>NC_133396.1:79023579-79326610 GCF_047511655.1 Castor canadensis | reverse complement strand
CAGATCAGGAATTCTCCTTTGATGTGTTCTCCTTCACAAATGTTGTGTTGGCCAACAACATTGTCCCCTCCGGGGGACAGTTGGTTATCTTTCCTGGATTGCTAAGATTTAGCATGAAATTCTTTCAAATAATCACTTAAAATATCACTTCCTAGCTAGGCATGGTGGCTCACCCTACTAATTCCAGCTACTTAAGAGGTGGAGCTCAGGAGGATTCAAGTTCAAGTCCAGGCCATGTAAAAAGTTACCAAGACCACATCTCCACAAAAAAAACAGGGTGTGATGGTGCACATCTGTAATCCCAGCTACAGGGGAGGTGTAAGTAGGAGGATCGTGGTTCAGGCTTGTTAGAAGTGCTGTTCCTAAATGGTTATCAAAGAAACACTTGGGAGTCACTCAGCAAGGCAAAAAGAAAAGTTTTACTTCTAGTGATGTTCTTCAGGAAAGTTATGGTATGTTTATATCCTTTATGGTAAAGTTATTCCCATTCTCCCGCTTCAGGAACAGCTGTGACAGCCTAAGTCCAGATTTGATATTGTTCAAATTTAAATTCCCTGAATTTCAACTCACATCCTCTTTGCACAATCTTTCTTGACTCCATCCGGGTGTTACCTTAGAACTCTATCTCTTATACTTGGTTTTATGCTAGTTAAATCAAGTGCCTTATTGTACTGCCGTTCCTTACTTGCTCATCTGTGCCCTCTGACATTCACTCCAGTGAAGACAAATATCTTTTGTATACGCCTTTGTTGAGTCCAGGTATGCCTTGGTAGTGCGAGCCCAACAGCAGTGGGAAATAAAATGCATGGTGCACGGGAGTATCACAGCGAAACTCTTAGGTGCAATTAATATAAGCTTACACAGACAGGAGGAAGGTGATAATAAAATGGTGGTTACCAGCGGTCAGAGAGGGCAAGGGAGGAAGGGATGGAGATAGGTTGGTCAGCACACTAAATTACAGTTAGAGAGCAAGGAGAAGTGTTACAGTGACCAGTGATAATGGAGTGTATATTTCAAAAAGCTAGAGGAAAGGATTTGGGATGTTTTTGCCATGAATAAGTGATTAATGTTTGAGGACATGTCATGGTTTCTTTTAAAAGGCTGAGAGTTAAAAAGATTAAAAATATTTAACCAAATATTTAAAAAAGGAAGAAAGAACACATGAATAATTTGAGTATTTAGGAAGAGAAAGACCAAGCCAGGCAGAACATCATATGGGACAGAATTCCGGAGAGGGTGACAGTAATCATTTGGTGTGACTTTATCTCTTGACCTGTATGTGTGTGATAAATTGCCTTCAGTGTTTTAGCATTGCACATAAATGCTTCATAAGATTGCGTTGCCATGAGTGCACTACTCTGTGAAGGGACAGAATATCCTAACTTAATTCTTACTTAAAGAAAAGAACATACTGGGAACATAGAAGTGACTAAAATTGCATTTGTCATCTTGAAAGGTACATCAGTATGTTTGACAAACTCTGGGCAAAAGATAAATAACACTGTTTGACATCCTTGCCAGGGGCTGTGCCCTCCTGATGTGTAGACCACCACAGAGAGACTGTGCTGAGGTCTGTCGTGGAGAGAGATGCAAGCACTTCTCACTGTGCTGTGGGAACCCAAAAGGAAGGAGGCATGGGTTCCAGCCAGAGGGACTCCAGACTAACTATTTGCAGAGAAGTATTTCTTTATGTGGGTTCCATTTCTCTCGCCTTCTTAAGCAGAATCAAAAGGCTGAGGGAGTCTGACCTCTTTGTGATCACTCATGTGCTCATGAGTTTGGGTTGTATTGCTACAAGCCATACTGTACTGCCCAGGATCTTCTGGATTCTCGCATCTGCTGATGGCTCTTTTGTGCCTCTGCGATGGCTATCTTGCCAGCTGTCAGCACACTTGCTTCCCCATTCTTTTTCCTCAGCCTGATTTGTTATAGGCTGTAACCCAGATAGATAAAGGAGAAGGGAGATTACATCAACTTTGAGTATCCTGAGGCATTTTTATGGGAGTGACCTTGGTATGAAGTTCATTTAGGCAGTAATAGCCGTTTTGATCATTGAAGGTGTGTACTTCCTGACGTGTATTATTTATAATGGTGGCTGTCTTCTGTTAAGTACCTTGTCTATGCTCAGTGTCATGCAGGTGCTTAGCAGATACTGTTTCAATTCCTCAGGAGGCTCTTGCAAGGTGAATGATGTTATACCCATTTTCTAGGAGAGAAAGCTGAGGTATAGTGAGATCAATGAACTTTCCCTGGGTCTTACAGCTGGTAAACAGCAGATGTTAAGTCCACCCTGGTCTATTTCACTCCACTACCCAGTCTTGCCTCTCTGTAGGTGGTATTGGGTGTCCTGTGCTAAGGGTGGGGATTCATGGCTGTGGGGTCCCTCCTCCTGCCCTCCCAGAGCTTTGGCCAGGGACCAGGTATTTGATGCATTGATCACCCTGTAGGGGAAGTTATTACTATTTTATTGTGTAGAGATTGTCCCCGTGGTGCATGCCCCTTTTGTCCTCCCCTCCCTCTCCTGCTCCCCTTCCTCCTCCTTCCTTTTTTGTGGTGCTGGTGATGGGACCCAGGGCCTCATACTCTCTAGGCAATTGCTCTGTCACTGAGCTATATCTTCAGCCCAACTTCTCCAGTATTTGGTTCTCTTCAAGAGTCTGATTGAAAGTTTGGCAAAGAAAGATTTGTCCCAATCTCATAGCTACTCATTCATCTGTGCTGGCTCCCATTGGAAAAACAGATCTTCTGTTTTTCTGACAAATCTTCTCTAAAGTGGTTGACATGTGTGCTGAGGAGATCTAGACTATCTGAGGCAATGAAAAGCTGTGTCTTATGCCTGGCCCACGTGTACTGAAGAGCAAATGGGTATTTACCTGCTACAATTTGAAACAACTCTAAAGGTATTTCAATTTACCATCACCATTCACTTACACCAACACTTGTACAACAATTTGGCTTGTTGCCAGTTATCACAGGGCTTTGGAAAACTTCTTATAAGAAAATCAATCTTAATTCATTAAAAAATATTTGCTATAAAGGAAATTTTAAAAGAATCAAACTTAGACTAATTCAGTATAAGGGGTATTAAAGTTTGTGCCAGGAAACAAAATGATGATAAAATGATGAAATTCTGAAAAGAATGAGAAATTAACGCTTCTGTAAGTGATTTTGTAGCAAATGTAAATGACTAGAAGAAAGAACAGTATTCATATTTTTTTTAAGTTTGTGAATTGTAGAAGTAATTCTACCAGAGGGTTTCTATTCCTTGGATATGTGAAGCAAAATATTGAAGCAGTGGTCTTAGTTTCTTAAGCATGAACTGCCTTCTGTGTATATCCCATGGTGCTGTTTGTTATGATGAACCTATGTTTCTATATCTTAGTCCCTTTCTGGGGAGCAATATCAATTCAGGGACTTTTCTGGGGCCCTAAACTTTTCATGTTAGCTTCTGTCATCATCCCTGGAAGAGTAAATTAGAGAACGATTTACTTACTACATAGCCTGGTATCCTAGGAGTCCTCACTCTAAGAAAATTAGCTGCATTTGGCTAATTCTAAATTGTTCCTAGAGAGGGTGGAAGGTGAATTATTATTTTTTAAATCAAATCCAGGGCTTCATGCATGCTAAGCAAGCATTATACCACTGAACTGCACCCCAGCTCCCCCCAGTCAGGTTTTTCAAGTTTGCCTCAACAGTTTTAGGCAAAACAGTGCCATGTGTTAAATTTGAACCCACGTGGATGTGTTGCCAGTGATAAAAGTGCCTAATTTGGCTTTACAGAATACCGAGAGAAACAGCACACAGCTTTCCTTCTTTATTTCCCAGTGACTGCATGACTTTCCAAATTTCTCATAAAAGAAGTTTATTAGTGTTTGTTGCGCTGTATATTGGTTCAAGATCCCAAAGCTGCCCCAGGATTGCCATGGCCAGTATGTGTTTATAGACATTTCCGACATTTTTAAGGCTCATCTGTTACTCGGGAAGTGTTGAACACCTTCTGTGCATCAGTCACAGTACTAGGAGTTGAAGGTAGCTTGATTAAAAAGCAAGGAAGAGAATCCTAGCTTTTTCCTCATGGTCTGACAGGGGGAGATGCACACATAAGAAGGCAGTGAGGCTGGGCGTGGTGGTACATGCTTTTATTATAATCCCAATGACTTGGGAGGTGTAAGTAGGAGGATAGTGGCCTCAGGCCAGGCCAGGGCAGGCCAAAATGGGAGACCCTATCCAAAAAATGAACTAAAAGCAAAAGGGCTAGAGATGTGGCTCAAGTGATAAGAGAGCTTGCTTAGCAAGTCCAAGAGTCTGAGCAGGGATAGCAGAGGGGAAGCGTAGGGAAAGAAGGCAAGGCTGTGAGCATCTTGGGCAGGACAGGGGCCACCATGGCTTCCTGGAACAAGATGATAGCTGGTTGCTGAGTCTTAAGAGGTTGAGTTAAGTTGTCCGGGAGAGAGAGCACCCCACCACACACTCACAGAGACTCTGGCACCCATTAACTTCTTTTCCGTTCTCAGGTCTCTCACTTTCCCTCTGGCTGCTTCAGGTTTCCTCTGCCTCCCACAGCTGTCAGCACACCATTTCCTTCACCCCACTTCTCTTCAGCTCTTTCCAAGACTCTCCTCCTCTGAGACTCCCCACGCCATGACAGCAGAGCCAGCAAGTGCCATGGGAGAAAACACAGCCCCCCATCAGTACTTTTCTGAAGATATTTAGCTGGACCCTCAGTAGACTTGGGCTTGTGTTGGGCTGAAGATGCGGCTCAGTGGAAGAGCACATGCTTAGCATGTGTGAGGCCCGGGGTGTGATCTGCCCTGCAAAAAACAAGAAAAGAAAAAGAAACTGAGTTGTGGATGGGACCACAAGTGGGCCTAAGTTTAGAGATGTTATAAGTATCACTGATAGTGCTCCTGGACTCTCACTGATTGTTTTGTTCACTAACACTGCTACTCTCCAGCAGAGGAGATCAAAACAGGGTGACTGCCCCCTTTCTTCAAGGTTGCACTTGCTCTTCCTAGATCTGGGTTAAATATACTGGCATCTTCTTTTTTTTTTTTTTTTTTCATTTTTCTTTTATTATTCATATGTGCATACAAGGCTTGGTTCATTTCTCCCCCCTGCCCCCACCCCCTCCCTTACCACCCACTCCACCCCCTCCCGCTCCCCCCCTCAATACCCAGCAGAAACTATTTTGCCCTTATCTCTAATTTTGTTGTAGAGAGAGTATAAGCAATAATAGGAAGGAACAAGGGGTTTTGCTGGTTGAGATAAGGATAGCTATACAGGGCATTGACTCACATTGATTTCCTGTGTGTGGGTGTTACCTTCTAGGTTAATTCTTTTTGATCTAACCTTTTCTCTAGTTCCTGGTCCCCTTTTCCTATTGGCCTCAGTTGCTTTAAGGTATCTGCTTTAGTTTCTCTGCGTTAAGGGCAACAAATGCTAGCTAGTTTTTTAGGTGTCTTACCTATCCTCACCCCTCCCTTGTGTGCTCTCGCTTTTATCATGTGCTCATAGTCCAATCCCCTTGTTGTGTTTGCCCTTGATCTAATGTCCACATATGAGGGAGAACATACGATTTTTGGTCTTTTGAGCCAGGCTAACCTCACTCAGAATGATGTTCTCCAATTCCATCCATTTACCAGCGAATGATAACATTTCGTTCTTCTTCATGGCTGCATAAAATTCCATTGTGTATAGATACCACATTTTCTTAATCCATTCGTCAGTGCTGGGACATCTTGGCTGTTTCCATAACTTGGCTATTGTGAATAGTGCCGCAATAAACATGGATGTGCAGGTGCCTCTGGAGTAACAGTCTTTTGGGTATATCCCCAAGAGTGGTATTGCTGGATCAAATGGTAGATCGATGTCCATCTTTTTAAGTAGCCTCCAAATTTTTTTCCAGAGTGGTTGTACTAGTCTACATTCCCACCAACAGTGTAAGAGGGTTCCTTTTTCCCCACATCCTCGATACTGGCATCTTCTAAGTCAGCTACTGGGGACTGGCAGCCTGACTGAGCCCATGGTTGTGAAAGGCTCTGCAGATAGTAGAGTGCTGTGTAAACATGAGTCAATTTTGGAACTGTGGTACCTGTGACACTCTGAGTTCTGTAGCTCACCATCACTCTTTTGAGGACAGATGTCTTTCCTTGGCTCCCACTGTAGAGAAAATGCTGAAGTTTGCCTGTCTGCCATCATCTTTAATTCTGAATGTCACTGCTAGAGGTAACATAATCAGTGTCAGCACTGGACTCCACTCTTGGCTGTGCCTCTGGTTAGTAGCTCAGAGTACTCGGCCAGGCAGGCTGTGAACTGCCCCACTCCTTGTGGCCAATGTACTGGCCTGCTCCATCTAATGGACTATTTGGATGCCAGTGGACAGGCTCCCCACTGCCCTCCATACTGTCATTGGTCTTCTTGATGGATGTTTTTGGTGTCTAGCCTGTAACAATGGACAATTGAGTTGATGGGGAGGGAAGTACCACTGAATTGAGTCTGACAGTGGTGGTCTTGAGCATATAACATAAGCAGCTCATAATCTGGAGAGTCTTGGGGGATGTTTGGGTCCATGTCCTTGGGTACTGCCACCCATAAGTTGGTCCCAATCATTGCTGTCTCCCAAAGACAGGTCTTATCAGTGCGTCCCTTTCCTGCACTACAGAGCCAGAGCCACCAGCGAGGAGATAGCTAATGTTTAAAAAGGATGTAATCTGGCTGCTGCCTTTCCTTTCTTATAGATTAATGATCTTAAGCTGTTTTGCTGATGCCATTGTGTGCATCTGTTTTTTTGGAGTGAGTGTAAGAGAGAAGGAGGATGGTTAATCTAGCAAGAACTCATTACACCATGAATGATGAAGGGGAGGCTCCTGGGTTATTCTTGTTTGATTTGTTTGCTTCATTGGGGAAAACAAATGATCGTGTCAGCCTGTAGAGAAATTTACTTTCTCTTTGACGTACAAATAAACAGCCTCCCACGGTTCATTTATTTTTACCTGGAATAGTTTGTTTTTAAAAATACATTGTTATGCTGATTTCCTGTATTAAGACCTTTTTATTAGCTAGAGAAGGAAAGCCAATAAAATACATATATATACTATATTTCAAGAAATGAAGGACCCCTAACTGCAAATGCCCATGAGAAACCACAGTCTAGCTGGATGTGGTGGTACTTGCCTATAAACTCACTCTGGAGGCTGAGTGAGAATGATCCTGAATTTAAGGCCAGCCTTGGTGACATAGTGAGATCCTGTCTCAAAAAACAAATAAAGAAACAAAAGAAAAGAAACCACGGTCCACTTAGGTAAGATGGATAAGCTGACAAACCAAACCAAGTTTCAGGAGGAATACACGAGGCTTTATTTCTTGAACTATGTCTTGGTCATGAGGATTCAACTTCCATTAATTCATTAAAACAAAACATCAAAGTATCCTCTTTGTTCCTTCTTATCCCTTTTATCTGGCAGAATGTACTCAGTAATGGGTACATCTGTTCATTTCCATTAGAATCATGCATCCAGGCTGCAGATACCCAGCATGTAAGATACTTAGGTGTTGCTTGTTAAAGGGAACCAATGCTCATTAATTTGAGCTTTCCCAAGGCCAAAGCCTAATTGGCAGTGCTGTGGCCTCTGGTCCCTTGCAATCTGTGTACTTCCTGTTCATCTTCCTTGACACTTGGGGCTTTGGAGCCTGGCAACAAGCCTCCTGTGTTTTGTGATCATTCTGTTGTTGGCCAATATTGAAGGGTCATTGGCCAATCCTGACTTGAGCCCTGGGTTCACAGGCCATGTCGTAGAGTATGTGAAGATGGGCAGATGAGTGCACAGATAAGGAGAAGGTCTGTCAACATCCAGTTGCTAGGTTACTGAGCCCTAAAGTACAGGGCCTTGAACACAGCATTCATGTTTTACAATTTTAATTATGGTTGAAAGCAGCTGCTGTACATATTTGGGGGAGGCAGTGATATATCAAATGAATAAAACTAAATAGTTGGATGCAGTACCTCAAAAATAATTCTAAGCAGATGTTTATGACAAGCCAGGTGAAGAGATTGAATCGGAAGAATTACTATCTGTGTTCAAAGGACTGTGGGGCAGGCCTTTGTAAAACCATGGTATTAACTAAATCATGAATTAGACCTTGTAGGGAAAGTCAGCTGATGGAGTTGGGGGATGCTGTAGCTAGCCCTCCTAGATGAAAGGTACAGTCAGTGTGTCAATTTTGGATATAGGTTTTTCTTTCTTTCCCTTTTTATACCTTTTCTCCCAATCTTTCTCTTCTATTCATAGTTCTTTTTTTATCATATGTACTAAAATTTCTATTTAAAAATAACCTTTGTCCAGAGAGTAATTTTTATCAAATTGTGATGTAATTATACTACCAACAATTGACATTTTTAAGCAGCCTCTAATTACTGGAAAATTTCAGCTGCACTTTTGGTAAAAGTTGACTTAAAAAAATTTCATAATTCTCTCACTTTGTCTTTGTAGCCAGCACATCAGGTAACAAATGTTTATTAGTCTCCTACTTTGTGCAAAGAATTGCACAAAATCAAAGATACTAAAAGCAGCCAGGCACTGGTGTTTCATACCTGTAATCCTAGCTCCTTAGGGAAGCAGAGATCAGGAGGATCACAGTTTGAAGCCAGCCTGGGCAAATAGTTTGCAAGACCCTATCTCAAAAAAACCCAACACAAAAAGAGGCTAACAGAGTGGCTCAAGTGGTAGAGCACCTGCCTAGCAAGTGTGAGGTCCTAAGTTCAAACCCTAGTACTGCCAAAAAAAAAAAAAAGGAGAAGATATTAATAGCAAAACTTGCCTTCAAAATTTATGAATACATTAGGACACTAATACACAAAAATACACAAAAGTTAGCAACATAAAACATCAGTAAAGGACATGTCCCAAGACTGTGTATGCATGTATTTCCCAAATGAGAGCTAAATGCTAACTTCAGAGGGAGGGTACTCCAACTGGGCCAAGTTAGAATGAGATGGAAAGATACCAGCAAACAGGTAGCAACATGGGTAGGCAATGAATGAGCCATATGGGCCTAGGCTGATGACTACAGAGAAGAAAGCTCCTGTGGCCTGGAGCAACACTTTTGGAGGTGCTAAGACTTGTTCTGCACCTGGGGGTACAATTTGAATGGCAGGCAGAGATTAAGCAGAGATTGGGGTGTTTCTATTTAAGGGGATGGCTAAGAACAGCAAGGTTACTAAGTAGTTAGAGACTAGATTGGCTGGAGCAGAGGCTTATATAGAACTGGATGGGATTGGACATGTAGATGAAAAGCCTTGCATTCTAGGAGAAGGCATTTAAACTTTATTCTGAAGACATTCATTTGTTACTTTTTCATTGAGCACATATTCTAAGCTAAGCCCTATTAGAAGTTGGGCACCAGGTATGGTGGTTTACTTCTGTAATCCCAGTATTTAGAAGGCTGAAGCAAGAGGATCACAAGTGTAAGGCCAGCATGGGCTAAATAGTGACTTCCAGGCCAGCTTAAGGTACTTAGCAAGATGCTGTCTCAAAGTTAAAAAAAAAGAAGCTGAGGATACAACAGGGAACAAGAAATATATAGACTGTGTCTCTCAAGAAGTTTGCATTTAAACTCATGGAATTGATGGACAGGTAACTAAGAGTATCTTGCACAGTGATGATGGCTATAAAAGGGGTAAGCATGAGGGGCTCTGGGACTTTTGGGGAGGCACAGCTTCCACACACCATAAGTTCATCAGGCAAAAGTGTGAGGCAGGAGAACCCTGTAAGCAGGGTGGGGTGGTAGCAGTTGCTGACGTGCAGAGACAGACAGATAGCTTACTACTTGCCATTTTAAAGTTGAGTTCCTACTTTCTGCCTCAACATAGCTGGGGACAAAAATACAGGAGATGGTTCCTGACCTTAGCTCTGCTGCCTTCCCAGTGTCTGTTTAGAAAGAGGAGAGAGAAAATTGAGGGAAGTTGTGGAATGACGGAAATTCTCCTAGAATTGTGCAGGCTTCATCAGGAGTGGAGAGGAGGGTTTGTGAGCAGAGAACTGAGGAAGAAGGGAAGACTGTGAGACTCACTGGATGGACACTAGTTATTTTGGATCAACTCCCAAAGAGGCTACCGGGGGTTAGCAGGCCTGGGACCTGGGCACCCCTTGAATGTCACCTAAATTTGCTCTTTGGTTTTTTCATTTGTAAAATTGGGAACCTTGCCCTCAGTTGTCCCCAAGGACATGTCTAGCTTGAAAATCCAGCTGTCACAGTTTTTACCCCAGGCATTAGTGAGTGATGGAGGATTTGGGACTACTGGAAGAACCCAACAGAATAAGTGTGTTAAGAGTCATAATTTGTCTTTGTCATGGAAGATTAATGGGATAATTATGAATTTATGAGAAGTAAGATTTTTTACTAAAAATTTTAAACATTTTCTGATGGTTTAAAAACTGCCAGTAGGACTATCCTGATATCAATCGGACATGACTATGTGTGTTTTTTCCTCTTTCAAACAAAGGAAAAACAAAGGACGTGCCATAGGAACAGTTGATGAATAAGTAAGAGGTTTAGGGATTGGGTCCAGAAAATGGTCTACAAATACCAATTTTAATTTGGATCCTAAAAGTCCTTTAACAGTTTCTAGGCAATGTTAGAATTAGAAACTTTTTGTCTTTTATATTTGCTGGCCTGTTCCTGGGGTAGTGGTAGCAGTGATAAAATAGAGGTGATGGTGGGGTGACAGTCCTTCCAGATACAGAAATAATAAGCAGTTTTCCATGTGTGCTTTTGTCATATGCAGGAATGTGGTCACTATAGGTGGGTCACTCATCAGAGATGTCACAGAGACATCTGGGAACAGGGCATCACTGGAATAGAATGGGATCAGATCCTCAGTTTCATTTATGTTTGCTCTACCATCGTCAGATAAAAGAGCTCATCGTCAAGCCATGCATTAGGTCAGCCACTCAGATGAAGACTTCAAGCCTTTGTGTCTCAGATGAAGACTGAGTGTACCTGGTACATCTTGCTGCTGAGCTGTGGTACCCACCACGTTCCTCCTAAATGGATTGTCCAGGTCTGCTGATCGTAACACTCTGGTCTCTTTCTCTAAATACTTGTTGTAGGCAAGTAGGAAAGAATGCCATGCTCACTAACAGTAGGACTTCAAACAGGGAACATTGGACTGATTCAAACTAACTGTTTTAGAGTAGGCCACAATTTCAGGTAACATTTACAAGGTCAGAGTAGCTCAAAACCTGTAACCCTGCATGTTCTTTAATAGCTTTCAGTGGTTGGATAAGAGCATCCAGGTGGGGGAGCGTCTTGCCCTCACTTCTATGGTTTTGTCCTCTGGGACCCCATTAAACATCAGAGAATGACAGGAAGTGCAGGAATGACCCTTTGGGCCAGAGTCAGGAGCCAGTGTGGCAGGGGCAGGAGATGCTGGGGCACTCTAGGGCATGGTCATCATTCAGCTTCATAGATGGCTGTGCAGAACGTGTTTTGGCTGAACACTACAAAATCAATGAAGTTCCCAAAAGGCTTGAGCATTTCTTGAGAACAGAATGAAAATGGAGGTGGCTTTTTCTTTTAAGCTTAGTAGGTTAAAAGGGCACTGTTGTGTGCTACCTAAAACTGATTTTTATCATTTTGATTTGTTTGGTCTTCTCAGGACATCACCCTTAAATAGTCCTTTGTTATGGGAACCTAGACAAAGATCTCATTTTCGGCAAGAACCAACAAGAAAACAAAGGCCTTGATTGTTGAGATGGGCGGGTTTTAGAGGCACTGCTGAACAGAGGGTCTAGATTCTGATTGGAAGTGAAGAAAGACACTGGGAGGGCTGGATGTCTTATCCATTTTGAAATCTCTGGTCCCTATTGGCATGTGGAGAGCTCGCCAAGTTCTCCAAGAATTATTGTTGAAATCAGTAAATAGCACCATTTTTTAGGGCCAATTTGCAACTGCAAAAAACTTTCCAAATTCCACTGTATGGCATTCCACAACATATTATTACTGTCTTCCAGTGTTTTTAGGGAGTGTATACTGAGCATAATTTTTAAATTCTCTGTGATGGCTCCAATAAACATTATAGTTATCAGTGGTTTATTAAAGGAGTCACTGTCCATACAGCTGACCTATGACGTGGGGGCAAGCAGAGCTCCCTCATTGAAAGTCCCTCTATGAAAATAAGCTTCTAAGAGAATTCACTCATTCTGCATTTAGTGCATATCTGCTACGTACCTGACACTGTGCTGGAGGGAATACAGAGGGAATTGCTTAGGTCATGGCCTTGGTGATCTGCGTGGCAAAGGAGACAGATTCATAAACACGTGAACTGCACACTCACCAAAGCTGCCACAAAGCCTGCTGTCCCTCAGTTGTTCACACTCTGGGATGTGCCACACAGAGGGCTGACTGCCGTGCCCCGGCACCGCAGCACACCAGGCACTGCTCAGGGCCATGTGCTTCTCCTACTACAGGACTGCTGCCTCCAGCTTTCTCTTCGTGTCCAGTCAGCCTCCTGGACTGCTCACTTCCAGTGCAATTCCTGAAACACACCTGCCAAGACCTACCTCGCATCCCTCTTCCCATCTCTCTTTTCTGATCTCTTTTGCCTCTGCCCCTCTCATCCTCAAGTTCATCAGTATGACTAAGTAATAATAATGACAGTGATGACAATGACAATAGCTACCTCATACTGATTGCTTATTGTGTGTCAAATACTGCCCTAAGCACTTTCCATGTATCCTTTCACTTCATCTACTCCTCTCCAAAATTCATGAGGCCTTATCCCACCTTATAAACTTGCCTGGAGCCACACAACTCATTTCCCATAAAATATTGGGTATAATCTTTGCAAGATTAGAACTTTGATTGTGTGTGTGTGTGTGTGTGTGTATGAGAGAGAGAGAGAGAGAGAGAGAGAGATGTAGTCCTTTATCCATAAAGAGGTTCTGTCTGTTTGCTTACTCTTAAGTTTTCAAAGCAGATCTTGACTGTTCTAGAAATTGTGTGAAGATTCCCGAAGGCAGAATTTCAAGTAGTCAGGGTTGCTCCCTTCAATGAGTAGCCCTCTGCCCAGCGGACTTCTCATAGACTTGGAGTTGTGTAGACTGAGGCAGAGCAGGGAGAAATCTTAGGCCACAGGTGGCACTAGTCACATTGATTTTTAGGAGAGAAAAAGGGGGAGGAAAGAGGTTATTTTGGGAGGGAAGAGGGAAAGGTGTGTGTTTACATTCTAAGGGAACTACTGTTTTTCCATTTGTAGAATTTAGATCTTTTCAAAGTGTTACTACATTTCTTTATTAAAAGTAGTCCTAATTCTGATGATATTAAATATATCCATCTTCAAATATCATTACCAAATTAAGTCCTCAAATAAAATTCAAGTTAGATTTTTTTTTTGTTTTTAAACTATTTTTCTTTTTTGCTTCTGATGATTAGTTTAGATACATCTTTCACGTCTATTAGCCATTTCTTCTTTTATTCATCACAGTGACCAGCTTAAGACTGAGGTAGAGCCCTATTAGCAGTAAACTCATTTTTGAGTTGAATCAAAAATTGGGAATATGAAAAAAGAAAGCAAAAAATGGAAACTATGTTAGACTTGTGCAACAGTTGAGGCTTTCTAGTTCAGTGGTGAAACGTACTGCCTTAGGTGTGTGCATGGGACAAGAGGTCAATGGTGTTCACTCTTTTCTTGTCTTCTGGCCCTAAGAAAGTAATCAAGAGATGAATTCAGCTATAGTGCTCTGTTGTAGTTTTTGGTGTTCGGGAGGATCTGCAGCTGTCTCACCGTCTTCACCCTCAGCAGATGTTTTATGGAGGCTCTGCTGAGAGCAGTACATTTTGCTAGATGTTCCTGTGCCTCTTGGGACAGAGGATAAAGCTGGGCCAGCACTATTTAACTAGCTGGAAATATCTTCTGACTCAAGAACATCTCCGGTCCTTTGTTTCCCTGCAGTGTCCATTAGTCACTGGAATTTTGTTTTACTTTATTATGTTGTGATCTGTTAGCCTTATCTGAATGCCAGCCTTTCGAGGGCAGAAGTCATATCTGTTCTTTATAATATATTTCAATACACAGATTGCTCAAAATGTTTTTCTCTGGCCATTCTGGAAGGACCAGAGACTTTCGTGTTCTAGTCACCTTTTGACCTCACTTTGTCCCTTCCTTTCCATGTGTTTTATCTCCCTTTATCCATCTTTGAACATCAGGGGCTTGGGGGGTGCTTGGGTTAGGTCAACAAGGCTACCTGCAAAGATTCCCACCCCACCCCCCTAGGCACCCTATTTCAGCTTGGGTTAGGCCTGCAAGATCCCTCTGGGTACCCAATTCCACCCAAGGTAAAAAGCAGTGGGCTGACAGGAAATGCTCTACGCCAGGCACAGCAGAGATGCATAGAAGAATATTGCCTTGCATTCATGAGTGCTTCTCTGACCAATTCATCATCTACCTACATTTTCAAAACAATAAAAGAGTAAAACACATGCTGCTGTTATTATTTTTTTGAACACTGACAAGGAAATCACACAGATTTGTCCCAAATGACCTGGTGAGCCAGCAACATGGCTGTCAAGAAATCCTTGACATAGGTAAAATCCCAAGGTATAGAACTGAGAGTTTGACAACTTTATACAAATAGCCTTGGTATTTGGAGTCTTGGAAGTGGAAGAAGAAAGAGAACTCAACATCCAAGAATATCTGCCCTTGGCCATGACCTTTGAGGAGCAAATCTAGAAGTTACATAGCTCTCTGCATAGGTCCACACTGCTGTGACTGGGTGATTTTAATTAGGAGCTGATGTTTTCCTCCTCTGCCTTCACAGAAATAATGTCACCCATGCATGAATTTAGATTTTCAGAAGTAGGTAATGCAAAAATAGTTTTGAGGTGTATGATAATGGAGCAAAGTACTTATCCTTCTACGTGAAGGACAGTTATTTCCCAAGAGTTCTCTAGCCAGTTTCCTACAGGAAGCAATGTTAAAATGGATCTTATTCATTACAGGTAGCACAGAGAAGAGGAGACAGTAGGCTAAGCTTTGTTGTGTTTTTCAATTTATACACAATTGAAACCAACACCCTTGGGTCAAAACATAATTGGTAATAATCTTAAGATCCTATAGAGCTTCTAGAAAATTTGGGAGCTTCCAGACTTGCAGGTCTGAAAAGAAGCATATAAACTATTGAGTCTCTGTGAGATGTGGCCTTTTTGCAAGTGGTCATTTTTTCCTTAGATTACTTCTTGGACATATATGCTCAGGTAGTTATGAAATCCAAGAAAGAGGCTCAGAGACCTGAAACCCAGTCTTGGTTCCAAAGCAGGAGTGTGACAGCTGAGAGCAGAACTCGATAATCTTGTGCCCACTGCAGGGCTCTTTCCACTTGCCACCTTGCTTGTCCATCCCCACCCCTCACTGTGGAAATCCAGTAGGAATGTGTCCTCTTGCAGAGGGCTCATTATGGTTAGATGACTGAGAGACACCTCTGTCCAATTATTATTTGTAGAGGTGTGAGTTTTCCCATAAAGATAGCAGAAGCCAAAATTCATGTGTCTTTGGAGTTAATAGCATACTGTCAATTGCCATGCCACGAATGAGTGTGAGGTGAGGAATGGATATGTTCTGTGATGCTAGCAAATGTAGGCTAACAGGAAGGCTCGACTTCTCCAGATTATCTTCATGTCAAATGTGACATCTCTTCATGGATCATTTTTAACATTCACAACGAAATGTGAAATGATGTTAACACTAGCCTAGGGATCCCAAAGCTTTAAGAGTAGAAATTACTTTTAAGCTTCCTTTCTTCTTTCCCCCAGTGGGCTGCTGTATTAACACTCATTATAGCAAGGCAGACCAGATGGGCAAACATACTGATTAGTTATTTATATGTATAATTTCTCTCTGTATGGAGCTTACATGTTGGCAGTCTCTTCAATAAAAGAAAGGAGTTTTTAGATGTTGCCTTGTCTGGATTTCCCTTTTCAATCAGAAGTACAAAGGGGGGCACTTTGCTCCTGATCTATTAATAATGTGACTGCCTCCTTTTCTTAACTGCAGACTTCATAGCTCTCTGCGTGCCCACTGCAATCAGAATTCGATTTCTCTCCAATCCCCCAAGCCTCATGGGGTGCATTTTTATTCCTTCTGGCCTAGGGTTTCTTTATAAATCTTACCAGATTTTAGTTCAGTTTTTTAGAAGTGCCTTGCTTGACAAGGAAATTGTTGAAAATATTTTCAGCTTTTCTATCCAAAATAAAGAAGTCTTTGATTAATTACTGGAAAGGGAAATTACCCATAATATTATGTAAATAGAAATATTTTCTTGTAGCCATTTCAAGAAAGTCTATAGTCTCTGTTTTTTTCTCAAAAGCAAGTTTTGCTAATTTTATTCTTTCCCAGTTTTATAAAAGTAGGTTTTTTTATTGAAACCATGCTTCTGATTAAGGAAAATAAAAGAGCCATCATAATCTTATAAAAGGACAAAAGTATTCCATTTATGTAATATGTGATATGAATTCATATAAATATAATTAAGTTGTGTAGAGGGAAGAACACCCCATGGTATGATCCAAAGCTCTGTGGAAAGTAGTTCCCCTAAGATCTCTGTAGAGACTTGAGGGAGGTGTAAGGAGAGGAAGGAAAAACATGCATGGTTGCACATTTTTAAGTCCTTTTTAAAATTTGAATTGGATTTATAAATTTACTGATGTGTTTTATCAAAGGACAGGGAAATATCCTTATAGGATAGATGCATTAAACTAGGTTAGCTCATGTACTATAGATGCACTCTCTAATTACATCGTGCAGAATATGTAGACATGCTACCATTTTGGGTAGGATTTTACACAAAGCCACAGGCAATTAATTGGACCTCATGTTTTTAGAGGCATCTGATGGTCTGGTTGCACAGATTACTTAGCTTAAAAAATTAATCCTCAGTGAGACTTAGTTTTAGAAGTTTCCATCAAACATCAAAGAAATGCTTCAGTTTATTTCTCACACTGTGATCTGCAACTTCAAGAAATAGCACACTGTTAACAACAACATGTGCAAATGTGGTCTGTGTGCTGTTTGCACCGTCAGACTTACCTCTCTAAGTGCTGCTCTTACAGAGGCAAGTGAATGGAGGGTGTGGGGGTTGGAAGAGAAAAGCCAAGAAAAGCTAATGAAAAATAGAAGCTAAACAACAACAACAACAAAAATGTTAGAGTTTATGTGAAGGTACAAACTGAAGGGAGCTTTTTTGAGCAGATGATTATAGAGTTACATTTCTGGAAGGGTTCAGTTTGAGGTTCAGTTGGGTTGAGGTTAAGTGAAAGACTCTTCAGGAGAAATGAAACCTTAACATTACACCAGGCTATAAAGAAGGTGCAGATCACGGGTGTCTTAATGATACTTCATTAGCTGTGGTCAGGTCTCTAGCCTGACATCTCTTTACGCTCCCTTTCCTAAAGCTGAGTCAGGTGCCTGTGGGGTGGACACCCATTGTCCTATATTTAACCTGCAGTAAGTGGACCACATTGCTGCGAAACTGGTCTTCCTGAGTATGTCTGTCTCTGATCGTTCATATTCTACAGTGACAGAGAGGAAAACTGTATCTGGTCTTGTTTACCAGTATACTCCCATTACCTAACAAACACAAGTCTGTCACTTAGCAGTTTTCAATAAAGATTTTTTGATTCAGTGGTTGAATGAGTGGACAAATCCTGTGTACAGGATCTAACTGACGTAAAAAACTCTCCTGAGTGATCCATGATTAAGTCTAGGAACTGGAGATCTTCTGCCCCTCAGACAACTTAAGAATTTTTACTTTAAAATGGGTAGATTTATTAAAATATATTTCTGATGAACTTTTAAAACTTGAAAATGTCACTTTTAAAATTAAGTTATTCCTGTAAAGTATATAATATATATGTGATTTGGAGAGAGCTCCAGTAGAATGATACTACTTTTTAAAACATGTAAATAGCTAGGCATGGTGGCATACATCTGACTATGTCATATACACGCATATACGTATATATATATACACGCATATATATACATACACACATGTATAATACATATATTTTATATAATTATTATATACATTATGTATTACACAGTTGAACTGAAACTTCCTAAGTGATTATTTGAGTTGGATGTAAACTGTGTCTAATCACTTGTTAACCTGGCTCTAGCCCTGTTGCCTGCATAACAGAGATATCCTTTACACAATTATTCTTAATTGTTTTATCTTTGTTAGCCTGCTGCAATGTGTTTGATTTTCATATACTTTCAACTTTTTAAATTCATATAAATTTTTTATGCAAGCACACCTTTTAAGACAGAAGAAACACTGCAAAATGCCTTCCAGGGTAGGCAGGACTCTTGTCTCAGATTCCTACATTTACAGTAGCCCTTCTAATCTGTAGTTTCACTTTCCATGGTTTTGGTTATGTGCGGTCCACAAAAATACTAAAATTCGTTGTCACTCTTTCAAGATTGTGTTCACGTAACTTCTATTGCAGTATGTTGTTGTACTTGTTCTATTTTATTGGTAGTTATTGCCTCTTACTGTTCCTAATTTATAAATTAAATTTTGTCATAAGTACATATGGAAAAAGAATGGTATGAACAGAGTGTCCACAGTTTCGAGCATTGTGGGGGTCTATCCTCTGAGGACAGGGGAACCTGCTATACTTCTTGGATAGTAAGAGGCTGAAATTTCAGACATGAAATTAGAATGAGGACGAGCACAGTGAGAGGACTCCCAAAGAAGATGGTGGTTCAGTGTCTCCAGATCCTTTAATAGTTTTGTTAGGATTTCCTTCTTCTCTCTCTGTTTTTATTTTGTTTATTCTGAAGACATGGCAACAGATGGGGAGGTGAAGCAAGGTTTCCTTTCTCCCTTGGGTCCTCTTTCCTGTGTATGTGTGAGGTTGTTTTCCCATATTTCCTTTTTGGGAAGTAAGGTGCTCCTGTCTGGAAGCCCACTTGTGACCTTCCGTTTTGGTGCTGGAAATGAGGACGATCAGAGATGTTGCCCCAAGAAAATACTGAGTTGGGATGAAAACCTCAGCAGTGGGAATAACAGTAAGATCTCTTAGCAGCCTCCTAAAGAGTATGCCTTCCCCCCTCTCCTACCTTTAGATCCAGGTCCCTTCTCCTAACCCTTTTGTCTCAAATTTCAGTGATGTTTCTTCAGAAACTAGGGTAGGTTGACAAAATGGATTTCTATACTAGTAATTTAATATTCTAACAGTATGCACAGACCTGGTCAGAAAGACATCCTATGTCTTATGATAGTTTATCACTATTAAGTTGGGTAAAGATAGCAAACATGGCCTCTCCAGGCTCTTCACAGATCATCAGTCCAGGCATCTCCCCTGTCCCCACACCTGACTCTCCTAAAAGAAGGATGGACACACAGTCCAGTGCCTTAGCTTGGCTGATCCTCACGGTTACATGCCGCCACTGTACTTTCCACCTGGTAAATTTCTACCAAACCTTAAGACCCAACAAAAATACCACATCCTCTCTCTGTTCCTGCCTCCACCCACTCATAATGTCGTCTGCTGTTTTGAGTTCTGCGTTGTCATAATCTCTTTCTCAGCACCATTACATTTTTTTAATGTTAGCATGTCTCCCCCATCAAGCTCGTGAGCTCAGTAACCCTATCATGAATAGACCATCAAGTAGAAAGATTGTAGCTTTAAAGTCATTACTGCTAAGTAATAGAATAGTTCCTGTGCGTGTGTGTGTGTGTGTGTGTGTGTGAGAGAGAGAGAGAGAGAGAGAGAGAGCACATTCATTGGCCTGAATTCCATATAGCTTTATAAAGATAAAACTGTGTTAACCAAGGCTACCTAAAGTGTAAAGAAGACTGAAAGCATTAACTATGTAGGAAGAAACTATCCTGGTTTGTAAAATTTCTCCAGCCAACCTAATACTTCCTATTATTCATTTAATATGACCAGTGATAGAGAATCATATGACAAATTATATAGACATGACTAATATCATAGTCATTGTCGGTATTTATGGCAGTTTATATTTGGTTGGCTTAATTTAAGATCATTGCCTTAGTATAGTATCTATGTTCATTTATTAAATTAATTAGGTTAATTGGAAAAAGTGCTCTTTGCTGAGATTTTCTGACTTCAGTTATTAGATTACTACATTTGTGGATATCCTTAATGTTCCAGAAAGAAGGGCTTAGGGTCAAGCAGTATTGTTGGAAGAGAAAACTGGCAACCATGTCATGATGGCCCCAACTGTGAGACTCCAGAAACATCAGTGTTCACAGTGGGGAGCCATGGGGTGTGAGTGGGTGCTGGCAAAGGTTAAAAGAGCTTGATGCTTCCTTAGCTGTCGGGGGTTTGAGGAGGTAAGGGCGACATTGGTGTGGGAGATGATCTGGAGGTGAAGGAATGGATAGTAGACAATTCAGAGGAATCGCGTACAAGGCTGGAAGACATCATCTAGAGGACTAGAATGGCTGAATAAGGCTGATGAAAGTGTAAAATAAAAATGAGCGTGTGATCATAGAAAACCCTGAGGATTTGGGCACCCACCTTGGATGGGGAAGGGAAGGTAAATTCATATTAGCCAACTTAAGGATCCTCTCTTTTGTGGTCTCTCTGTAAATACTCCTTAATGCCTTTATGAGAGGGCAGTCGAGCCACAATGGCCTGGCCAAGAGGTGACAACTTCTTTGCTCGCTTTTCTTCATATTCCTACATTTTCTGCTCAATCCTTAAAACATTCAACTGGCTACACAGAAGCGAGGAAGCTTAAGATCTTGCTCAGTCTCCTTCCTTTGTCTTCCAAAACAGTGTCACCTTACGTAAACTAAAATATTGAATTATTTTCACCTCCAACTAAAACTACAAACACTAGCCATGAGGGACTCAGAAGAGCTGGCCTGCAGGGTAGGATAGGGAAGAGGAAATGGGTGCATCACACTAAGCTGCTTTCTTTACTCTGAAGGTGTTTTGAGATTCCAGAACATTAGCAAACCTAATGTGTGTAGGTGTGGCAAGGAGCAGTATTCAAATATTTGCTTGAGAAAATAAGTACGTGTTTTTAAATCTCCTCTCAAAGCCCCCTCAGCCATGTCTCAGTGCCGTGCCAGGGTTATGCCCAAATCCTACAGCACTACTGGCTATCAACTCAGAGTTACAGTAGGCATGGTTTTTTCTGATCCACCGTTCTTTTCTTGCAGGTGCACACATCTTGACCAACTCAGAAGCAAGGTGGATTTCCTTTGTGTTTAAAGAGAACAAAAATGTGCCTGTGTCTGTAGAGATGATTTGCAGTTCAGCCCGGCTGAAGCTGACCGAATGAGACTATGGGCTGTGCCTCCGCCAAGCATGTAGCCACGGTTCAAAATGAAGAGGAAGCCCAGAAAGGGAAGAACTACCAGAATGGAGATGTATTTGGTGGTGAGTGTTGGTCCATTTGTTCTTGACTTGTTGATTCTAGACCTTTCTCTTTGGTGATGGTGGGCAATGCAGTCTTATGCCATGGAATGAAGGGGTGATAAGACCTGGTAGAAATGAATGAAAATATCTTGGATAATTGACATCATAATTTGTACACTGGGGCTTTGTAGAGCATGGAGGTTTTTATGAAGGAGTGAGCAAACAAACCAAGCTTTAAAGAACCCATAGGGTTCAAATAGGTGCATTGGATAGTGACCATGGGGTGGCCTGATGGGGGAGCACTGTAAGACTGAAAGTGGAGACCAAAGTAGAGTGAGCGAGGATTTATAAATGAGGGAGTGAGGTATGTTTTTAGGGCTAATAGAATCAATTAATTAATTAAACATTTTCATATTAAAAAATATAAATACAATGAATTTCATGATCATCTTTTAGCTTCTCTGTGATGATTCAAAGTGATTTTAGGTGGTCTAGTGCAAAGGTCACAAACTTACCATTCATAGCTACATCTGAAAATACATCTTCTTTATCTCCCTCCACCCACCAAAGAATTTTAAAATAAGAATCACAGCAGCTCTAAAAATCAGGATGTCTCAGATAAAACCCCAAATTTCTTTAGAAGTTCTGGCCATCCTGACTTTGGGGTAGCAGTAGCCTCCAGTGAACCTCTGACCCTTCTTGTGGATGCACACCAAGTCCAGGTTCCTCTCTTCCATTACCTGCCTGACCACTTACAGGCTTTTGAGTTTCCTGCTCTTGAGGCTTTTCTCCTTGAAAGATCAATTACTGCTTAGATGAAGTGGGAATGTGTGAACACAATTCCAGTTAGCATGAGGCAGTGAAGCAGGTTTTGCTGAATGGCTTTAACAATAATATCTACTACTTGACATTGCCATGGCCCTTTTATTAATGAAAACGCCTCTTCAGATGCCTCTTTACCAGTGAAGGAACCTCGTTGAGGTAATGTTTGAATTGAGTTGCACCATTCAGTCACTGTGAAGCCATTCTGTTGCTTGTCCCATGTCTTTTGATCAATTGTGATGGCTTGTTCTAGTCCCCTGGTGAAGAACTATGAATGTTACAAAAAGCCAATGTCGTGAAAAAATGTACTAGTGTGAATGAGAAGGAAGATTTTGTTTTGTTAAGGACATGTATTTGTTTCCTGGAACAAATATTTGCCTTTCATGGTGACCACCTGTAGAATTTAGAATTATGGAGAAAAATAACGGATAAAACGAGAATAAAACTAGAAACCACAGTGTCTAGGAAAACAGCTAATTGGAACTAGAGTTATTACTGTCACCCTCAAACACTTAACTCTTAAGAGATAATAATCTAACACCAGGGGTTTATTTAAACTAGTTTCTGTGTGATGATCTGTCATTATCATTTTTATGATAGAGCTGCCACCATATGTCAGACGCCGTGAGGCATTTACATTCATTTTCATGTTGAATGTTCACAACAATCCTGTGAAATATGTGCCATCCCAATTTTGCATGTCTGGAGGCAGAAGCACAGAGAGACTAGCTGGTGGAAGGTGCCGGGCTTCTAAGTGACGGCATCCACATCTCTCAGTCTTGAGTCCTCTTCTCTTTCTCCATGTTGTTTCCTGGTACCTGGCTGCCTCCCACTGGTCACTCGTTCCTTAATGCTATGTACTGGACATAAGACCTTTTGCTAAATGCCATGGAGATTATAGTGGTCAAAAATCCAAAAATCTTGCTATCTAGGACTTAAGGAAAGGATAAGGAAATGTTTCGTGGCAGAACAAGCCAACTACTGAAGAGGAAAAGAAATGCATTGTGATAAGAGTCAGGGGATAAACAGTCCAGTGTAAAAGAAATCAGCAGATTTCTCACAGAGGTAGCATCTGAACCTGGCCTTCAAAAGCTGGAAGTTTCTAAACCTGTTGAGTGAAAGGTGCAGGAGGGAACTAATAAGGAAAGGCTAGAAGTAATGGAAAACATATTTTGAATTATAAATAATTCAGTTTAAATGGAACATAAAATATAAGTGGGAGAAAATTAAGTTAGTGTTAAATTATAGAGAACTTTGAAAACCAAATAGACTATAAGAGCAAGATTTGGTGATAACCAATAGAGAATGTTGTGCTTATAGTCTGCTTAGCAATGAGGTCACCTAACCTGATTTAGTTATAACTTGTGTAGCCAGGGAGACACTGTTGTTTTAATGTACCATGCATGTTTTTGCAAATGTTAGCATCTGATAAAGGAGCTTTGAACTAGTCAACTGTTGCTGGGTGCTGGGTAACCTCGAAGTCACGGTGATGCTCAACAGTGAACGTTTCTTTCTTCGGCACCAGTTGGTGGGTCAGCAGGGGTGGCACTCCACTTATCTCTCATCTTTCTGGCCCTGGGAGCCATGAATCTGTGTGGACATGCTCTCCTTTCACAGACGGGCAAAAGTGCAAGCTATACATGGGATGCCTTTTAAGAGTGGCTTTAGACTCAGTGACATGAACAAGCCCAAAGTCAAGAGTCGGGAGAGTTCACTCTGACCACAGTGCATTCATGGCAAGGATGTGGATGCAGGGAGGCCCAAGAATTGAGGTCAGGCAGTTTATTCCAAGACTGCCTAGCTCTTGTTGTTTCTGTGGCTCCATGTAATCCATACCCCTAAAGGGGAATTAAGGACTCTGCTAAACTTTGTCTTCCCAATATTCACTGTGGTTTTGTTTACTCCTCCAGTGTTCATGGGCTTGTTAGTCATGCTCACATAAACATTTGCAAGTTTGTGGTACAGTGTTTAAAAAAGCAGGAATACTAGGGTAGACAGAGCTTCAACAACTAATGTAGATAGATACTTTTTCTAGCTCTACCAGTGCTCTGGGAGTAGAATTGCCATACTCCAACATCAAGATAAGTGCCAGTGCTCTGGATGTTACTGACTGCTAAAGTTTAAATATGACAGGAGGTTCTACTTAAATTAGTTTGCAAGGAGAAGTTCACAAAAATCCCAAGATGATAGCAGATGAATCATAGTCTGGCTTACTTTTAACCATTTGATAGTATCTTTTGTCACCCATTGTTCTGGTGATCTGTTATTAAGTGATAAATTACTTCAAACATGCTAGCTTAAAATAGCACTGATTTATTATTTCTGACAGTTCTGTGGAATGACTGTGGTCCATCTGCTATTATCACTTGGCTCAATCATGCAGCTGAAAGTAGCTGGGATCCCAACTGGACACAGCTGTCTCCAGTGTCCATAAGACCTCTCTTCCCAGCCATGTAGCCAGACTTGTTACATGGTGGCTGTTGTCCAAGAGAGAAAGTAGAAGCTACCAGGACTTTTAAGACCTGGGCTGGGAAGTCCACGACTGTCACTTTTGCCGCATTCTGTTGATGAAAGCAAGTCACACAGCCAACCAGGAGGCCATCTCTGAGTGTGTGCCTAGAGGGAGGAAGGGTGGGATTGTTGGGAGCCATTTCTGGAGACTGGGTACCACACCCCTTAGTAGAGGCAATTGCAACTCTACGACTGCACATACCTTTCACTAAATACAGTGGCCTCGTTCACTTTTTTAAAAACCCAATATTTTAAAATATTTGAAAACACTGTTACAACGTATTGTTGAAGACTTGACAGAATCTAGGAGAGGCAGCATTTTTGGGGATGGCCCTGTGTGTGACTGCATGCACGCACATTCAATTATTTTCTTAAAGATGTTAATGTCATAGTTTTTGAAGACTTGCTAAAGGGCTTTGGTTCATGGTGCCTTTATACAAATGCTGGTTTTTGTGTCTGTGAGGCAGCTTGGTCTCCATGATGCTTGGGTTATTTAGTAGATGGACCACTCCAAATGTGTGTGACAGAATTTCTGTAGAATATCCCATTCCATGTCAGATGGGAATCTTGACATCTGGATTTCAGAGAATTTAAGATGTCCTTGATGAGAAACTTTACCACTGATATTTACCTGTACAATTTTCTTTCATTTTAAATGCTGAGGCATAAAAAGTTTCAGATCTAAAGTTCTACCTTATACTGGATGGTCCCTTTAGAAGTCAAATCCTACTAGAAGGATCCATTTCCATACTGGAAATTTCCTTCCCTCAGTGGTCAGGGTGTTCAGCAGATCTGAGGAGATCATTCAGAGAACAGGGGGGCACATTGCCAAAACCAGCTTGCAAAAATAAATGACCAACAGGTTCAAGTGATCTTGAGCTAGTTAAGCAAGTTGTAAGGAAAGCCAAGGGCATATCTGAGTTCTTTCAACAGTCATTCACTTAAATTGTTGAAGTAGAGCAGACTCAGGTCTTACGAGGGAAATTAACATGTCAAAACCTGAGACCATTATCTCTTTTTTTCCCACTGGGGGAAACCTCATCTAGATACATTGACTTTCCCATTTGGACTTTTCCCATTTCCATTTTCCCAGGAACGCAGGCTTTCAATTTGAGTCACTTTGTGTTGCTACAGTTTCTCAGACCTTTGAGTCTCACCCTTTCCTCCTAGTGTCCCTCTCCCTCCCACTCCCACCGTGTAGTTACTATAGCCCCTCACTCACCTGGAAGATTGCAGTGCCCTCTGAGCCATCCTGTGTGGTTTCAGTTCCTGCTTGATTTTTTAAATTTTGTTTTGCTTGCTTATTAACTGCATTTTTGTACCACTGGCGGATTGATTTTTCCAAAGTGTTCTTCTGTTAATGTTAATTCTTCTGCTCTAGAACTTACTTTGTGCCCAGTGCTTCAACAATAAAATCCCAAATCCTTAGTCAACATTCAGGAAATCTGAAGACAGTTCATAAGGTCCTTGGTGGCCTTATTTCCTACTCTGTTTCTTCTACCAGACTGGCAACTCACCCTTGTGACCTTATCCCACATAGGCCCCCTGCCATTGTAACCTCTACTGGACATGGGCCCTTTCTCCTGCTTTTGTGTCTTTTAAATCCTGCTTGTATTCTTAATGAAAACTGTTTTATAAAGCCTTTTCTAATACCTACAGAAACTTTTCCCTTTCCTGCCATCCCAGAATCTTTGCATGTGTACTCATAGGTTTGATGTATTTGTTTATGTGTTTAATCTCTCTTATGAGCTGGATATCACCCTTGTAGGCATGGTCTTGAGAGAACCTGGGGTTCCCAGAGGGCCAGGGAACGGGAGGCACAAGGGTGCCCAGGGGTCAAGTTGGGCACTGACTGTACCAGCTCCCCTTTAGAACTAGAGTGACCTTGACTGCAGCTGAGTTTGGCTTAAGGACAAGAGGGTCTAATGTTTATAGACAGCCCTTCAGTGGAGGTGCTCAGATAATTGCAGAGGCTTCCTTTGGAAGGTGATGTAAGGCTGAGCAGCAGGATCTGGCTGCTGTCCTTCACTTGGGCTTTATATCGCCATGTGGCTTTAGTCAAAACCTGATCCTTGGCCAGACCCAAATGGCGATCAAACAACAGGGGTGTGTGTGTGAGAGAGAGAGAAAGACAGAAAGAGAGACAGAGAGATGGTGTTGTTATGACAACCTGCTACCTACCTAAAATTCTTTAGGGACCCATTTTCAGGGTTATGGTGAATATTAAATAAGAAAATGCATCAGACGTCTTTAGAAATTGAAAGCAATTGGAGGCAAAGTAATAATGCATTGTCTATTCCTCTCATAATTTCTGACTGCAAAAAGTGAGGAAGATTAATTAAAGACACATGACCTTGCATGACAGTAAGAGAGAATAATGTTTATCTGTGCCATGCAGTACAGTAACCATTAGCTGCATGTGACTATGGAGCATGGGAAGTGTGGTCAGTCCTGAGAACAGCTTATGCACAAAATGTACTTTTTAATTTCATACTAAATGGAAATTTAATATGGAAAAAAGAATGTAAAATACTCATTGTGTGTGTGTGTGTGTGTGTGTGTGTGTGTGTGAGACTGGGGTTTGAAGTCAGGGCTTTGTGTTTGCAAAGTAGGCACTCTGTCAGTCTACCGCTTGAGCCACGCCTCCAGTCCATTTCATTCTGGTTATTTTGGAGATGGGGTCTTGAGACCTATTTGCCCAGGCTGGTCTCAAACCTGTTATCCTCCTGATCTCAGCTTCCCAAGTAACTAGGATTTTAGGCCTGCACCACCAGTCCCCGGCATAATTTTGTTATTGATTACATGTTAAAATGATAATTTGGACATATCAGGTTAAGTTATATGTGTTATTAAAATTATTTTCACCTGCTTGTTACTTAATGTGACTTCTAGAAATAGTAAAAGTACAGAAGTAGCTCACATTGTATTTGCCCTTGCACAGTATTAGTTTCAGTCAGGAGAGGTTGGTAGTGATATCAGTTTCCATCCTTTTGTGTCTCCATTGGGGAGTTTGCTTATTATTCAAGAAAAGGCGTCAGGCTGAGGCCCAGGAGAGGGGAAGAGGTGACAGGAGAGGGACAAAGTGGCACGGAGTTGGAGGTGGCTTGGAACCCCCCCTCCCCCCCACAGGAGGAGCAAAGCTCTCTGACTTGCTCCTCTCCTGGCTTATTAAATGGCAGTCTTCTGCTGTCTTTTATGTAACTTTCTTGCTGAACAGGGACGCTCCTGTTGGCTTCTGAGGTGGTTTTTACCGCAAGGTCAGAGAAGAAATCTTTCAGTCTTAAGAGATGGTAAAGTACCGTAAAGGCGGGAGGTGTTGAGGAAATTTCTGATAGAGGCAGAATATGACTGTGAAAGCTGAAGCACTTTAAGTCAAGTTAAGTGAGGGACTGGCCTGGCCGTAGGCTCATCAAACTCCATGATGTCTTGAACTTGGTTCAAAAGGGTCTTCATGGTGGGAAATGCACATGGGGCTCATAAATTATAGAAGTCAGTCCACCCTGGCCAAGGGTTTTAACTACTCTCTTCGTAAGCAAAAAATGCCCAGCCTGCTTATGCACTTGTGGAGTTTCCCAGCAGCCAAAGCCTTGACAGTCCAGCCTACACTGCCCTGAGGAAGTCGTAGCTGGAGGCCTGGAAGCAATTTCATTTATTCAGTAGCCTCTAAGGACTGCCCTGTTCTATGGCTAATAGCCAGCAATAATCGATTGTTTCCTATGTGCCAGGCACCCTTTTAAGCATCTGACACCTATATTGTTTCATTTAATCCTCAAAAAGATCTACCAGGAGGCACACATTTTGTTTCCATTTGTAATTGATTAGTTAATTTTTGGCAGTGTTGGGAATTGAAACCTGGGCCTCTCCTGTACTGGCCAAGTGCTCTACCACTGAACTATATCCCTGAGCCCCTACTTTCATTGTTTAAATGAGTTGACTGAGGCATAACAAGGTCAATTACTTGCTCAGGGTCACACAGCCAATAATTCAGATCAAGGACCCCAGAGCTCATAATCTTCACTATAACACCAGATTGCTTCTAAAAAGCATCAGCAGTTACTCTGTTCCTAACGGAGTGTCATGAGTAGAAAGGAGCTTCCCAAACACTTGGCAGGCAGATGTGATCAGAACTGCTTTGTTTTCACATATCTAGCAACTCCTACCTAATATGATATCTCACTTCTCCTCGTATGACCACCAAAATGACCAACCTACTTGCCTCTCGGTCCTCATCTCTGCTGTCCCTGCCTTTCAGCATTGATAAAGTCAGCCTCTCGGCCTCTGTGCCCTCAGTCCCATCCTTATCAGCCTCTCCCAAGCTCCAGTTAGACGTAATCTCTTTCCTTTTCAGGCTCTTTCCTACTGGGTTACTTCTATCACCATCTCCATCTTGTACTTCTTCAGTAAATGGCTATTCTTGGTCAATCATTTATGTAAAGGTTTGTGATCATCTTATGGAATTTCTTGAAATAACTGGGTGAATTTTTAAATTCATTGAAGAGAATTGGTATGCTTTATAAGGACGTCTGCTCTGATGCTCTGACTTCAGAAGCAGTGACCAGGGCTGGAGGTGTGGCTCAAGTGGTAGAGCACCTGCCTAGTAAGCTTAAGGCCCTGAGTTCAAACCCCAGTACTGCCAAAACAAAACAACAACAACAGAAGCAGTGACCAACATATTGACATCTTCTGCAGCATATCTAATAAAGTTGTATACTTTTCACATGCACACAAAATGCTGTCTTATGTATCGAATACACACTCGTTTCATTTTCTTCTCTGGGTGGCTCCTAGGCCATTTTGGTGTGTGCTTACTTTGACAGGAGAGATGAAACAACAAGTCCCACAACAGGTGTTAGAAGGTTATGAGTTTTGTCTTCCCAGCTGGGGTTTGATTGCACCGTCAGCACAGCTTGCATTGTCTTTGACAAACCCCATTGGTTTCCACTTCTATACTGTGGTATCCACTACGTAAAGCTGTGTTCAGGGTCAAACAAGTTAACAAGAGAGAGCAGGTATGACACGGCCTGGGGCTTAGCTAGCGTTTGGCACTAGTTAGAACTGAGTAGAATCGCCTGAGTGGACTGGCCCCCTCAGCCATCACAAAATATATTCTATGCAGAAGCTTCTTTGGTCTACAACTTGGTATAGCCAAAGTAAAGCTAATGCACATTTCTACTTGGAAAAGGTTTCCATTACGGGAAGTCAAGAAATGCTCTGTAAAAAATGCTAATTTTCTTCACCCAGTATCACGAGCCTGTTCTTTTTAGTGTTGGATATAGAAGCAGGTGAAAAAAAGGGCCATTTGCCACTCCTTAATGTCAGTTAGCCTAACTTCACGAGTAAGGAGCCTTAGTTCTCAGAGCCATTGCAGGAACACACACTAGCAGGACAGGACCATGCCACAGGAGTCCCGTGGGGCCTCCTTCAGTTGCTCTCTCACCCCTCCAAGTGGCTTGCATTTCTATAGCTGCTTGAAGTCCTTGGGAGGAAAATGAAAGTGAACTTGGTGAACTTGGCCCTGACGAAGGCAGAGGAGAAGCTGCTGGTGCCTTCCAGCCTCTTTGCATCATACAGTGACAGGCGCAGAGAACTTGAGCACCCTGAAAGGCTGCTGGATGCTAAAGAGTCATTCTACAAAGGGACTACCAGCAAGAATCCAGGTGCAAGGGTTCTTCACCCAGAGCAAGTCTCCTCAGAGCTGTTTCCTTCTGAATGGCATCACAGATAATGTCAGAAATTTAAAACAGTGGCTTCTTCCTGGAATCCTGGCTGGTGTCACACCTGCCTGGCATTCTCCACCTTGCCGGACCCACCTGGTCTGTTAAGCTCTGTGTCTTCTATATAGAGACCAGCCCAGTCCTCACTTACACATGGGGTCTTAAATGAGGCTGTTTTTTTTTGCCCCTGTATTGTTAGGTGGCACAGAAGCACAGATATTGGACTCAGGCTTCACAGTTGATAAAGTTTTTCCTCATGTCACTATTTGGTCTTATCTTCACTGGATAGGAGAGAAAACTGAAGCTAAGAGCCCTCCCAGTTCTCTTAGTTAAAGAAGTGGGATTGTGGGTAGACCTGGGGATGGTTCCATCCTGACTGAGGGAGAGTCCCCTTTTGTTCAGGAGCCTTCGGAAACCACTGGTGAATTGGCTGCTTGAACTCAGCCTCAGCTGTAAGGAGGATGTCTGGGACCCCACTGTGGTAATTAGGGTGTTTCCAGTGGGCCTGAAATACAGTGTCATGGTAACCGCATGGCCCTGAAATCTTCCAGGTTGCTTTCAAATCCTGGTAGAGCTGCTCACTGACATGTGGTCTTGGCAAATCCCTGAGGCGCTCTTGCCTTAGCTCCCCCTCTGTACAGTGGGGCAGTGCTAGTACTTGTCTGTCTGCATGGGGCAGCCGCAAGACTTCAATGTAACAATGCAAGGAAAGCCTTAGGATGCGAGCTGGCAGCAGGCAGTACCAGATGATGCTTCTTACTACCACCATCATCATCTTAGAAGCCTCCTATCTATGCAGTTACAACTTCTGAAAATGATTGGTTGGTCCTCTCTGATCAAACTGGGGGAAGTGCACAACCAGTTGTTTCTTTTCCTCCTCCTCCTTCTTCTTCTACCTCAAGTACTAGGATTTGAACTCAAGACCTTGTACTTGCCAAGCAAGCACTGTACCACTTGAGCCATGCTCCCAGCCCTTTCTCTTTAGTTATGTTTTCAGTTTTCAGATAAGAGCTTTCATTTTTTGCTCGAGGCCTCCAACTGAGATCCTCCTACCTTTGCCTCTGGCATAGTTTGGATTACAGTCATGCACCACAACTTGTTTGTTGAGATGGAGTCTTGAAAACTTTTTAGCTGGGTTAGCCTTGAAGCAAGAACCTCCGAATGTCTGCCTCCCTCTTACCTGGGTTTCCTGTGAACCACTACATCTTGCCCTTAATTAGTTTCTTGAAAATGTGTTGTTCTCCGCATTTTAAAAATTGACCAATTATCAACATGATAAGGATCTCTTTATTTTGGATATCAAAATAATTTGTATTACTGGTTGGTTCCATGTCTGTTTTGACCTAGACAAGATTCTGTTCTATGTAAGGTGTATATTTCTTTAAACCAAACGACCAGAGGACATGATTTAGGAGTGGGGAGTATAATATTATGCCATATTTCTATGAAAGTGTAGTTTTAAAAAAAAATTCCCATCATAGAAGCTAACAAATATATTATTAGTAATTGTGTTAATCAGTTTTTTCATTCCTGTGACAAAAATCTAAGAAAATAAATTAAGGGAGGAAGGATTTATTTTGCTTCATGGTTTCAGAGGATTCAGTCCTAGCTCCAGTGCTTTGTGCCTAAGGTGAGGCAGAGTATCATGGCAAGGCGGGGAGGTTGGTGGGGGGGTGGGGCGAGGAAAGCTGCTCACTTTATGGTGGCCAGAAAGCAAAGAGAAAGAAAAAGGGGCCAAAGACAAGACACACCCTTCCAGACACAACCCCCCAGTGACCCACTTCCTTCATCCAGGCCCTGCCTCCTGGTTACCATCATCTCCCCATACTGCTATCCAGTTGTGAATCCATCAGCGGGATTGATCCATTGATTGGGTCAGAGCCCTCGTCATCTGATCACTTCCCGTAAGCCCCACCTCTGAACTGTGCACCGGGACTGAGCCCTCAGTACATGAGCCTTCAGGAGAGATTTCATATCCAAACCACAAAGCTTAGCAAACGTGGCTTAGGGGGTTTGGGTGCATGTGTGTTAAAATACCACGCAGAGGAGGATGTTTGTAGAGTAAGGACATTTCTTTGTGAGGTATCATAGAGAAACCAACAGGCAGCAAGCATGGATGAAACTCACAGTGATTGTTGCTGGAGGAATACAGCCCCAACTAACTGAAATAAAATGGTGTACAATATTAGGTATGATTCCAATATTCCATTATTAAAATTGAATTCCTCAGTATTTCTTCCTCTATATTTGCATTTTTCAGATGAATCTAGAAATTTAAATTTGGGATGTGAAACCATGAAAGTACTATAAAAAATATAGGCAAGTGTTTTTGTGATCTCAGGCTGCAAAATGTTTTTCTTCATAATGCTACAGAATCCAGTGCCATAAAAATGTCAGTTAAGTTTGGCTACATAAAAATCTAAAATTTATGCATGGCAAAAACTAAATGAATTACCATACACCAAGATAAAAGACAAATGTCAAACAGAATAATATTTGCAAAACAAATAAAGTAAACATTATTAATATAAAAAGATCTTCAAAATCCATAAGGAAAGAATACTCCAATTAAAAAATAGGCAAAGTTTGTGACCAAGCAATTCAAAGAAGAGTACAAAAGCCCAACAAAGAGAAAATTATTCAGCTTCGTGGTAATAGAATATCCTTCCTTCAGAAAGAAGCAAGACAGCACATTTTTACCCTCAAATTGAGCAGGAACAGACATCTGTCCCATGGTTTTTGTATTTGTTTTTGGGTTTTGGCAGTACTAGAGTTTGAATTTAGGGTCTTGCCCTTGCTAGACAAAGGCTCTACCAACTGAGCCATGCTTAGTTATTTTTCAGATAGAGTCTCCTATTTTTTGCCCAGGACCAGCCTCAGACAGAGATCCTCCTATCTACACCTCCCAAATAACTGGGATGACAGGTGTGTGCCACCGTGCCTGTCCCCTCCCTTGTTCTGATGGTGAATGTCAAATCAGAATAATTTTTCTGTGCACAAAATAGTAATATATATTTATCACATATTTAAATGAACATACCTTTTTCCTCAACAGTACTACTGTTAGGAATTTATTATCAAGAAATAATTGGACAACCTGGATGTTGTGCAAACCTGTAATGGTTGCAGCCATTAAAGTACTCTATAAAGAGTAAAGGGCATTTTTCACAGCATATCTTGTTTGTAAGATTTTGTAAATGAGGAATAGTAAAATTTTATTATTATTGGTGTTTCTAAGTAGGTTGTCCAGCCATTATTTTTTTAAAAATTGTATTAGCATGTATTAGTTGTGGTGGGAGGAATTTGTTGTGATGTTTGCATATATGCCAACAATGTACCTGGGCTAGTTTTACCCTTTCCATCATTCTCCTTCACCCCTGTCTCCCCTATAAACTTTATTTGTTTAAAATTTATGTAAAACTCTGTGCGATTGCATTAAAAAATTTTGGAAGGCTGTCCACCAAAACATTAACAATGGCAATCTCTGTATCACAGAGTTTTGGGTGACTCAGTTTCTTCTTTGTATTATTTCTGTATGACTTCCATTTTTTTTTAGGTCATACTGAACTCAGGGCTTCCTGCTTGCTAGGCAGGCACTCTGCCACTTAGACATGCCCCCAGCCCTTTTTTGCTTTAGTTATTTTTTCATGTAGGTTCTTACTTTTTGCCCAATGCTGATCTCAGACCTGGATCCTCCTACCTACCACCCCCATACACACACACACCAGGAACTGGGATTGCAGGCATGTGTGCCACCAGGCCTGACCCTGACTTGAATCTTTCACGGTTAACATTTATCATTCCGTGCAATAATAGATTTTGATAAGTAAATATATCAAATATATTACATGAAATATATCAAATACCTATATTTAAATTTATCAAATAAATTTAAATTATGTGTTTAAATGTTTCCATCTTCTGAAGGACTCCAGTTGTGTTTACAGGGCATTGTGAAATCTCTTCTGGAGAAGGCTCTATCACTGAAAGTAGCCTGAGGGCATCAGTGATCTGTCTAATGGATGTGTTTGTCCAGGAAAACAGGTGGTGCTGATCACTGGCTCTTGCTGGTTTCATATAAAACCTAGCATTGCACTTCAGCCTGTGAAACACTACTGACTACCTTGAGTGCCTGGGCACCTTGCTGGGCATGGAGGCTCTAAAGAAGGGGGGAATCTGGTCTTTTCCTTTAAGGAACTGATAAAGGGGCAACAGTGCAAAGTGTGATGATAATGCAGAAGGGACTCTCATCCAAGAGTAGGGAGAGATCCATACAAATGATGATTAAGGACTCTGCTGAGTCTTAAAAAATGATAAACAGGTAAAGAGACTGAGATGTGGTAGGAGTTGCAAGCTGAGGGATAGTGAGAACAAAGGCTCTGAGGTGGTGCAGATTGTTGAGAGGGATTGGACCACATAGGCGGACAGATAACCAAAAGATCTCATGTTAGGGAAGAGGTCTTAAATATTTAGAAATTTTACACTAGCCTTTTTAAAAATACTAAAGCTCGCACAGACAGTACAAAAATCATTTGAGGAATCCGGAAGTTGGCTGAACATTTGGAAAACACTAGACAGAGTCTAGAAGAGTTGATGCTAATTCTTTTAGCAGCCAGTCTCACCTCAGGTTAAGTAATTATGGACCCTGAAGTAGTAATTCCAGAACACAGCCTTGCATGTGTGCTGAGACTGTGTTATCATCCAAGCAGGACAGAGTTAGCTGAGACAAGGTACAAAGGTGTGGTGTTTGTCCCTGCTGGGATTAGCATGACTGATAGTTATTATTGTATGTTGGTGGTATCTTCAAGTTGTCACATGTGCATCCCATGGGTCATGTGTGTCACATGGGGATATTCCTCACATGTGACCAAATGAAAAGTACTGAACCATGGTGACAGTTACTGCAGGTCGCCATTGTTACTACAGGTAAATCCCAGAATCTTTGCTCCCATTTGTAAAGCGGAGGATTGGAACATGGTGGGAGGTACCCATAGTGAGACCATCCTCATAGGACAGCAGGAGAAGGGTAACCTTTAGCACACCCACTCTTCCATCAGCGGTCTTTAGCTGTGAACTATGTTTGGTTGAGTAGTTTGTGATCATAAATTGGTGTCACAGTTTAATTGTGTGTCTGATAAAATGTTCTAAACAGCAAGGAAATTTGTGTCATCCAGTTTAATGCGTCTATAGCAATAATCCTAGCCAGACGTTTGATTGGCTACTTACAAGGTTAGAAAGGTTCCTTTGGGGTGAGTGTTCTTAACAGGCACTGTATGCTTGTGGGTGGTGCATACAAAGAAACACAAGTAGGTGTCCTGGCCTCAGAGAGTTTAACTTGTTTTAAAAGAGGCAACATTTGGACACAGGAAATCATTCAGCAAGAAACTGAGACTTGAAAATAAGCAGTAACAGTGCTACATTGGCACAAAATGTCTACCAGTGCCAGAATGCTGTGGTCTGAGTGTTTAGCTCCCCTACCACACACACACACAAAGTTCATGTGCTGAAATCCTAACTCCCAATCTGATGATATGAGGAGGTGGGGTCTTTGGGGAGGTGATTAGGTTTTCAGAATCCCTAAGCAGGGCATGGTGGTACACAGCTTTAATCCCAGCACTCACTCAGGGAGCCTGAGGCAAGAGGAGAATGAGTTCCAGGCCAGTCTGGGCTGCCTAGTGAGATCCTGCCTCAAAATAAAACAAACAACAAAAAGAATCCTGAGAGAGCTGCCTTGCCATTTCTACCACATGAGGACACAGTGAGATAGTGCCGTCTGTGAGAAGGCAGGTCTCACCAGACCCTGGATCTGCCAGCCTACTGATCTTGGGCTTCCCAAGAAATAAATCTATGTTGTTTGTGAGCCATTAGATTGTGGTATTTTGTTATACCAGCTGCCCTGAGACACATGGCAATGGGAAAAATCAGAGTAGGCCTGATTTAGGAATAGGAAGAAGACTGAAAGGAGATGGGATTAGAAAATTTAGCCACAATCCAGTTGATCATCATTATTTTTTGATCACTGGATGTGAGCATCTTGAAGATAATGTATATAATTTAGTTACACATAGTGCCCAACATAGAGTTGTTCAACATTTAATGAACAGATAGCAGTAATAGTGATAGCTGTAATGCACATCTGTAGATGAGGGAGAGGTGGCTGGGAGAAGCTGACTGATTTGCCTAGGACTACAAGTGTCATGTCTTGGAGAGTCTGGCTGAGAACTCGGCTGTGTGTCAGTGACCAGTGAACAATGTGTGCTTTTCAAAGAGGAAGCAAAGAGGCGATGCTGTTAGGCATAGTGAGGAACTAGGAAAACATACAAGATGCACTTCCTCTGTTCTGCAGCTTCCAATCCAGTGCAAGAACAAAGGCTCACATCACCTGCCTCTTCCTTGCCCTGCTAGGCTGTTGATTCATTACACCCCAATTTACTGACCTGTTCCATGAGAGGCGTTTGGCCCTGGCTTGCACCATGGGTACTAGTGGCTGAGTTCCTCCACCCATACCACTCAGTGCTGACCTTCCGCAAGGGATTATCGATGACAGTAACAGTCAGGGCTCTCAAAGAGCACAGAGATGTCACGGGCCATGTTTTACATTGAAAACTTGAGCCCACAAGAGGTCAAGGAGGACTCTGTTTTGGAGGCTCATTGCTGGAGATTTGTCTGTTTGGCTCTGTCTGGTGGCTGTGGAGCTCCTTGGACCAAATGAAAACCTATATGCACTGGATAATTAATGTATTAATGTGTATAATTAATGTATTAATGTGTATAATTGATAATTAATCCCAAACTCTCTGGATTTTGGAGATAAAAAGATCACAGAATTTCCTGGAGTTGGGTTTGGTTTTGGTTTTTGTTTTTTTTAGGATTTCAAGAATTAAGTGGAAAACACTGGTTTTGATACCTGTATGTATGTGGTGATTCTATTTATTTACTGGTAATACATATTCTAGTAACTAGGCACATGAGCTGAAAACCTCTTCCAGGCATTTACCAGCAGAGGCTAGTGGCTATTCTCCTGACTTGCTTCTTTTGCATTACCCAATATCCCACATCACTTTTTTTTTTTTTTTACAAAAAGCAAGTATATTTTAATTTTTAAAGACACTATGATGAATTTTCTTTTACTAATAATGAAAATGTGCTATTTATGAGAGAATGACCTGGAGAAGTTTCTAAAAGGAGTTTGCTTTTTTGTTTAGTGCTTTTCATGTGTCAGGCACTATTAAAAAGTGTTATTAATTCATTTAATCCTCATAACACTTGATGAGGAATCTATTGGTTTGGTCCCCAAATCTGTATATCTAACCATCATGTCTTATTATTTTATGTATAAGTCAGTGCCTGGCTTAAAGCTACCGAGTGTGCAGTTAAAAAATATGGAAAGCACCGTAGTGAGCTTTTTAAGAAAAAAGCTCTGTGTTTTTATTGACCTGTTGCCCCTGCAAATACCATTAGTGTGCACTGTACATTCCCTTGTCTTTGGAAAGAAGCATTTAGGGGCAGAACCATTAAGAATGGTTACTAACAGCAAAGTTTCTCTGGTTCATGCCTCTCAGGCCCAAGCTCAATGCCAGAAATCATTACATGACAGTGAACTTCAGAGACTGAAAAAAAAAAAAAAAGCTTACTTTGCTAAGCCACAGTACGTTGGTTTAACAGCTTGGTTTCACTTTGTCAATTTTCAACCTTCTACCAAATAGGTTTCTCAAAATACGAAAACAAATGGAAAGTTGAGAAGTAACTGCACTATAATCCTTTATTTTAAGTTTGTTTTTAGTTGACGGGCCTTGCCTTGCTTTTGATTTCAAAGTATCAAATCCCACGGAAAAACGAAAAACCAGAAGGATGATGTGGGGGGTGACAAATTATTATCAGAATGGAATTGAATCATCCTCATCCTTTGTAACTTAAGTATCAACTCTTAGTTTTTCTCAAGCTTTATTTACTATAAACAAATCTCTTACAGAGCCCAGTGGGCTACATATTGTGAAAGGTTTTATTAAAGTAAGCAAAGAAAACAGATAGTTGTTGCCCAGTAAGCACCTTTTATAGACAGCCCTTGACTCAGAGGAGCTAGAGATCTGGAATGTATTTGGATCCTGCCACAGAGCACCTGTGCTGCAGGTGATTACTGCGGCCTTCACTTTCAGCATCTAGGGAGAGAGGTGACTGTCATGGGAATATACAGCGTGCAGTTCAAGGGTTCAGCTCTATTGGCTCCCTAAACCATGGACAGTTCACTTGCCTCTGTGGTCTGTTTCTCTCCAGTCATGGGGAAAGATAACATACATTGTTTTAGAAAAATGATGGTGGAGGTAGTGTTCAGCTATTAACAGCTTTATAGTCCCAAGTTGACCAAAGTGTTGATTACTTTGCTATCTAAAAAAAAATTAGAAAGAAGTATCACCAATATTTTCTGTACCCTCAAAAGTGCATGAGTTAGAAGGTGTATAGGGTCCTATCCCTCCCACCTTTGTGACTGTTTTCTCTAAATTTATTTTTCATCTAGTGATTCTCGAATTGGTGTGAGCTACTAGTTGCTGAAGGTTGTTAACTTTCTGTTTTCAAGTTTGTGTTAGCAGTAGGAGTAGGATAGATTGGTTCTGTTATTTAAGAGGCACAATAGAAGACAGTTTTAAATAAATGTAGACAAAAAAGAGACTTTCATTTCTTAGCTGTTTCCATCCTTAAGAACTACTGTATTATAATCTGGTTCCTCTCAGAGTGATTCTGTTTAACTCAACGTAGCTAAACCGTACTGGCCTGGACACACCATAAAAGAAGAAGAGAACGTCAAAACTGACAAAAAGCCAGATTCTAAAAGAGATAAAGAGATAATGTTTCCATGGCTGTATATTTATTAAATATTTTATATGCATAGTACAATACATAAAACAGTCTAACACATAACAATAAATGTTTAAACCATGAGTAGAAATTTTCTTTTGACAGTTTTTAAAAGATTGCATAATTAAAGTTTAGATAGATGGGCTGTAGCTAGGGAAGGGGTCAGAGGAGAGGAACTAAGAACACAAGGAACACATGGTCCACTTCCTTACTAGTAATAGTCCTTGTTTTAAATTATAGTGTATATCAATATTTAAGTTTTTGTTTCAAATATATTTTTAAAAGCTTGTGCAAGTGACTATGAGAATTGAAGGTAAAAGGCCAGGCAAGGCCAGCCACAGGAAAAAATTCTCGAGACTTAATCTAGACCAATGGTTGGGCACAGTGGTGTGCCTGTTATCCCAGCTACACAGGGTAAAATAGGAGATCTTCATTCAGGCTAGTCTAGGCAGAAAGCCAGACTCTTTCTCAAAAATAACTAAAAGGGCTGGTGGAGTGGCTCAAGTTGTAGAGCACCTGCCTAGCAAGAGCAGGGCCCTGAGTTCAACCCCCAGTATAATAAAAAATAAATAAAAATGAATAAAAACAGATAAGTGATTAAGGATGAGGTAAAAACACATAGTATTAAAAGAGCACATCCTCAAAACTATAAACTAGAACACCTATGAAACTAGGGACTTCTTGATGTTGCAGAACAAAGACACTTGGGTACAAGTCTATTTAGATCATGTTTTATTTCCATCTTGAAAACCACATTCAAGACAAGCTGAATTGCATCTGAATTCCCTTCCAGCTACAGTTACCCGTGCACTGTGTACATGTCACTGTTGATTCTGATCTGTAACCACAGAAGAGATTGTCAAACTGTGTATGAAGTAGGATTTTATTATTTTTAATGCTGCACCAAGCGCTTTTGCATTTATTGTGCCAGGCATGTAACAAAATACTTTTTTCATATTTTTAGGGTTATCTTTTTCACTTATATCACTTTTTATTACTTCCTTTACTTCTTTTTCAAAATTTTTTCTGCACTTCTTATGACTTTTAGTGCTCAGTGTACAAAACTAGGCAAAGTAAGGATTATAAAATGAAGTCTGTAAACACCCAGGAAAAGAATCCACGATGGAGAATTGGCTCACAAAATGATGACAGTGTGATGCTACCTTAGCACCCAGCACACCTGAGATGTGTATTGCCTTTGTTGGAAAACCTCCATCTACCATCCTGTGGCATTATTGATTGGTAACAAAATATTTTTCAAGATCTTTTAGTTTTGATTGCTTCCATGCAATTCAAGAAAAGTCTTCTTATGAGTGCTTAAGATCTTAAGTCTTTTAAAAAACATTTTTATTAGTATATAATCGTTGTATAGGGGGTTTGTTGTGAATTTCCATATATGTGTACAATGTACAAGATCTTAAATCTTCACAATGCCTTTCCTCTACCTTTGTTCCTTGCCTTGTTTCCCCTGATTTGGCTGTTAAATTGCCAGGTTTTAAAGAAATACAGTATGCCTTTAGCTCTGATGGAACTCTGACAATCAGAATTATTCATTCAAGAAAAATTCATTGATCAAATATTATAAACTGACATTTGCTAGAAAATGTAACATGCAATAAGAGATTTCCCCCTTGGGTGCCAGTGGCTCACTCCTGTAATCCTAGCTGCTTGGGAGGCTGAGATCAGGAGGATCAAGATTCAAGGCCATCCCTAGGCAAATAGTTCTCAAGACCCCACCTCCAAAATAACTAGAGCAAAATGGACTACAGGTATGGCTCAAGCAGTAGAGCACCTTCTTTGCAAGCACAAAAGCCCTGAGTTCAAACCCCAGTCCCACAACAACAACAACAAAAGACAATGACTGCCCTGATTTTGCTAACATCCTAGGGGGTAAAGCCGAGCAGTAACTGGAGGCCCAGGCATATATGGTCAGACGGGGACAAGGGCAAAGAGGAGAATGAAATGGACAGAGTCATTGGTCAGAATAAGTTAATCTGAGGAACTGGCCTCTATGCAAACACCTGAAGGAAAGGAGCAAGCCAGGAGAACATCTGGGAACAGAGTTTTGGGAGAAGAAGCAGCAGCCAGATCTCTGAGCAGGAGCTGCCTGGCAAGGCCCTTGCACCTGGTGGTAAATGCAGAAAGCAGTATGGCCCAAAGTTCTGAGGAGACTCTGGATTTCATTCTAAAGGAAGGAGAAGGTTCCGAGCAAATGAAGTCTGACTTTGGGTTTTGAGTTGGGCATTGCTGTGGATGGGGAGTGACTGGTCAACAGGTGCGGGGTTGCAGTGAGACAGGAAGAGTAGGATCCGGCCTTCTACTGCACAGCAGGACATTTGTAGTTGACAGTAATGTCATGTACACTTCAAAATAGCTACGAGAGGATTCTGCACATTCTTAGCACAAAGAAATGTGTTTAAATGGTGAAAATGCTAACTACCCTGATTTTGATCATTACGCAATGTGTATGTGTTAATACCGCACATGGGAACCCTATAAATGTGTACAATTATTATGTCAGTTAAAAGTAAAATAAAACTTTTGTTGTTGTGGTGGTACTGGGGTTTGAACTTGGGGCCTCATGCCTGCTAGGCAGGTACTCTACCACTTGAGCCATTCTACCTGCCCTTTTTTGTGATGGGCTTTTTCAAGATAAGCCTGGCTTCAAACATTAGTCCTCCTGATCTCTGCCTCTTAGTGGCTAGGATTACAGGTGTGAGCCACCAGCACACTTTTGAAAAGGACAACTCTGGCTGCTGAGTAGGGAACAAACTGTAGGAGACAGGAGTGGAAGCAAGTGATCAGTCGGAGGTGGGATCTGTCCATGGAGGCAGCACACCCAGGGTTGGCTTCAGGGTTTCTTTTGGAGACTGGTCAAGTGTGTGTGTTCTCAGAGTGCATCTTTAGCAGAGCAAATCCACAGCTTTCCCAGCTAGATGGGAGTCATAAGCGGGCGTCTGTACATACAGAAGCTCCTCTTAGTTTGGTGTTCTGAAGCAGTGATATAGTTTGAAGCCTGGCAATGTGGGATGAATAAGGAAACTTGAGTATTTTGAAAGTAAAGGCTTAATGGAGATGACCTGAAAGATTCCTGGTGTCAAAACCCTCCATTACCATTTTCTGCTTTGTTTTTGACCATCTTGATCAGAGCCGTTTGATGCTAGCTGGGATATAGACAGTAGAATTAATGGTGACTTTCTTTCTTCAGTGTCTGGGGCTCAGCTCTGCTGTGCACAGGCATAGGGCGTGGCCCAGGCAGAGTCCTTCCTGGTCTTTAGAGTGTCCTGGAATGGAGGTGCCACTGGTCACACTTCATCTAGTTCACAGAACCCAGTTACACGTCCTTTCACTCAACCTGAGTGCGAGTGCAGAAAGGGATTTGGGGACACGCACTGTTTGTTGGTTGAGGGCCAGGGAGCCTGCACTGGCACGCCCACTGGTCTCATCTCCATTCCCGTAATAACTGGTGGAAATGTCCCCATTCTCCTGGCTCTTCCCTTCCTCCGCAGTCTTGGATTCCTGCAGTCTTTGTCTTCCTAATGGTATTCTGAGCTCCAGGTCCTTCTTTCCCCAGCCTGCACTCAGTTTTGATGTCTGTTCTCAGCATCTTCACTGCTGACAGCTTCCCCACATTGCCCCAAATTGGAGTGACAGCTATAAGAGGAGAGAATGGAGACACAAAAATCATAGCTTTCTATGCAGGCAAACCAAGCGCCCACATATTTTCCCATGGTAAATCTCCTTTCTGGTTTGCACTGTTAACTTTTTTTTTCTTTTTGGTGGCACTGGGATTTGAACTCAGGGCCTCATGCTTGCTAAGCAGGCGTTCTACCACTTCAGCCACTCTGACAGTCCTTTTGCTTTTTAGTTTGCTTTTCTTTCTTTCTTTTTTTTTAATTTTTATTTTATTCATATGTGCATACAATGTTTGGGTCATTTCTCCCCCCTTTCCCCCACCCCCTCCCTTACCACCCACTCCGCCCCCTCCCTCTCCCCACCATCCCCTTGATACCCAGCAGAAACTATTTTGCCCTTATCTCTAATTTTGTTGAAGAGAGAGTATAAGCAATAATAGGAAGGAACAAGGGTTTTTGCTAGTTGAGATAAGGATAGCTATACAGGGAGTTGACTCACATTAATTTCCTGTGCGTGTGTGTTACCTTGTAGGTTAATTCTTCTTGAACTAACCTTTTCTCTAGTTCCTGGTCCCCTTCTCCTATTGGCCTCAGTTGCTTTTAAGGTATCTGCTTTAGTTTCTCTGTGTTGAGGGCAACAAATGCTAGCTAATTTTTTGGGTGTCTTACCTATCCTCATACCTCCCGTGTGTGCTCTCGCTTTATCATGTGATCAAAGTCCAATCCCCTTGTTGTGTTTGCCTTTGATCTAATGTCCGCATATGAGGGAGAACATACGATTTTTGGTCTTTTGGGCCAGGCTAACCTCACTCAGAATGATGTTCTCCAATTCTGTCCATTTCTTCATGGCTGCATAAAATTCTATTGTGTATAAATACCACATTTTCTTAATCCATTCATCAGTAGTGGGCATCTTGGCTGTTTAGTTTGCTTTTCAAAGAGGGTCTCGTGCTTTTGCCCAGCTGGCCTCAGCCCAAGCTCCTGCTACCTCCACCTCCTGAGTAGCTAGAATTACAGGTGTGTGCCACATGCCCAGCTTGTTTTTGAGACAGAGTCTTATTAACTTTTGCTAAGGCTGGCCTCAAACAACCATCCTCTGTCTCCATTTCCTGAGTAATTAGAAATAAAGGCATGAGCTACCACACCTGGCCTGCACCACAGTGCATGACTTGCACTGCTAAGTTTTAAGAAAAGATGTCAGGGCAGAGGCCAGAAGTGGTGGTACATACTATAATTTCAGCTACTCAGAGGTGGCGATAGGGGTTGAAATTCGAGGCCAGCCCAGGCAAAAAAGTTAGTAAGAACCCCCATCTTAACAAATAAATGTGGTTGCTCACACTTGTAATCTCAACTACACAGGATTGTGGTCTGCGGCCAGCCCTGAGCAAAAAAAGTACAAGATTCTATCCAAAATATAGAGCACAAAAAAAAAAAAAAAAGTCTGGGGGTGTGGCTCGAGTGAGTCCCTGAGCTCAAACCCTAGTACAGCCAAAAAAAAAAAAATCAAGGCAGTGCATCTTTTTGTCTTTCTGCCCTCCCTCACTACCAGATGCTAATCACCTTAACAACATCAGTAGTCTTCAGGGTGCTCAGCAAAAGATCTTTCTTACAGAAGAAAAGAAAAATCACCTGTAGCTAGTCCTGATAGATATGTAAGCCTTTTCCCAGCCAGGGCAGTCACTTTGGTAGGAATCTGGCCTCTGGCTATTCTTTTGGCCTCCACAGGTTGTGGGGAAAAGAGAAGACAACAGAAGAAAGGTCTCAGAAGATGAGATTGTAAAGTCAGTCAAATGGCCGAGAGGAAGGGAACAGGTGACAAAGGCGGATTAGAAGGGGCTTTAGTAAGCCAAGGCCAGGCCCACCATGGAGCTTCCTGAAAGAGTCACCCCTCAACCGTTCTTAGGAGATGGTTCTTAGATACTGTTCAGTATCTTAGAAGAGGTACTGAAGTCCTAGCTCAAGAAGTGTCTCAAGGCCAAAACCGGGAGTGGGTGACCCACCTGCTCTGTAGGCGTCAGCCACCCCAAGTGCTGACATTGGCTGTTTCTGGAAACTGACATGGTGGGGGTACAAAAGGTAGTAAACCTGTGATTGTTGCTCTTCTGATTCTCACAGGGTATATGCACCCTGACCCCAGACTTCCTGTCTCCTCTGTTAGATCCTGTGGGGGCCACGGGGGTGGTGTGTGTGGTCACCCTCAGGCTTGATCAGGTGAAAGGCCTCTTTGCACTGTGTGTGTGCAGCCTCAGACGTTGACCAGGTGATGAGGAGTGGGCATGTCCAGGCCATGCATCACACTTGAAAGGCCTTGAACTCAGGCATTTTAACTAGCTTGGGCCTCTGCACCCAAGCAGCCTCTCAGAGCTACAGCTCCCGCCTTCGAGAAGGCTAGAGGCGTGCAAAGGCACGTGGGCTGTCTTCCGTGTCTGAGTACCGCTATGGAGCTCTTTGAGGCTTTGCTGTGGATTGAAAATGTGTGACTAAAAGCATCGAAAGCCTTAGAAATTACAGATCCTTTTGAGGAAGCTGAATGGAAGGTCAGCTTTAAGAACTTTCAAGATGTCTTAATCTACATCTAAATAACTTAATTAAAAATAGATGGCAGGAGAGGCTCTGTAAGGACCACGGCTCCATCAGTGCCAGCACTGGCCTCTCCCTGCAGAGCCTGCCTTGCAGTGGCTCCTCCACACTAGGTAAATTTAATGGAATCGTCACATGCCCTTATGAAGGGATCCTCGTCCCCTCTCTCCCAAAGAGAAATAGTCAGAATGGCCACTGTCCTCTGCCAGCAAGCTGAGCAGAAAGTGGTGCTGACGTAGACCTGCTCAAACCTGTGGGTGGACACGAGTGTGGCTTTGTACTGTGTTGTTCACCATGAAGCCACCAGAGAACAAGCGCTCCCTGCTCTCCCCTAAAGAGCCATTCTCTACCACCGTCAGCAGCGCACTTTGGTCTCAGAGGGGAAAAAGAAGTTGGCAATTCCTAGCCACTGATCTTTTGTTTTGTGAGAGAGAAGCTCTTGTGGTGGAAAGAGGTGCAGACTCGTCAGAGGAAAGGAGGGCAGAGCGCCGCCCCCTCCATCTTGTGCCCGTGAGTGGCCCCACCTGCCAGCCCTGGCTTCCAGTGGCTCTTCAGTGACAGTCAGGTCGTGGATGTTTTTCTTAAGCAGACAGCTATACCATTTTACCACAAAGTATATCTCAGATGTGTTTGTCCATTTTAAAAATTCAGTGGCACTGCTTACACCAGGGGATTACTTGTGCTGAAAATGACTCAACCCATTTCCTTCCTGCTCTTGTTAATAATGTCACTGCCACCAAAATCTTTCTAGCTGTCTATAACCCAGACAAAGCCAGGCCCCTGGAAGCAGCACCAGTTCAGAGACAGTAAGAACCACCAGGTATTGTAAAACCATTTAAGTTTCTACTGGATAATCCCTCAGAACCCGAGGAGGAATCTCATTCATGAATCTGCAGCTTTCTGCCATTCTGGTGACTTTTTGTCTATTTCTCTGTCTTTTGACAACCTCAAAAATCTCTCCCTTCTCCCTAATCCTCTGCAACCATCCCTCAGCCCAGCCTGTGCAAGGCTTCCTGCCTGCCAGGATCCATTCTGCTCCTCTCATTAGCTCTGCTCTCCTGTGTCTGCACAGACTGCTGTGGTCCTAACCTCCTCACCCCTTCTCCATCTGCATCACAAAGCTCTCCGGCCCATCTGGCCTGCCTAGGTGGCCCAGGGGTGGGGTCCCCATGCTCAATGCTGGGACCTTTCTCAGTCTTGTGTATCCCAGAATCTTTTCTTTATCAGAAATTCATTGAAGTCAGAACCTAATGAAAGGAATTAAGTCAGATGGACATGGAGCTCATTAGGATGTGCTTCTTCCTTCACATACATGCACGCTCACACACATGTGCACATCCGCACACGTGCCATCGCCCACAGAGTTAAGTGTTTAAAAGACAGCCATACTAGTTATGGAAAGCTTCTGGAACCATCACATCATTTCTTCCTCCTAAGCAGACATCCTGTGAATTCATGACCTCTGGTCCTCAGCGTGGTGAGGAAGCTATAGACCAGCAGAGACTAATTGACAGCCCTGGGAAGGCAACTCATATTTGGGGCCCTACAGATGATAGGGTGTTTTGTCAGCTCTAGATACAAACAAGGGCATGGGAAGGCACTGTTTACATATTATCACATTTTCTGTTATTGATCTATGGTTTGCCCTAAAAAAGAATATCAGTGTATTTATCGTGTGTGTGTGTGTGTGTGTGTGTGTGTGTGTGTATAAAACTAAAATTATAGACTGAACTCTCACTTACCTGAAATGCTTGCATTCAGAAGAGTTTCAGAGTATTTTTTCCAAATTTTGGAATCTTTGTACATGCGTAATGAGATCACTTGGGGATGAGTCCCAAGTCTCAACACAAACTTCATTTGTTTCATATACACTTTATACACATAGCCTAGGACTGAGAGTGTGGCTCAAGTGGTAGAATACCTACCTGTCTAGCAAGCAAGAGTTCCTGAGTTCCAATAAATAAATAACCTATACACATAACCTGATTATAATTTTTTTTTTGGCAGCACTGGAGTTTGAACTCAGGGTCTCACGTGTGCTAGGCAGGTGCTCTTACTGCTTGAACCACTTCCACCAGCCTCAAACCACAATCTTCCCAATCTCTGCCTCTCCATTAGCTGTGATTTCAGGAATGAGACACCAGTGCCTGGGTTAAAATTTTATATAATACTTTTTTTTCCCAGTATTGAGGTTTGAACTCAGGACCTCATGCTTGCTAGGCAGGCATGCTACCACTTGAGCCATGTCCTGGGCCTTTTTGTTTCAGTTAGATTTTGAAGAGTGTCTCGCTTTATGCCTGGTGCTAGCCTGGGCTGCAATCCTCCTGTTTGTGCTACCCTATGTAGCTGGGGATAACAGCCATTGGTTGAGAAGGGTTCTTGCAAACTTTCTGCCGGGGCTGACCTTGAACCTGAGTCCTCCAGATAGCCATCTCCTGAGTGGCCAGGATTACAGGCTAGAGCCACCCCACCCAGCTGTATAATACTTTTAATAATTTTGTGCACAAAACAAAGTTTGATGGTAATAATTTTCCACTGTGGCATCAGGTTAGTGCTCTAGAAGTTTCCACTTGGAGACATTTGGGATGTTGACTTTTCAGGTAAGGGAAATGTCTGACATGAAAGGCTAACTTGAGAGTGACTTCCATTAAGGGGAGGGCACATCTTGTGAGGTGTAATTGTCTGCAGGCTTTATAATGGTTATCAAAGAGAATTTTCCTTTTTATCAGAAATTTATTTCACTACACATTTGTGAGAAATTCTGAGAGTCCGGACTCTGAATCAGACTGTCCAGGTTGGCCCAGACCCCCATCCAATAGCTGTGCAGCTAGCGGAGTGAGCAAACACTTCATGCCTTGGTTTCCTTCTCTGTGTCATGGAGACATTAATGGCCTGCTTTGTAGAGTTCTTGTGAGAATTAAATGGGTATGGTATGTCGAGGTTTCAGAACTAGCTCCGTAACAGGTACTTTTGCTGAAAAGCACTTACTCCTCACTTGGCCCACAAGGTAACTAAAAGCAGCAGAAAAGCCTGGCATCCCTGCCTTCATTTTGCATCTATCTCTTTTCTCTTAACACTTTGGGTCAGACTCCCGCCTAACTCTGCAGTAGGCATGTGAACCACTCACGGAGTCTCTGTCTAAAGTCGTTGATCTCATCCCCCTTCAAGGCTGAAGACACACAGATGTGAGTAACTGAGGCATCTCACTGTCAGCTTGTACAATGTCCTGTTCCAGACCCCATAAAAGGTACCTGAAAGTCACCAGTCCTAAACCTGCAGTCCCTTAGGTTGCAGGAGCAGCAGAGCCTCCCAGACAGATCACCCCCTGATGAAATCACCCCACAAGCAGGATTATCCCCTCAAGCAATAAGAACTTTTTCTTTTCTCACCACCTTCCAGAACCAGAACTGAGATAATGATCAACCAGAATATACTTTGACCAAGACTGCTTTTGCCTCAGTTCTTCTCTGTTTAAACCTAAAGCTGGTGTCAGTACCCTGAAGATGGGCTGAGATGCTTCCTTTCCATCTGCCCGACATACCTCTGTTGAATAAATCCTTTCCTGCCTTCTCACCTTTTACTTCCTTTTGCATTCTTTGGGGAGAGTGGGCAGATCTGACATGTTGGAAATCCCAGTCAGCCCTCTGTTCTCGGACTCCAATTCTAGGGTTGAAACATTTAAAAAAAAAAAAAATCTGCAAATGACAGCTGTTATTTCTCTTTTTCCTCCTTAATGAAAGAAGACAGTGTTAATTTTATTGCTTAGTCTTAATGCTAAGAACATATATCAGAGTTGCAGGTGTATAGCAGAAGGCCTTAAAACAAAGTTATCTTTCAAAATAACAAGTTTTTGTAAAGACGTTGCATTAATTGCTGTGTATTAGAGAAAATAAACCCTCGGTTTTCTTCTGTTAGATGCAGTGGTGGCCAAATCGTTTGTTTGCATGTGGCACTGGGGTTTGAACTCAGGGACTCACACTTTCTGTGTGGGTGCTCTTACTGCTTTAGCCACTCTGCCAGACCCCTCCCCCCACACACACACTTTTTTTGTGATAGCTTTTTTTTTTGAGATAGGGTCTCAAGAACTATTTTCCTGGGCTGGCTTCAAACCTCAGTCCTCCTGATCTCTGCCTCCTGAGTTGCTAGGATTACAGGCATGAGCCCCCGGTGCCTGGTGATGTGGCAGTTTTCTTGATGCTAGCCATGAAGATTTGATGTACTTAGAACTTTTATTCATATCTCTGTGGTTTATAAATTTGTCCAAATCCTTTTTGAATCCATTTGTATTTTACACCTTTATCATCCCCTGAAGAATTTGCTTCCTATGCTTTGTGGTTTTTAAAAAAAAAAAAACACAACTGGTGCCTGTGCATGTAGTCTTAGCTTCTTGGAAGGCTGAGAAAGGAGGATTGATTGAGTCCACGAGTTCGGGACTGCCGTGCACTATGTGGATTGGGTGTCCACTAAGTTCGGCATCAGTATGGTGACCTCTGGAGTTGGAGACCACCAGGTTGCCTAAGGAGGGGTGAACCGGTTCAAGTTGGAAATGGAGCAAGCCAAAACTCTCATGCAGATCAGTAGGGGGATTGTGCCACTGCCCTCTAGCCTGGGCATCACAGCAAGACCCATCTCTAAAAAAGTTTTTAAAAAATACTGCCAAGGTGCCATGGCTCATGTCTGTAATTCCAACTACTCAGGAGGCAGAGATCAGGAGGATCACAGTTTAAGGCCAACCCAGGCAAAAAGTTAGTCAGATCCCATCTCAACAACAACAATAAAAAAACTGGGCATGGTGGTGCACGCCAGTTATCCCTACTACACTGGAAGCATAAATAGGAGGATCATAATCCAGGTTAGCCCTGGCCAAAAAAACATAAGACCCTCTCTCAAAATTAACCAAAGCCAAAAGGACTGGAGGCGTGGCGGGAGGGGGGGATGCATGGCTCAAGCAGTAGAGTACCTGCTGCCCTAAGTTCAAACCCTAGTACTGCCAAACAAAGCAAAACAAAAACAGATATGGTGGTTAAGAGACTCAGACCAGCCAGACTTTGAATCCAGCATATCTGCTTGACCTCTGTTTGTCATATTACTCATTTGTAGCAGGGAGTAAGGATGCCAGCCTCATGGGGTGACAAGGGTTAAGTCAAAGCAGAAGAGAGGAGAGATGCTGGCTGGGCTTCTGGACAGGCTTTATCTGGAATGGTTATCAGAGGAGCCGGGAAGTGCTATAGCAGAGAGGATTTAGTGGACTTCAGACTTCTCAAGAGCCCCAGTATTTGGGTGCTGGATGGAGAACCAGCCCCACTGGGAGAGGCAGAGCAGGACTTTTGGGAAATTAGAGTGATGGCTGTCAGAACAAGCACGCACATCTCTCTCTAGGAGCTCTTTGGGAGCCCTCCGAAACCTCAGCCACCCAGTCTGCTCCTAAGTTGAGCATTGTTGCTGTGTAGGATAGAAGTGGAGCCCTACCCATAGGGAAGGCCTTCGTTTGCAGGACACATTCCTAAAACCAGGCCAGATCTGGGTCTTCTTGTGTCTTTTGTTGGAGCCTGTCAGAGATGAATGTTCTGGGGTCCTTAATGACTAGGCAATAGTTCTTTGGCCATGAATAATGAACCCCTAATGGATGAAGGAAATGTGTTGTCTGCCCACTGCAATGATTAACTGATTCAGGAATGGGGACTGAAGTTCCAGTCTTAATTATTAAAGTGCTGTGGTGCAAAGATTTATCATTTTTGATCCTCCCTGTGGAACCTGAGACCTCAATGCAGCTGAGGGCGCCTGTCACCTCATCCTCTCAGAAACATAGGCAAGCTGCTAGAAGGCTGAGGACTGGCACGATTGGAGGCCGGGACTGCCTGGTTAGGATCTCTCTGGAAGAGATGGCAAGGACAGAGCCATGACTTCAGTGCTTAGGTCCTAGCAGGGAGTCCATGTCACTTTCACAGGGGAGCCTGACTCTGTTGGATTTGCATCAGAGATCTTCAGGACTCATCCTGTCAGCCTGTTCTCTTGACCTCCCTCTACACCCCCTAGGGATTCTGCATGTTTGCCACAACAAACCACTGCAGTTCCCTCTTTGCCAAGCTGTCTCTGGCATTTGAACTCATGGTCCTCTTGTCTAAACTGCTCCTTCCCACAAGCACCAGTGTTCCCCAGGACTCCACAGAGAAGGGTCACCTCCTCAAGACTCCCTAACCTTGGTTAAGGGTTCCTGCTTTCTACTCAGAGCCAACACCTACTCAGGTGCTTCTCATGACCAGAAACACTCTGAACTCTACTTGCTTGTTTTCTTACCTGCTCCCCCACTGGCTGTGAGCTCCCGCACAATAGGACTGGCTTCCTGCTCCTACACACAGCCCTGGGACTGAGCATGGTCTCTGGAACTCAATAAGTATTGTTGAAGTAAGAAAAGCAAGAAACAGGAATGGACCACGAGATAGATGGCAGACAGTCTAGCATTTGACTTAAGGACAGAAAGCAAGTACTTTCTTTCATCATCATGTTTGAATTAAAATCAAGAGTGTTTTTCCTCAGACCTATTTGGACCAAAAAGATGTCCACAAAGTGTTATAATTTACAGAAAGTTCAATAAGAAAAAGAAAGTCAATTTAAAAAATGCCACAACTCCACTAAGAAATAAAGGGCAAAAGATACGAGGAGACATTTCACAAAGAAAAATACCAAGGCATGATGAAAAAGTATCTAGTTTCACTAGTAAAATATGAAACACCAAACTGAAACAAAAATCACATACTGTTTTCACCCTTCAATTAGTTGCATACTGTAAGAAGGATAATTCCGTTTATTAGTGAGTGTGCACCGAAATGGGTCTTACATGAACTGTCTTAGTTCCCCTGTACTGCTATAACAAAATACTCCAGACTGGGTGACTTCTGGACAACAAATTTATTTCTCACGGTTTTGGAAGCTGGGAAGTCCAAGATCAAGGCCTGGCATTTGGTATCTGGGGAGAACCTTCTTACTGTATCCTTTCGTGGCTGAAAGCAGAAGGGCAAGATGGACGAACTCATTCCCTCGACCCATTTTATAACAGCATTCGTGAGGGTGGAGGCATCATAACTTAATTACTCCCAAAGGCCCTACTTCTGATACCACCGTAATGGAAGTAAGTTCAATGTGAATTTTGGAGGAGACACCATCATTCAAACCGTAACAACCACCAAAGCAATAGTAAGCATGACCACAAGGCTCTGGTGTTTGTTTATCTCTTGTTAAATGTAAACAAGCATTAGGTTCCACTAGTGGGATACGAAAGGCATTGAGAGTTGCTGTCTTAGTGACATTAACATATTTATATTATAAGTTATCATAAAGGGAGTATATACAAATAGGTACATGTTTATAGTTCCTCTAGTAGAAGTACAATGGTTAGACACCTCTCACGTCCAGTCTCCACAAATTTAAAGTCTAAAAACATAATTCTCCTGTTTATTTTTGAACAACTTATATTTTTAGGTCATTTAAACTTGATGTAGCAAACAATTTTATTTTGAATTTAATTTTTCTTTATTAGGGTGATTTGATACAAATTCTGGAAAGAACTGATATGTCTTCTATTAAAACTACCAAAGTTAGAAACATTGCAAACATTAAGAAGCATTTTTTAATTATCCTAGAAATCGCTTAATAAGAACTGTTACATTGGAACTGACCAAATCACTTTCTTAAAGTGAGTTGATAGTATTTATTGTGAAGGCCCTGCCTGACTCAGGTTTGATAGTGGTGTCTGAGCCTCTATTTTGCATGTAAGATTGTTCCAAATGCAGAATCCATCCTGGTGAGCTGTGGGGATGAAATGAGGTCAACGTGTATGTGTTGTGGAATGTGCTCCAAGCAGGAGACAGGTTCTCAAAGCAGGAGTTGTCCCCTCTAGGCAGCTGGTTTTCCTTGGGCATGGCTTCCTGTCCTACTCCACCCACTTCCCTCCATGCCCTCTGCATTGATGATCCCAGAGACCCGCTCACAGTAGGTCCTCAGCTGGTTCTGGAAGGTGATTTCCACAGCAGGAATGATCAGAAGGGAGCCAGGCTTAAGCCTGCTGACACAATTAGAGCCTCCACTATTCTCTGTAATTAAACTTCTGTTCAGTCCATCAAATACTGCTCACTGACTTAGTGCTACAAAAATGAAGAAATAATACTGCATTTTGGAGGTTAGGTTGATAGTTAGATGAGCAAGTTTAAAAAGCATAACACACTGATGCATAGTTCGGTACGGAAGTTAAACTGTCGTTATCATCCCAGCTCCCCATTTATAAGCCGTGTGAACAAAGGGAGAGAGGAGATGGTGGGAGGGAGGGACACAGATTGGGAGAAAATATTATTAACTGTAATTTTTCTAAATTTGATAAAAATCAGCAATCCACAATCCAGAAAGCTCAACAACCCACAGAGGGATAAAGGCAGGGTTCTGCTGGCTTGCCCAATAGTGACTCTCCTGCCCCCCAAAGTAACTGTGACCCCCCCTCGTTCCTCCCATCCATAGAACGCATCTAGTCACATTTTTTTCCTTTTATGCTGCAGTCCCTAGAAGTATACCAACTAGATAGTCCTAATTTAATAAGAATTACCTTTTGATTGGGCACAAAAGAACATCTGAGAAAATAAAAGTTCGAGAAATGGCCTAGGAGACGTTATGGAGATGCTACAGTAGGAGCAGGGGCAGAGGCCTGGAAAGCTGCAGAGAAGCTTGGGTGACACCAGAGATGCACTTTGCCTTTTATTATAAATTGTATGATTATTATTATAAGTAGTAGTAGTGGTGTTGAGGATTTAACGCAAGGCCTGGCACTTTCTAGGCAAGCGCTCTATCACTTCAATCACGCCCTTTTAAACTTTTCCTTTTAAAACATTGGCCCAGGTCCAACCTTCCAACCAGGAACAGAGAAGATGTTTCCTTTCTCCTTCTCCACCTGCCTGGGTAACAAGAGCACCTACTCCCAAGACCTATCACCAGGGTCATTGTACTCTCATGGTAAGGCTCAGCTCCCAGAAATTCAGTGGGCTTCTGTTGAATAGCCAGAAAGAATGCCAACTCTTCTTATGTAGTTTTTGTGCAGAAATACACGTTAAAGTGCAGCCTGTTCAAACGTAGGGTTTTGTTGTCATCATTTACTTTTCAGTGCTGTCCTTGTTAGAGAACACCAGTGTCTTAATTCCCAAGCAGGTCCTTGTCTTTTCCAAGTAGCTGAAAGTCATCAGTGTGACAGAAAGTAATTAACCTGTGTGAGTTCTCATTCAAGAATGCATGGCTATATACCTGGCTTTGCAGGTAGGAGACCTGTTGTAAGGGAGCCTTTCTAATGAGTGGAACTGACTTGAAGGAACTAGAGGAAGATCAGATTAGAGCGCCTTTAGCAGGCCAGGATGATTTAAAAGCCGGACATTCTCACAAGCGTACACATTAGATGGGGAAGGAGAGACAAGGCAGAGGTCTCTGTGCGTGTACTAGAGGTGCTTTCTCTACATGTCTGAATGTGGAGCCTTGAAACCTGTTTAAGTCATTTCAAGAAGGGGAGTCGGGGGAGAGGGAGAATCGCGGAGGGGATAACCAAACCGGGGTACAATGTACATATACATGGAAATGTCACAATGAAACCCCCTATATAACTATAATATACCAATAAAAAACATTTACAAAAAAAAAGGGAGGGGGAATCTTAAAGTTGTTTTCCAACTGGCAAAAATCCAGATCTGCTTTGACACCTTTGGACCCAGGCTTCTTTTGATCAATGACTATTACCAAAAAACCTGTCCCCTCCCTGTTATAATCTCAGGAATAAAATGCTAAAAATGTCACCAAGATAGCACTTTTACCCCAGATCTATTTTGACTAGCACAGCCTGCAACTGTTTACAAGGAGGGAACAGGGAAGCAGCCGACTATTCCTACCGTGCATCTTAATAAGGCACCTGACAAGATCAATAGGAAGAAAAGAAAAATTGTGAACAGGTGTGTGGGAGCCAGAGGAAGCTGGTCCTTTTCTCCCCACTCTTAATCAAGTTGGCACATTGATGTGATGCCAGGACCCTCTGGCTGGTAGCGGTGGCTGTCCTCATTGCTTCCAGTGTAGGCTCTGACAAAAGGGGCCTGAAGTCCCAAATTAATTCCCCTGTGCCTTTGACAAAAGGAAATCTGAATTTCAGTAGCGATTGTCTCACTGTCATACCCGAAATGCTACATTCGTCCACCCAGAGGCCTGTCAACAAGGGCTGTTCCCGACGGCTGTATCGCCATGGAAATGTGTGACACATTTGTTGATGAGTTGTCTCTTTCCAGATGGACATCTTCATTCCCACCACCAACCTCTGACAAATTTGACAGCCTGTTTTTAAGTATCTGCTTGGTCCAAATTGTGGCTTATCTATTTCTTTCATACCATGATAGATTTTGGTATGTGTGTAAGTAATCTTCGCTGTTTATTTCTTTCTTCTTTCTTTGTACACAATCTTGTTATGTTCCTCTGACCCCCCTAGGGCTAGCCAGCCGGGGTTGTTACTGACTCATTAAAACCTATCTGCTTTTTAAATTACTGGGGATTTTGTCCTGATGGGGAAAAAAAAAAGGAAAGAAAAAGCTCGTGTCTTGGAATAATGCTACTTTGAAAGTCATGTCATCAAGAGCTCTTTCATTTCATTGGAGAAAAACATTAGAAAAAATTAACAGTTTGTCTGCTACTTTCAGTTCAGTTGTGTCCCTGGGAAGATAAGAAAATGAAGGCTGTTAGGCTCTTCAATGTGTCTACCTTGGACCATAGAAAGATGGGAAAGAGCGGTGGGAAGGGAAGGGTGAATGGTCCTTTCTCAGAGAGACTATTAGCTCTGCAGTGTGCAGAGGAGTGTGCAGAGAGCCAGAGGATCTTTCAGAACTTTCTGCTTAGGTTCAAAAGTGTTGTGTGCTCTTTCTCATCCTTTATGTGAGGGTTCGCGTCCTACTAGAATTGTGATATTGCTATATCTGTACTTATATGTCATATATATTTGACATAGATATCATATATATAGCAATTACCTGCTATTAATATTTACATGGAGACTTACCAGAATCAACTAAGATCTCAATTAAGTTCAGTTAAACATTAGCAACTGTCTCAGCAAGCCATGATTTATAAGTCTTAATGTCCCAAACTGAAATTGGGAGGCTCATTTTTAATATTTATGTTTTTGCCTTTATTTTTATCTCTGTGGTTACATTGGAGGCATAATTTATATCTATTCCTTTTAAACTAACAATTGTTTTTCCAACTTCTGAGTAAATAATTCTTAATGAAATGTGTTGCTATTATTTTTTTCTCTTCTGAATACCAAATTAGAATGTGAATTATCTTTTTTGAGACATGTGTTCTTTGTAGTCCAGGCTATCAAACTCACTATGTAGCCCTGGCTGTTCTTGAACTCAAGATTCTCCTTCCTCAGCCTCCCAAGTGCTGGATTACAGGCGTGCACCTCCACACCCAGCTGTGAAATTCCCTTATGGTGTAATTATGAATCTGAATCCATTGATTACCTTGTTAATGCATTTAGGACTTACAATTCCTTTAGGCCTCATTACTGTAATTTCATATCAAACTCTCAACTTTTTTTAAAAAGAAGCAGAATCAATATCTTGAATTGTAAGGTGGAAAAAACAAGTGGCTTATTCATGAACATGGAGTCTTTACCCAGATATGTGCAAAGAATATTCTTAAGAATGATAATTTTGAGAAACATTTGATCAGCATAATTACTTGGAGAAATGTTACTAGAACAAGTATCTTTGGAGGTAGTATGTTAAGAGGTAGTATGAGTAAACCTGAAATGACCTTCAAAAGTAGTATTATAAAAACTAAAATATAAGAATACGGTCACTACACCTAATTAATCATAGGCAATACAAAAATATATTCCAACTTCTTAAACTGAAATACAAACCCTTTTAGCGATAGACAGCTGTCTTTCATTGTTAGGCATTACTCCTTACCATATGCTTGGCAGTCATCAGTTTGCTGATGAAATTTTTTAGTGCCATAATTTCTGTGATTTTTTTTTCCCACAAATTGGACCCAAAGATGACTCAAAAGTCACACCTGTTTTTGAACTTAGTGTGCCCAAGTCATTTCCTGTTGACAGGAATCTGATGAAAATGTCATCGTTGTCATCACCAAACTTCTATCCTGGAGAAGAGTTTGAGCTGCCCTTCTTCCTGAGTTCATCCAGTGATGATACTGACATTGGGATTTATGCCTCTCTGGCTGTTGCAAAGTGTAGGTTCCTTCCATGGACCTCCATGCTCTCCAGCCTTGAGTGATAAGCCTCCCTATTAGATCTAGTCGATATTATGGCTCTTCATGCCTGTGAGCTTACAGAGAGACTCAATTAAGGTATAGGTTAATAAATAAATAGATCATATGTAGCCACTACATACTGCTCAGATTTAATATAAGGATCATAAAAAGAAACCTTTCAATTTCCAATTCTTTGTGTCTGTTAATCAGTACAACTCCTTAGTCATAAACAGTACTTTGTTTTTCCCAAAGAGAGAAATGAAGGAGTGAACATGTCATTAAAGGCATTTTAGATTAATATTCTCTTGGGGGGGAATGAGGACATTCTCCTCAGTCTTAGGCTGTATGTGGTGCGTCCCAGTGCATGTCAAATGGTCTTTAGAGATGGGGTAACCTATTTTCCCTCCATGCTCGCTCTCTGTGGAAGGACCAGGCAGTGGTTCTGTACTCCTCAGCTGCATTTGGAGTGCTGAGCCCTTCTGGTAGACGGAGGAGAGCACTTCAGAGCAGATACAAAACACCTGGTTAAGTTTTTCCAGATTGTTCCAGATGAGCCACCTGTAAGGACCAGGGAGGAAAGGGTCTAACACATTATGCTATTGGGCTTCTCTTTGCAGAAAAAATGATAGATGTGTTTTCTCTTTTTGGCACTCAGATGAGTATAGGATCAAACCAGTGGAAGAGGTCAAGTACATGAAAAACGGGGCAGAAGAGGAGCAGAAAATAGCAGCCAGGAACCAAGAAAACTTGGTAAGAACTGAATTTTCTTTTCACCATGACTTCGGGTAGCACCATTGTAATAAATCCACACTGCATATTTAAGCTGCAGCTTACACACTGGCACAAGATTTCTTGAAAATGCTGAGGCTATTTATAGCCTGCCTGGAAGCTGCACCATTCCTCCTGTATCCTGTTTGCCTCCGAATAAGCCCTTTTTAAATCTTGATAAGGAATGCTGCAGAGAAAATACAGCAAAATGACTAATGTTTTCAGAGATCCAAATTTAAAGGGAAAAAAAGCATGATGTAGAGTTGAGATTTATGGGAGGAGACCGTTTCCTCCTTCCCCTCTTCTGACTTTTATCCAGTCAGGATAAATGGTGAAGTTTCATTGTTCTGGACATGTAATGTTACACAAGTTACCTTTCAAGGACAAATAATGCACTTCTGAGGGTCCATACCGTACAACCACAGTGTTAAAGGAATTGCGGGTTTTGAGACAGTGGGAGAAGGGTAATGGTACGAAATAGAATCCTTTGCCCTCAATACGATGTGGTATACACATTCTGACATTATATTACACCTCTATAAAAAGGTTTAGCTAATTATCATATTAGTTGATTTCCTTCAGGAAGTTAAAATTGTTAAGAATGTGTTTTTACTAGTGGTTTTGGTACAAAGTAATTTTGCTCTTATTTTGTATGCATTGTATATTTGGATTATTTGCTTTCTTTCATGATTGAGTGGATGTATTTTTAAGAATGTATTTTTTATCCAAATTATTTTCACTTCACTTACACTCCTTTTGCTGTTATTTGCTTCACTTTTATTTTCATGATTTCTGCTACAGTGGAGGGGCTGGCAGAATATTAAGTAGTGCTCATGAGTACTGAGGCTGTCATTTTCCAGGACACACTAGTGAATATCAGAGGCAATTTTTTTTTTTTGCTTTATTCTCTTCTGAATATAGGATTTCATGGACTGAAATACTAAACATCAATAAGTGAACATTTTAGGCCATTTTAAAAGAATGAAAATAAAGGGCGGGGTATGTAGCTGAGTGGTAGAGCTCTGGCTCACCATGTGCAAAACGCTGGATTCGATCCCCACCACAACCAATAATAGTGAAAATATTCTAGATGATGAAATGTTTCATAAATGGGCTCTGGAGTTAAAGTATGACGAAATGACAGACATTCATTGTACCTACTCTGATGATGTATATATTGGTACTGGGGTTTGAACTCAGGGCTTCACGATTGCTGGGCAGACACTCTGCTACTGAGCCACACCACCAGCCCTCAGTGATGGTATATTGTTAACAACAGTTCTTTTTTTTTTTTTTTATTCATATGTGCATACAAGGCTTGGGTCATTTCTCCTCCCTGCCCCCACCCCCTCCCTTACCACCCACTCTGCCCCCTCCCTCTCCCCCCACCCCCTCAATACCCAGCAGAAACTATTTTGCCCTTATTTCTAATTTTGAACAACAATTCTTAAGTCCAGGAAAATATATCTCTGACTAAAAAGTAAAAGTTAATCAGACTTATTGTATGAATTTTTTAAAATTTGAATGGATAAATTGAGGACCTAAGTAAGTGAACTGTCTGACTTTTTCCTTGCTTGGTATAGTTTTGACTTGAGTTTTAAATACCATCATCTTCAACAATAACATTTCTTTTCTTTTTTTTTTTTTTTTTTTTTTGTGGTACTGGGGTTTGAACTCAGGGCCTACATCTTGAGCCACTCCACCAGCCCTACTTTTTGTGATGGTTTTTTTTTTCCCCCCGAAATGGAATCTCACAAACTGTTTGCCCAGGCTGGCTTTAAACTGCAGTCTTCCTGATGTCTGCCTACTGAGTAGCTAGGGTTACAGGTAATAACATTTCTGTTAGAAGCTGGAGAGGTAGTGTTGAGCAGTCTGACAGCATCTGCCCACACTGTTGGATCTCAGGAATCCTACAAGAAGCAACACCTCTCATCTTAAAGCCGATGAGTTTTGCCTCAGTGTGCCCCTGTCCTATTTAAGGACAGTACAACCTTTTCCCTTCTCTTTCAGTTTTGCTGTCTGTCATCTCTGAGTTGGTGTATTCTTTGTCAGCACTGTGGTCAGAATTAGTAGTAGTGCTTTTCTGTGCAGACTGAATGGAGTCTTGAAGAGAGAAACTCTGGTCACTCTGACTTATTTCAATATTATCTGTAACATTTCTCACTCCTTTACTCTGCTAGCCAACTAGAGTCCAGGCTCCCAACAGGAGTTTCCAAGTGTGTAAAGTTTGATTAAGAATGGGGAGTAAATGGTGATATTTGATTCTGGAATTACCATACTGCTTTCTAGAATTAAAAATTCTTTGCACTTGTCTGAGGTACCCACTCTATTGAGCACTGATCATGCATGTTGTTTGAAAAAAGTGAGTAGTCGCCTGTCTTATATTGGAAGGTGGGTGAAATAGACTTAACTTTGCTTTTCGCAGCCTTTAAAATAATTTAAGAGTCAAGAAGTTCTAATGTTCTAAAGAGTGATTTTCAAGATGTAAGTCAGTATTTTTAAAAAAGATTTGTTTTTACTCAAACTGTTTAAATTAAGGAGCTCAGCAAACAGACTAAGGCCACTGTAGGGTGTGCTGGGAAGACTTTGGAGGCAGAAGCTGCTTCAATTCAGATCTCAGCTCTGCCCCTTGCTGACTGTAGAGACAGTCTACTTCTCCAGCTCCCTCCCATCTGATGAGGAAAACGCAGTAGTGCTGTGAGGCTCAGGTGGTGATGGGGAGGACTTTGAGTACTGTGCCTTGTGCCTGGCAAGCATCTGGGAGAGGAAGGCACTTTTAAGTACTATGCCTAGTACCTGGCAAGCACCTGGGAGAGGAAGGCACTTTGAGTACTGTGCCTCATACCTGGCAAGCACCTGGGAGAGGTGGGTATGATCGGGTAAGACAAAGGGAAGAGCAAAGTCTGCTGGAGGTTTTTCCTTTGTCTTAGTTGGTGAGAGATTTCTAAATGAATACTTTGGATTACTGCCAGTGTTACATGTAATTTAAAAAACTGCTCTGAGTCCACAAAAATATTTTAAGAAGTGTATTTTGAGCATCTTTTACGTACAAAGCACTTAGTATGCATTGAGAGATACAGGATACTTAAAGTCACTTTTCTCAAGGAGCCTACAGTTCAGCTGAGAGAGCACAGTTCAATTCAGCACATATTCATCGATTGCCCCTTGCATACCATGCACTCTATTATTCAGAGAAACAGAAATAGGGAAACAACTGACCTTCATTTTAAGGTGTTTGTGTTGTAGTAGAAAAGGTAGGTACCAAGTGACTATAAATATAACATAATAAGGTATGGAGGTGCATACCTGTAATCCTAGCTACTTGGAAGGTAGAGATAGGAGAATCCCCCAGGCAAAGTTATCAGAAGACCCTATCAGAAAAACAAACTTAAAAAACAAGGATTGAGGTATAACTCAAGTGGTAGAATGCTTGCCTAGCAGGTATGAGCCCTGTAGCACACATACACCAAAAAAGAATGAAAGAAAGGGAAAAAAAGAAAGAAAAATGCTGCAGATTTTCATGTCTGTTGGGTATCAAAATCAGGACCTGTTTCGTGAAGGACCTGGTGTGTATGATGAATCTTAAAGTGTATGGAAGGAAGACAAGTACCCCAGGTAGAAGTGACAGATGGAGAACACAAGACAGTGAATAAAAGTGTGTCGTCCTGTTTGAGGAGTAACAGGAAGGGGAAGAAGGTGCCCAGTGAGCAGTGAGAGAGGCTCCATTTGTTGGGCCAGGGATTGGCAGGATGGGTTGGGATTTGGGAACCTTTTGTGGCAGCAATAGATGTAATGTGGATTGGTGTGGGGAGCCAAGATGGGATATCTGTCGTAGCAGTTTCTTAAGAGGCAGCGAGCCTGCGCTGGGGTGGTAGCAGGAGCATAGAGAAGAGTTGGGTAAGGGCGCAGCAGGACCCTACAGCTCATTAGAATAAAAAGAAGACAGATGTCAGGAGATAATGGTATTCCAAGGTTTCAACCTCCCAGAACGATGGCAGGCTGCCAGTAGATGGGAAAATAAGTAGCGAACTGGATGAAATGGTGAGATTGATAAGACATTTGCATTTGTTAAAATTATAAGGTGTTCATCCATTCCTGCATTCTTCTTGTCCATCCTAAAAAGATCAGAGGATAGCACACAAGAGAGAAAGTTAAGCCATAGCACAGCAAGACAGGAAGGGCAGAAACAGAACACCTGTGTGTTGCAGATTCTTTGGCTCTCTTAAGAATTGGATATCACCAAGGAACATGGGATATAAATCCTACCGTCAGGAGCTCACTTTATAGTAGCACACAAAAAGTGTGACCTAAGCCACCACAAGGCAGGGCTCAGTGTGAAAGCAGAGGTTGGTTCTGAGCAAGCAAAGCTTTAGGAACCCATGGAGCACCCATGTGGAGAAGACTGAGACAAGGGAAGCGAGGTATGGAGTCAGCAACACCGGTGGTGCATGAGTGAGTGAGTGAGCACAGTGGGACTTGGGTGTGCATTTGGGTTAAGTTGATGGCTGAGCACTTGGGTAAAAGAGACAGTCAAAAGTAAGAGAAGACATGGTGCTCACAGGTGGCACAAGGACCCAGAGGCCCAAGACTTCCATACCCTCTGCATATGACCTGTGCCCACGTGAGGCTTTGGTTTACACCGTGCCACCACCCTCTCTGCTCACAACATCCCTTCCCTGAAGGATTGGGGAGCCTTCAGTTTTCCTAAGGTTGTACACTCAGAGCCCAGCTGGGAGCCTGCCTTCTCTGGGGACTCCACGCCTTCATTTTTGCCTGTTTGCTCACTGGGATGTGAGACCGCAGAGTCAGAGTCACTGCCTCGGAGAAGTCTCAGTGGACTCCACCACCTCTCTTAGCTGTCCTTTAATCTCTTAGACTACATTTATGTTCCTTATGGTTCTCAGCACAAATCTTTTGAATAACTGAATAACGTTCTTCTTTTAGACTGTAAGCTTGTGAGGCTAAAAACCTTATCTTTTTGACTTATGGTTAAACGCCCAGCACACAGCAGTGCATAGTATGTCATAATTGCCTAAAAAATGCTTAAACTCTCCAGTCACTTGAGCCCTTGACCACAGTTCCATGGCTAAAGGAGATCATGCTGGTTTCCTGAGCCTGGTGATGCATCATTTCTGTTCTTGATTCAAGGATATGCATTTATCCCAACTTTCATCATTGGTAAACTTCCATGTAGTCCACTTTGCTTCTGTCAGATTCTACTTCCTTCTTAAGGAAGGTGGTGTGAAGCATTGGCTCATTTTTTATAATTATAAAGATTATTCATGCCCAATCTCAATATGAATCCCAGCTTCTCCATTTCTAGCTGTATAATTTTGGCCAGATAGCTAAAACTTCTGGTCTTAAAGATCTTCATCTGAAACCTTGGAGTACAAAATTATTCAAGTATTAAAGAAAATATGTGGGGAATATATTTAGTTTCTTAGCAAAAGGAGGCTTTCTTAATGGAGACATAGAGAAAGCAAAAGCTAGAAGAAAAACCTGTCTTACATTACATCAAAGCTAAATACTTAGGTAAAACAGAATAACTACAAGAAGTGGTTCTTGGATAGGTTAAAGCCTAGGAGAAAATATGGATGAGAAATGAAAGGCAAAGAATTTGTGTCTGTAGTTTATACAGTACACTTGTAAATAATTAAGAAAAAGCCAATACATTAGAAAATGAACAGATGGATCACATATTGGAGGATTAGCATATAGAAATATATTTCATATCACCAGTACAGTGTGCACTGTCCTAGGCAACTCTCTGTACCTCTCTCCTTTCTCTAAAGAGAGAGAGAGCGCAGCCCAAGGCCTGCTATCCTAGGAGGCTGCTGAGCTACTCACTAGAATACCTCTGTGCTTTTGTTCAGTTAACGTTGTGAATTTCCAAGAGTCTGTGGTGTGCTGGTTCTCAAACCAGTTTATAGTTCTTGAATATCTTGTAATTATATAATTTAGTTAAATAATATTCAAACCAATGTGGCAACAAGTGTGGAAAGAATTGTTTCCCTAAAAACTGAATTGAATGCTTTGGAAAGTCAAAGAAGACAAGTTACTAAGAGCTTGCTATTAAATTAAATTAAGTCAAATTAAATTAAATTCTGTGCTCAGATTATTTCACAAGGTCTTTACACTCTCACTTCATGGAAGAAACCAAACGCACCTCCGAGAGAATTTCTGTGTGATCCTTAATAGGATATGGCTAATGCAGGAAGTGCATATGGAGCCCTATCATCAACTGGTTCCTTACTGAAAGAAGAAGTCATGTCCTGTGTCAAAAGGTGGGGGAAGAAATGTACATCTGGGCCAGGCATACTAGCACACGCATGTAATCCCAGCTCCATGGGAGGTGGAGGTAGAATTGTGGTTCCAGGCCTGCCCAAGCAAAATGTGTAAGATCTTATCTGAAGATAAAAAAAGGACTAGGGGTGTAGCTCAGGTGGTAGAGCACTAGCTTAACAAGTACCAGCCCTTTCAAGCCCCACTATTGCCAAAAAAAAAAGGAAGGAAGGAGGGAGAGAAGAAAGGGGAAATTCACGTCTGGGTTTGTAAAATATAGTAATATATTTACCATGCATATACATTTTCATGTTATGTAGGGTGCTACCCTAACTCTCTGTGTTATTAAATTACCAGCCTGAGTGATGTCACTTGATGCAACTTTTGCTGTAATCAGGGAAATGTTTATCAAAGCCTGACCCCATTAGTCACTATTAGATTGGCAAAAATTCGAAGTTTGATAATATCAGATTTGGGCATGGTTGTGGATCCCCACAACCATGGGAATACATACATACTACATAACATCTTGGGAGACCATTGAGCGGTGTCTGTGGACGTTTAGACATGAACAGCCACGGCCCACACATCCACGTCTGGTTATACCACCCAGGCAGTGCCCGTGTGCATGAGGAAGCTAGCTTGCCAGGACACCCACTGCAGCATCGTTTAATCAGTAACAGTTGAGAATAACCTTCATGCCTGTCAACAGAACAGACACCTGGACCAAACTAGGCCACTATTAAAATGGATGGGTCAGAACTGTTTGAGCTCCCATGGAAAACTCATGCAAATTGCAGAGCTGATACATATACCATGATCCCATTTATGGTTGGGGTGGGGGGCAGTACTGGGCGTTGAACTCAGGGCCTCTTCCTTCCTGGGTGGGCACTCTACCACTTGAGCCTCAGTGCCACAAAAATGTGCCTCCCTTTTTTGCTTTAGTTATTTTTCAAATAGAATGTAATGCTTTTTTGCCCAAGCTGGCCTCAAACCTCCATTCTCCCAATCATTGCCTCCCAAGTAGCTGGAATTACGGGCACGATTCACTATGTCTAGTCCTCCATTTAAGAATTTTGTTTCTAATGACCAAAACCACAACACTCTGTATTTTCCATGAGCATCCATATATATTCAAGATTAGGGGAAAGAAAAACCTGGATGGATGTGTCCCAACTAACAGCAGTGTATTCCTCAGTTGGTGGGAGACTTAAGCACACTGAGGTTCAGTTTCCTGCTCGCAAAGTGAGGATAATCATTGAACCCTCTTGAGTGGGGTAGGCGGCGGATCATGATGTTAAGATGCTAGCTTACTTTCTGGCATAGGAGATGCTGTTGTTAGCTACTGTAGTTCTGCTTTTATTGATACAGTTACAGATGAGAAAGAATTGGATGTCTTTACCCTTACTATTTTAATTTTGACTTAAAATGTATTTGTTAAAAGGAGAATAAAAACAAAATTTCAATTTTAAGTACTCCAGAATCTATAAGTAGGATGATGACATGTTCTCATTACCTTAAATAAATAAACTTAGTTCTCACATGTTCTCTGATGTCAGTTAAGGGTGAGGACTTTCAGAAAGCAGTGAGAAGGAAACCCAAGAATCACCAGGCATCACTTTATGTAGGTTAACAGTTTTGCACATAAATAATTTGGATGTATATTACTCTAGACTTGGCAGTCTCTCCAAAGTAAGACTTGGCCTCTCCAAAGAAAGTGTCTTAACAAATAAAGGACATCTTTTTGTTCGGGTGTGCATTTCCTAGATTTCCATGTGTTAGATTGGTTTTGATTCACTTTTCCCAGATATTTTGTATAAATGAAAAGATCCTTTTCTCTCAAATGAGACACAACATGGTTTGTTGAGCTTTGGATTTCTCTCTTGTTCATAGAGTTGAGGGCTGATTTAACTGCTTTATCCAAAGTAACCAGTTCCCAAGTACACTCTCATGATGAAAATAAGAGAACATATCATTTAGGGTTCTAATGTGCTTCAGCATGCCTGCTCCTCTTGCTGGATGAGCTCCTGAAGCTTTCAGACCTACCTCCCACACTGTAAACTCCAGGGTGGCTGGGGACATCCAATTGCAGAAATGAAGAGACATCTTTGTCTCTTCAAAGTGAGGGTAAGGACATTCTGATTCAGGCAATATATACCCTTTCCTAGAGCACTTAAGTAGAAGACGTCTTTGAGAGAGGGAATGGGAATGCTCTAGAAACACTGGAGAGCCCTCTTTGGAGCTGGTGAGCCTAGAATGCAGCCCTGACCCCACAGGATACGATGTGGTGGAAGCCAACTCCCACAGCGTTGGATTGATTGACAGCCTGAAACAAATCACAGAATACTCTGCAATTCCTTAGAGGGAAGCTAGGTGCTCAAGATCACACTTTGTCATTTGAATTATGAGAGCGCACCTTGTGTAGGCAGTTTGTTAATATCGTAGGCTCCCAGTCACCTAGAATAGAAAGCATAGAAGGATGCATGCTATCCAGAGATGCATACAGTCCCCTGTAGATGTCCTCAGAGTGGGGAACTGTGGAAGGGCTGTTGGCACTCTTTTTTTTTTTTAACCAATACTACCATGTTTACTTTTCCCGTGACTCAGAGCAGTCAATATGATAGCAAATTGACTTTTCTGTGTAAAGATTGCTCTGCTGATTTTGAAATCACTGTTTACCATTAGGTGTGTGTCCCTAAATGCAAGATCAAGTAATTATTTTTTTTTCATTTTTCTTTTATTATTCATATGTGCATACAAGGCTTGGTTCATTTCTCCCCCCTGCCCCCACCCCCTCCCTTACCACCCACTCCGCCCCCTCCCTCTCCCCCCCCTCAATACCCAGCAGAAACTATTTTGCCCTTATTTCTAATTTTGTTGTAGAGAGAGTATAAGCAATAATAGGAAGGAACAAGGGTTTTTGCTGGTTGAGATAAGGATAGCTATACAGGGCATTGACTCACATTGATTTCCTGTGCGTGGGTGTTACCTTCTAGGTTAATTCTTTTTGATCTAACCTTTTCTCTAGTTCCTGGTCCCCTTCTCCTATTGGCCTCAGTTGCTTTAAGGTATCTGCTTTAGTTTCTCTGCGTTAAGGGCAACAAATGCTAGCTAGTTTTTTAGGTGTCTTAACTATCCTCACCCCTTCCTTGTGTGCTCTCACTTTTATCATGTGCTCATAGTCCAATCCCCTTGTTGTGTTTGCCCTTGATCTAATGTCCACATATGAAGGAGAACATACGATTTTTGGTCTTTTGGGCCAGGCTAACCTCACTCAGAATGATGTTCTCCAATTCCATCCATTTACCAACGAATGATAACATTTCGTTCTTCTTCATGGCTGCATAAAATTCCATTGTGTATAGACACCACATTTTCTTAATCCATTCGTCAGTGCTGGGGCATCTTGGCTGTTTCCATAACTTGGCTATTGTGAATAGTGCCGCAATAAACATGGATGTGCAGGTGCCTGGAGTAACCTGTGTCACAGTCTTTTGGGTATATCCCCAAGAGTGGTATTGCTGGATCAAATGGTAGATCGATGTCCAGCTTTTTCAAGTAATTATTTTTAGAAACCAAGTTCTGCAAAAGACTATGACTTTGAATTTTCCTAATTTCCCAAGCCATTTTAAACTTTCCTTGTACTCTTGAGAACAAGGTAAAATAAACTGACCAGAGTAAAGCTGGTTTTAACAGACACAGTCCAGCTGTATGCAGCTAAAGTACCTCTTCACCCCTCCCCTCCCCTTCCTTTTAGGATTTGAGTTCAGGGTGGGCTGGGTCCATTGTGGGGAGTACGGTCTGGACTTGAGATGGGTACTTCTAGGTTTGGGGACCTTTCGAGGACCGAGGAGCTCCCAAAGCAAGGTGAAGGTGAGATTCTTTGCTAGAACATAAATATCATTTTATCCCCACACTCATCCCAAAAGATCCCCTGGTCCTAACTCAGAGACGCCCTTCCCCGTGGTGTCATGCATGATACAAGGCGACATCAGCTGGAATTTCTTCCAGACAATTAAAGGACTGGTGTCAGGACCCAGACACCATCTTCCTGAGCGTTTTGGCTTCTGAGGGAACTGGAGATCACATGAGTAGCAGGCCTGGACAGCAACCTTCTCCACCATCACGTTTGTTGTGTATAGAAGGAGCAGGTGGGAAGAAAGGCCCCTCTTCATCCATCCTGGAGACCCCTTTCTCCAGCCAGCATTTTGTCTCATTCCAGCCAAGTGCATGTATTTTGGCAGTGTGGACATTTGTTTTGGAGGAGAATGAGGGATTTGTTGACTCAGCTTCTGAATTTCAAGCGGTGAGCATGGTGCCTGATTTGGGGACAGAACAGTAGGAGAATGGAATCAAACCCACAAGAGTGCCTTAGACACGTAAAGCACAGCACAGATCACAGCTATCATTGTCGTGACAACGAAAAGGACCCCTGGACTCATTGTTTCTAGTATTTTGTGGCAGAAACAACATTAGGACACAGCATAGTTGTTTTGGTTCTCTGTAGGTTAATACTTCTTCCATTGAAAAAAAGAGGATTGTCAGCACACTTCAGTCTTCCACTGGCAAGGGAGGTGTGAATGGACAGAAGTCAGTCTCGAAGGTGTTTTTGCTGCTTTTTGTCCTGCCAGGGGTTGAACCCAGGGCCTGATGCATGCTAGGCAAGCACTCTACCACTGGGCCACATCCCCAGGCCCTCAGTGATGGTTTTTGAAGCAACTACACAGTCATCCAAAATGGAAGGCATAGAACCTGAAATCCTATTTCAAATGACCTCTTTTTTCCATACTAATATACTGCACTGACTATGCAGAGGGACACTTGAAGAAATCCCGACTTCAGTGTAGTTGGTTGTCACCATCAGTTAGGTATTACTTGGGCACTGAAGCAACAGAAGAATTCTCAAACCACAGTTATGATGCTGAGGAAACTCAAGGAGAGACAGATATACTCACTGCAAATAGAGGCCTACGGAAATCTCTTAGACACGCCCCAATGAAGACTTTGGGGAGGACAAGAATGGAACCATGGGCCCACGTGGGAGATCTGAGGACATTCACGGAAGGCTGACATTGCATCAGGGCCTTGCATGAGGCCAGGTTTGCATGGGCAGAGGAGGTTTTCCTTCAAGCAGAAGGAAAAGGACCAGCCAAGCATGGAGCTGTGGCAGGAATAATGAGTGGTTTGGAACTGTGCATGGTGCACAAGCTTGTAATCCCCACTGCTGTGAAGGCAGAGGTTAGGAGGGTGAAGTTTCAAGAATATCCTAGGCAAAAAGTAAGTGCGACCCACCTCAGCAAGTAAGCTGGTTGTGTTGTTGCCTGTCTTTGATCCCAATTACACGGGAGGCAGAGGTAGGAGGATCAGAGGCCGGCCCTAGGCAAAAAGTGGAACACCCTAAAAAACACCTAGAGAAAAAGCGGTCTAGGGGTGTGGCTCAAGTGTGAGCTTCTGAGTTCAAACCCCTTTATCACCCAAAAAAAAAAAAAAGTGGCTTTCCAGGTTGATAAAACATGTAATGTATTTGTTTGCCTAGCTGGTGAGCTTCAGTTTTTGTTGTGGGTTTTTTTGTTGTTGTTAGCACATTAGTTTCAGGTTTACCAATAGTCACATTGTGTAGCTTGTTCACAGTGTTTGGAACCACAAAATAAATAGAAAAAACTTTTGCCATCTTATTTAAAAGATTGAAGGTATTGATAATGACTTCCTTTTCCTGGCATTGTTGTGAACATGATTGCTTTTAAGCATCCTGTCCTTGATGAAGGTGCCATCTGAATGGTGTTGGACGTATTAACTCTTGACCTTCCTGACAGCCCGCTAGAGGACAGCCTCTAACTCATCCCCAGGACACCTGCCTGTCAAGCTTTGGAAGTGCAGCAAACACAAGCAGTGCTTAGATTCAGACACCAGCCTCTTCTCCAAGACTGGGACATGGAAGTTTAAGTAGAGAGTGGGCAAGTGCCATCCTCAAGGCTCTTCCTGTTTGAGCCACATGGTAATTTGAGACATTAGATCTGTTGATCCCTACTAAAACCTGGGCACTTTTCACATAAATGCTCAGTTACAACACCAGAGTCTGGGAAATGAGTGACAACTGAGAGGGCCACCTAAACCCAGGCCACCATCATTAGTGCACCTAGATCCATGGTGGTGCGTCTTTTCTGCAGGTGCTCAGATTTCTCTCATGGCCTATGTGAGGATCAAAATAAAATCAACACCTATAAGTTCTCTCATCTGTTGGCAAACTCAGTAAGGCAAGCTTCACCCAGCACTATTAATTTACACGCTGGAGGTGACAGTATCAGAAGCAGCCATAACTTTTCCAGAGGCCTGGGCTTTGGCAGTGGCTCTGTGGTTTGTGAGCAAATCCACTTGCTGTAATAGGATGTAGGACTCATAAGTCTGGCAATTTCTGTCGTTAAGATGTTCTTGGTGATTCTGAAAACAATTGTATATCTGTCACTCAAGAGTGAAGGAAAGAAGCACCCATGAAAAATTCATCGGTCTCCTTCGGAGGCAGGACGACGTGCTGTTTAGCCTGTCAACATTATAATAAATATATGAAGATGCCTTTGTAACTGCCTGCCTGACGTTCACAAGAGGGATAATTTGTTTATCTGGTGCTCTGTACGATAGGAGATGGCATATTTCTTCCTTCTTTGAAACAAATAAAACAATTGACAATGACAACAATATTTCCCAAGATTTAATGAGCAGGCGTGGCGTTCTGGTCCACATCCAAGGGGATGGTAAACTGAAGATTTTCAGACACAGACAAACTTCTGCTCATAACTCATGGTGTGCGGGGTTGCTTAAATTCAGACAAACACCCCTTTCATGGAGTTTTATAGTGAAGGGCACAGAGACCAGAGGGAGGTGGGACTCTGGTGATAGCAGAGGGCAGCACTGGTCTCAGGAGCAAAGCAGGTTTCATGGTGAGACAGGGCTCGGCACGGCAGGCCTGGCTTGGGCCTCCTGATGCTCACCCGGCTCCCTCTACTTCAGCCAAGTCAGAGGAACAGGAGCAGTAGCTGTAGACAGAGGAAGGAACTGTTTTCTCCATTGCTTCCTGGGACTCCCAACACCCACAGTGCTTAGGCTCCATCACCGAATCCTCACTGGCCGGCCGCAAAACAAGGTGAACCACACAGAATAGGGCATGTGCTCCACGCCCACTGTGTAATTGTATTTTCAAGGTTCAATTTTCCCTGTTTATAAACACGCCCTTTGCTTCGAGTCACTTTAAAGCACAGTGGGGGAAATACAGGAAATCAGCCATAAATGCCATAACATCCATTTATATTCTTATACCTGATATACGTAGAAATAGAATTTTCCCGAAACCAAAATAGATCGGAATTTCTTTCAGAGCTAAACAGTCTTACCATATGTCCAGCAATCATGCTCCTAGGGGATTTTCCCAGCTGATTGGAAAAACTGTGATCATACAAAAACCCTCATATGAATATCGATAATGGCTTTATTCATAATCATCAAAAGCTGGAAGCAACCAAGATGTCCTTCAGTAGGTGAGCGGATAAACTTTGGTATAGCCAAGTAATGGAATATTATCAGTGACGAAAAAGGATGACCTACCAAGTCAAAGGAAAGTATGGATGAATCTTAAACACATATTGCTGAGAGATGCTGGTCTGTTGCTTGGGGTTGTCACTACTGAATTCTCTCTTGCTGGTTTAGGTAGAACTTGACAGGTAATACAAACATAAATCCAGCTGTGGGCAATCTAAGGTTAATCAGTGACTAAATCATGTTTTTGTTACTGCTTTGACAGGCTGTGCTAAACTGCCTCCTAATAGATCTAATGATTCTGTGAACCCCCACTTTGTTTTCTGGATAAAAATAAAAGTTTTGGAACTTACAGTAGTCCAAAGTGTAAGTAGAAATTTGCATGGGTAAGTTCCTGTGGTCCCTTGTTCTTTCAGAAGTTAGTCCTCAGTAAGAGAACTGTTAACTAATGTCACCACTTCTGGTATGTGCAGTATTTTGATAGGCAAACCCTCCCCAAATATACTTCCAATTTCAAAGAAATACAGTTGCCTCACCGTCTCCAGCACACCTGGATGACCTGTTGCTGTGCCTGTGGATTGACCGAGGTCGGTCTGGCAGTCCTGCAAGGTCTCTCATGCACCTGGCTCTGCTGGCTGGATGTTCACTAAGGCTGGCGGTTGATGTCAGCCGTGAGCTCAGCCAGGAACAGGGGCCCGCACAGAACTTTTCCAAATTGTGGCCTCTCACAGCATGAACTAGCTTCCTACAGGCAGTGGCATTTCTTCCACTTGTCAGAGCAGCCACGAAGCCTCCCCAGATTCGAGAGGTAGGAAAACAGTCGCAACCTCCTGCAGGTAGAGTGACGAAGTGTGCCGAGGGAACAAGAGGAGTGGGAGATGACGCGACAGGTGTCTTTGGGAGCTGCAATCTGCTATAATTAGCAACTTGTTCAAAACTTGTCTGGGTGGGTACAGCCCACTTTATGGGAAACCCTACTGACTTCAGAAACCTGGATTGTGCCCTTGGATCTAATTCCTATTCTAAAAGAAAAGCCGAACTGGACATGGTGGGGCATGCCTGTAATCCCAGCTACTCAGGAGGTGAGGTCAGGAGGATCTGGAGTGTGAGGGTAGCCCACACAAAGGTAGTAAGACTGTGTCTCAAAGACAGAAACAAAAGGACTAGGGACATGACTCAAATGGTAGAGTGCTTGTCTAGCATGTGTCGAAGTAAATTTAACAGGAGAGAACGAGAGGACAGAGTCTGATGAAAAACACATCACCTCAGACTTCTGTCCTGAGAAAAACACCTTTGTAAGTACCAGGTACCCAAGAGGCTAAACATGTCTAATCCCAGGAAATGAAAATAATTGTGTTGTTTAAGTCTTCTCAGATATGGGCTGACACACATAACCAGCCTAAGAAAATCAGGCCTTGGCCAGGTGCCATGGCTCATGTCTGCAATCCCAGCTACAAGAGAAGCAGAGATAGTAGAATCACGATTAGAGGCTAGCCTAGGTGTCAAAGTTAGTGAAACCCTGTCTCAAAGCACAAGCCAGGCATGGTGGTTCACTATGTAGCCCTAACTACATGGGAGGCAGAGGTACAAGGATCACAGTCTGAGTCCAGCCCTGGGCAAAAAACACAACACTCTATCTGAAAGAGTTTAAAATTGTTTTGAGAAAATTGTATTGAAAATATGTAAGGAGGTTTTATTAAGAAATTTTTTGAAAAACCAATTGGACAAAAGACAAAATTCACAATGAATGCTCAAAAAATGCTTAAGTGGTACTGAGCATGCTGGCAAATACTATAATCCCAGCACTCAGGGCTGAGGCAGGAGGATAGTGAGTTCAAGGCTAGCGTGGGCTGCGTAGTTAGACCCAACACACAAACAAACACACAAAGACTAAAATGGTCTTCTGGCTCAATTAAGTGCAGAGGCCATTTTTACAAGAGGCTATAGTTTGATATGGTTTGAAGGTGGTCCCCAGATGTCCTGTGCTGGCTTAGAAACTCCACCTGTGGTGCTCTTTGAGGTGGTGGAACCTTTAAGAGGTAGGCCTAGTTCATGGTAGTTACTGGGGGCTCCATTCTTGGAAGAGATCAGGATCATTCATTAGACCCAGGCTAGCTCCCGGGAGAGTGGGTCATTATGAAAAGAGTGAGCTTGCATGAATCCCTCTCACTTTCCATATCACTATGTGAGTGCTTCTTTTCATGTTCACTCCTGCCATGATGTCATTTCTCACGTCATGACACAGACAAGGGGTCTCTCACCAGAAGGTAAACAAATAGGTGCCACTCAATTTTGATCTTTCAACTTCCAACTTCCCAAACTATAAGCTAAATAAATCTTTTTTTTCTTTAAAAAAAAAAATGACTCTATCTGAAAAATAACTAAAGCCTAAAGGGCTGGGGGTGTGGCTGCAGTGGTAGAGCACTGTGTAAGCCCGGATTGCAGACCCTAATACCATCCCCCCCAAAAAAAGAAGAAAGGAAAAGAAAGAGAGAGAGAAGGAAAGACAGCAGGCTTTGGCATTGAGCCTAGCCAACCTGCTTCTTTCCAACTCCTTGACTTTGCCCAGCTGCCTGACCCCTGACCCCTCATCTATAAAACAGGAATGGTTTTACATCCCTGTGTGTTTGGGGGAGCAGGGCTGCCTCTGTAGAACACCGAGTATCCAGTAACACACGGAAAGTACTCGGTGGAGGCAGCTGTTCTTCCTCACCTCTTTCTGTTGATCTCTGTCCACATGGTGTGCCCTCAGCACTTTCCGGAGGGTTCCAGGCACTCAGTGCTTGCTAATCACAGTTCCACAGCTTTGTTGACTATCACCCATGGAATTTTTTTCTAACTAATTCCAATGTCAGGTCTTCAAACATAATCACAAATGTAGTATCATAATCAGTCTTCACAGTTCCTCGTCTCCTGAATAAGTGCTCTGATGTGGTTCATGGTGGATCACTGTGTTTAAAGTGGAAGATTGCCTGACTTCTGACTTTTAACTTTCTACTTTAGTTTTTTTGAGCCAGGGTCTCACTCTGTAGCCCAGGCTGGCCTTGCCATAGCAATCCTCCTGCCTCAGCCTCCCGAGTGCTGAGATTACAGGTGTGTGCTACCATCCCTGACTCCTGTCTTTCAAATTTAAATTAATTGATGTTACTGGAATTTGAGAAAAAAAATTAATTCAGTGAATTTACAGTAAGATTCCATATTTAACTAGAAGTTGTCATCACTCATTAATGAGGAAAAACTCTGTCTCCAGGCAGCCCTCTTGTCTCAAGAGCCTGCTAATTAGCTAAATGTTTGCCATAGCTCAGTAACCCCAGTCTCCTGTATGATTAAAACTAGCTTGGAACACAAGCATGTCCCACGTCTGCCCTCATCAGCTGGGCTCTCTAATAATAGATCCTCAGCGCTGACCTGATCAGGGGCAATGAGAGAGCATATCCACCCAATGAATCTTTTCATTTTGCATATTTTCTAAGGACATCTAAGTTTCAGAAATGTTTCTACTTTCTGAAAAGTAAGAATTCTGCTTTTAAGGGGAACAGTTTCTTTGTGGGCTTAGGGCTGTCAGTAAGTTCTCCACATTGAAAAGAACACAGAAAGATTCAACATAAAGAGACCAGTAGAGAAACCTTTTACACTGTTGATTTAATTTTTACACAAAATTCAAGGAGTGCATGAAATTGAAAAGTCCTTTAAGTCTGATAGTGGTAGAATACAACATACTGGGAACTGAAATATTTGAACCTAGGGAAGGAAAATGTCTGATCTCCACTTGTTCATTCATTCAGTCACTCACATAGTAAGTATTGTCAATTGGTGGTGTCATGCCAGTTCCTGGGCTTGGGTCTGGGTACTGGGAGCAGCACCCACAGTTCTGACCTCAAGGAGGTCTCCGTCTAGAGGGCCAAGGAGAGCCAGTGAGCAGACAGTTTCTGTGGAGGGTGCTAAAATGGGTGGAGCAGGTGATGAGGTGCTGCCATGCACACCTAACGCAAATTTAGTACATCAGGAAGCCTTCTGTGTGTGTCCTCATCTAACTACAGGCAGCTCAAGGCTTGGTGAAAGCCAGTATAGACAGATGGGGGCTCCTGAGGCTTCATCTTTTCATGTAGCAAATGCTGCTGCAGAGTTGCCCAGTGATTCTTGGGAATCCCTTGCACACTAGAGATCATTTGTCCAGGCAACAAGTCATCATCCATCCTTACAAGCATGGAACTCTGCTTAGAGTCATGAATACAGTGGTACCCAGAATTGTGTAAAACATGGTGTTTGCCCTTGTGAAACTCAGTATGGAAGAAACAGGGCAGTAAGAAAGTGTGAAGGGTGGCACATTAGTGTCTAAATGAGAGACAGGTAAGGGAACTCATTCATGCCTCAGGAAGTAGGGAAAGGCACAGCCTTGAGAGTTGAGGGGCAGTCTGGAGGAAAATAGGTGAAGAACAACACATGCAGGGGCCAAAGACCCAGAAGATCAGGGTGGCCACTCGGAACTCTCCCATACCTGGAGTGACAGGGTGGTGACAGTATGAGTGAGACTGGGGACCTGAAGGGTTTTTACACATCCTGATAGAATTGGACAGTATCACACAGTGGCATAGCACTGGCTGTGAATTCAGACAGATGCAGGGTCAGAGCTCAGCACTTTGAGCCAGAGTGTCCTGAGGATACATTTGTGACAACTTCTTAACAGGATTGTTGTGAAGACCACACAAGACAGTGCAAGGCAAGCCTTAGTCCAATGATGGCACATAGCAGATAATACAGGGAGTGGGAGCAGGTCCTGTTAATGCTAGATTTGAATGCTAGCCATCCAAAGTTATTATTATCATGCTGGGCTTGCTCTAGATTACAGAGCCTCTTTGTGCATCTTAAAATGCTGTGGTTTTTTTCTACATGTTGAATGTTTCATCCTGACAAGTTCTTATATATATTTGGTAATAGTCAGTCCCATGACCCTCTTTTGGCTACTTTTCCCCCTTCCACTGGTCCTCTTCCTCTTTCCAAATAGTCTACCTTCTACTTTTATGTCCTCTTAAAGACAATCTAGATTCCACATATAAGAGAAAACCACCTTTGATATTTGATTTTTGAGCCTGGCTTATTTCACTTAACATGATGCTCTCCAGTTCCCTCCATTTTCCTGGAGATGATACGATTTCATTCTTCTTTATGGCTGAATAAATCTCCCTTGTGGATCTATGCCACATGAAATGTTTTGTTGTTGATTAAACAAGACAATATCTGTGAAGTGCTTAGAACAGTGCCAGGTGTATACATGCTTATTGCATTTACGAATTTAATTTAATGAAATCTCTCAGAAATAGAAGTAACCTCTTTTTTTTTTTTACTTTTCCCTGAGTGAGTTAACTTCAGAGAGGCGAGCTTCTTGCCTGCGGAGGCTCAGCTCACAGTGCAGAACTAGTACTGAGCCTATCCATACCTCCTGCCATTATTGTGCCAACTGTATCTTAAAATTTGATTGAGAAGACGTTCATAGCCCTGCCATCACAACAAGTTTTTCACTTTTGTGAGATCCTATCCATCTTTGATCCAGGAACAAGTAGTAATATTCACAGAAGTGCCATCACAGCCAGCCTAAATTTTGCATTCCAGGTTTTCCTTATCATCATATCATTTTCCATTTTCCTCCATAGTTGCCACATTCAGTTTTAATGGGTGTATAAAAGCACTTCAAATGATTTTAACTTTCATCCTGCTGCTAGCATTCGTCTGCTGCCCGCCTTTCATGACTCCATGTGTGTAACGCTTCCTTGTACAGAGCCCATTATAGCCGGGTCCTTCTGTGGATTTATTTCCTTGGAGAAGTTTCCAGGTGCTCAATCACTGAGTAGAATGGTTATGAATAGTTTTATTGTTTTTGACGGACATTGTCTGGAACCTTCTACCAGCAGTATACACACACTGCCAGTTCCAATATTGATGTATTTTATTTTTTTCTAACTCTCACAGATTTAATGATGAATAAAAATGATATGCCAATGCCATTTTACCTTTTAGCCTGTTTTGATTACTAATTCTTTGAAATGTATTGTCACCTAATTTAACAATCCTGTCTTATGTTTTATTTCTCCTCTTGGGGTTTTTTTTTTTTTTCTTTTCTTTTTTGGTGATTGGAGATAGAACTCGAGGCCTTATGTTTGCTAGATAGATAGGTGCTTTACCACTGAGCCACTTGCCTCTTGTTTTTATTATTCAGTTACTAAGCATTTCTTGAGTGTCTGTTCTGTAGCAGACCCTGTATTTTGGGTGTAGAAGTGAAGTAAAGGACACAGGGTTTTGCAGTTTGGTAGTGGAGCCCTGTGCAAATATACAGCTTCAGTGTCCTGAGATAGGGGCTGTGATGTGGGCCCACAGGTGATGAGAACATAGAGGCGTGGAGGGCAGGAAGAGCAAACACTTCCCAAATTGAAGGACTAGTAGGCTGTTTTGAAAGATGTATCAGTGCTATATGTACACATGTATATACAGTGTCCTTAATAAGCAGTTAACATGTACATACCAGGACAAAACTCTGGAGATACATAATAATCAACCATGATTTTCATGGGATAGACAACAGGAGGAATGCTTGCCCAAAGACAGGAGCACTGGTGAATAAGGCGATGGCAAAAGCAGCCAGCTGGTAGAGGAGAATGACAATAACAGACAGCAGGAGATCCTCAGAAGACAGCGGTGGGGAGGGGCTACAGAAAGGAGGGCGTGGCTGCCTCTGAGATGATGGGGTGGGGGCCATCTGCTGAATTGGGCTACCAGGAGATCTTTGATACTTGACATAAGCAGTCGCTGTGCCTTTTAAAAAACAAAGTTAACCTGGTGTCCTCCTCCCATTTGATGCTGTGCAGTGTAAATGCCCTCAACCAAGATGGGGTGGAGCGGAGTAGAGTAGAGGAGAAAGTTGTGTTCCAAGGTCAGTAGACTCCAGTTCAAATCGTAGCTTCACAATTTACTAGCCGGGTAATCTTGGACAAGAATTTCCGCCCCCTGCCTTTTTTTTGTTTTGTTTTGTTTTTGAGATAAGCTTTCACTATGTAGCTCAGTCTGGCCTCCAGCTCACTGTGTAGCCCAGGCTGGCCATAAACTCACAGTCTTCCTGCCTCTCTTTCCTCAGTTCTGGGATTAGAGGCATGTACTTCCATGTCCAGCTTAATAACCTGCACAGTCTTCACCATATCTTCCTTTACTATTCTTCGCCTTGACAACATCTTACAGACCTGTTAGAACTAAATGAACTGATGTGAAATACTCAATGCAAAGTGCCTTCACAACAGGTCCTAGCTACTATAATGATTGTTGTTCCTTTCAATATGATAGATGTAAGCTAGGGATAGAACTCAGTGACAGTGCACTTGCCTGGCATGCATAAGGCCCAGGGTTCATTCTCCAGCACCAAGAAAATTACATATGTATCCACATACGTAAATAAGGTATATCCCATACACGCCCTGTTTTTCTGGTCATAGAGAAGCAGGAATGTAAAGAGTTAAGAAAGAGCTGGATTATGCACCCACTTAGCTCTGGGTCTTGGTCAGGAAATTTTATCATTCTGGGCCTCAGTTTCCACATCTGTAAAATTGAGACAATAGCACCCACCACCTAGATTTATTTTGAAGCTTAAAACACTGAAGAATGGTGCCTGTCACATAATAAGTGCTGTTTCAGTGATGGTAATGGTGATGACAGCATTGAAGATGATGGTGGGTGGTGGTAATGGTGATGATGATGGTAATAGATAGCCTCCCTGGACAAAGTGACTTTAAGAAAATGTGGTATCTATACACAATGGAATTTTATGCAGCCATGAAGAAGAACGAAATGTTATCATTCGCTGGTAAATGGATGGAATTGGAGAACATCATTCTGAGTGAGGTTAGCCTGGCTCAAAAGACCAAAAAATCGTATGTTCTCCCTCATATGTGGACATTAGATCAAGGGCAAACACAACAAGGGGATTGGACTATGAGCACATGATAAAAGCGAGAGCACACAAGGGAGGGGTGAGGATAGGTAAGACACCTAAAAAACTAGCTAGCATTTGTTGCCCTTAACGCAGAGAAACTAAAGCAGATACCCTAAAGCAACTGAGGCCAATAGGAAAAGGGGACCAGGAACTAGAGAAAAGGTTAGATCAAAAAGAATTAACCTAGAAGGTAACACCCACACACAGGAAATCAATGTGAGTCAATGCCCTGTATAGCTATCCTTATCTCAACCAGCAAAACCCCTTGTTCCTTCCTATTATTGCTTATACTCTCTCTACAACAAAATTAGAGATAAGGGCAAAATAGTTTCTGCTGGGTATTGAGGGGGGGAGCGGGAGGGGGTGGAGTGGGTGGTAAGGGAGGGGGTGGGGGCAGGGGGGAGAAATGAACCAAGCCTTGTATGCACATATGAATAATAAAAGAAAAATGAAAAAAAAAAAATAAAAAATAAAATAAAATAAAATAAAATAAAAAAAAAAAAGAATATAAGTAATGCACTCAGCGTGGTGGTACACACCTAGAATCCCAGCACTTAGGATGCAGAGGCAGGAGAATTGTGAGTTTGTGGGCAGCTCTGACTACATAATGAGTTCCAAGCCAGCCTGGGCTACAGAATGAGACCCTGTCTCAAAAAAAAAAAAAAAAAGCAACAAAAAAGAATCTAAGTAATTCTATGTCTTTTAACAATGTCTCCCTTGCCTATACCTCACTAATTTATCCTGAGGATCTTAAAGTTATCTTTTTTCCTTTCTTTTCAGTTCTGCTTATATTTCTCTTCTGTTTTGTTTCAGTCATTTCATCAGATCCCTCGTGATCAGTATGATCAATACTTGGCTTTTTTTCCGTATGGCTCTTTTTGTCAGCAACTATCTTGCCTTGAATTGATGATTGAGCTTACTGCCACGTGGAAAAACACCCTGCCCCCGCTAAGAAATGTCCCCTTTCCTATGTCCCTGGTATTTGGGGAGACATCTCTGATGTATGAAGAAGTGGCATTAGAACAGTGTGCACAGAAAGCGTCTGGAGTACATGCAGCCACTGAACTATTCAGCACATTTCACCCTCCCCTAGCCCCGAGTCCTGATGCTCCCATTCTCCTTTTTCCTCCATCAGTTTCTATAGTGGGGAGAAACTAAACCTACACTAATCTCACATGGTTGGAAATGAACTGCTTTTAGACCAAAGAATACTTTTGTTTGCCTTTGTGTACTTTTCTGCCTTCAAGGATAACATAGAACACAGATTCATTTTGTTTTAATTTTTGACATTAAGTTTAGGGGAATTGACTCTCTTCCCTTGTTCTTTACCCCGTGTAGACTCCCGTGGCTTACAGGACATCTCTATACTGTATGTTCTGTGCCTGTCATCTCTCGGCTTCTTTTCAGTGTCTGATTATTTTTCAACACTCCATATGCTTATTGTATCTGTTTCTTATTCACTAAACCAACTTTCTGCAGTGCTGACTTTAGTGTTGACTACAGTCAGTGATGATCTTCCTTCTTTCCTCATAGAATAAGTGTATCCTGGTCTGTCCTCATCTCTAATGGTAATATTTTATTCTATCTCCCTAAGAATGAATAACAGCTGTTTCCTGAATATTTTTCACATGATGTGTGAGGTTTATTTCAGGGGAGTTATAATTGCCTCTAAGATCTTCCTACTTTTCTTTTTCTTTCATGCCATAGAACTTTCTCATTAGGGCCAGCTTTTTTTTTTTTTTTTTTTTTCTATTTTCTTACACTTCCTCTGCAGAGTCTGATATCTGCCAGCTGACTCTTAAGTTCCATTTCCAACAGCTTGGGGAGGGGGCCAAGAGCAGGTCAGTCCCAGCTGACCTCTTTTTCCTCCACCACCCCACCCTTTCAGGAGTCAGGGCTGCACTTCCTGTGGTTGAGGCTAGAGATCAGATCATTTACGGGGGCTTTTTTGTCTTTTCCCAGCCACTGGTTATAGCCAAATATTTATCTCCTGTAACTGATTTGAGGAACATTGTTAAAATTTTGTGTCTTGGTGTGATAGTTTAAAAATGAAATTTTTCTTCCGAATTTTCTTGAGTCTTACTATTCTTTGTTGCTATATGCATTTGATTGGCCGACCAAACTTTTCATACAATTTTATCTAGTTTTTTAAACTTTTATTTAGAGAAAGTTCTCCCTTCTCATTCTCATTTTCCTCAGAAAACCACAGTGTAGCATATGATGAAGATACAAAGTTGTAGTTAACATGACATAGGGGAGAAAGTTTGGAGTCAGAGGGACAGTTGTGTACCCAGATCCATTGAGCTGCCCGGGTGACCTTCCCAACCTTGGTTGTTTCCACTGGAAAATGGTAAAAGTAATAACTGTCTTGCAAGAGATTAGATACTTAGATATGGGAGGCACCTAACAGTTTCCCGCACATGGCAAGCTCCTAATAAATGATTGCTGCTGTTATTAGCATCATTAAATTCAAAGTCAGGTCCATAATTTTGTAGATAGGAGTCCATAATTTTGTAGACAGGGATTGCTGTGGCTGCAACATCACAGTTATAGTTTATTATAGACAAAAATAAACACTGGACCCGTTGTCAGAAACCGAGACTCTGTGGTTCTTTGTGTGGTCTTGGTGGAGGTACTGCCCATCGGAGGTTGTATGTTTTCATTAATAAAATGATGGGGGACCCCTCCCCACTGCCCCTTCCCAGTTCTGAATGCTTCCCGGTTTTGAAGTCACCTTTTGTCCCTGTGTCTTCTCACATAATCCATCATGTTACTCTTTGCAGAAAGCCAATCCCACAGTGGCTTCCTGTTGCTCTTGAGTTGACACCTGAGCAGGTGAGCCCTCACCACATCTCTGGGCTCCTGTCCTGAACCTCCAGGTTTTCTAGGAAGACCTAACATGAAGTGCTCACCTGGTGCACAGTAAGCACTTCAAGATCCCTTCTTTGCCTCCTCCAACAGCCACCCTCCATTTGCCTGTCACTGTAGAGTTTAACAGAGCACTTGTAGGGCCACCAGCTCCTTGAAGCCTCAGGCATAGTGAGGGAGGCACTGTGAGTATTTTCATCTCCTTTTGAATGGATTTAGGAAAAGAAAAGGAAAGTGCAGAGGATGTTCCTTGCCAGCTATCCCCTGAGATTTACTTTGGGATGAGGTAGGATTTCTGTTTTAATTTTCTGAATGTAAATTGCAGAGAGTCAAGAAGTGGTAGAATCAAGCCTTAAGTCTGGGCCTTCTGATTCCAGGTGTTGCCTCTCATCCAGCTTTTCTGCACCTTAATGTTTTGTTTCTCTCTTGATACAAAAGATGGGGCAAAAAGACACCCTTATAAATCATGATTTCTTCTATACATTTAGTTAGTATTTTAGAGGGGTTTTCTTCTTTCTTTTATTCCCATGGTCATTCAGTAAACATATAATGAATATCTTCCAGGGATCAAGATCTGTCCCAGGTATTGGGATAAAATTAGGACTTGACCCCTTGCTCTGAGATGCTCACAAAATAGCAGGGCTGTGGAAACATGAATGACTAACACACAATCGAAAAGATGATGCTGTGATACAGTGAGTCTTGGGAATGGTGACTTTTACAGGAGTGGGAGAGGGGACGGACAAGGACACATCACAGAGGAGATAAATGGGGGGTGGAACACTCCATGCAGAGAGTCTTGGTCTCGAGTTAAGCTCAGGTAGTCTATAGGCAACAGGAAGCTGTGGGGGATTCTTAAAACTGGTTTTTGACATAAGCTTTAAAACAGTAATTGGCCTTGAAGTTTTGAGAACTAGAAGTGCAATGGCTTAGAACAATAATTTGTCACAGGAAAGTAAGCCAGTTTACACTAGCTGTCATTTCTACTAGGAGTAAAACTGGCTCAGGACAGCTGTGCTGGCTGGAGCTCAGAAAGAGGGCTGCGTAAAATCCAACCAGTGGTTTTATTTGTCCTGTGACTTGACTTAGAATCAGTTCTCTCAGTAAAAACGAAAAGAAATGTTTGCAAAGTGTGTTCCAAAGGAAAGAAGGAATTCGAATTCTTGTATCTAATAAGAAAAAAGGCTGTTGTTCTCTGACAGTCTCAAGCCATTTCACAGTACCTTATGGCATCACGTGTGAAGGACTTCAAATGGCATAATTCTTGTCGATGTCATTTTAAATGAGGATACCATGAAATGTGAAGACATCTTGTCTGGCCCCTCAGTCTCCATCTGTATCTACCTGGTTTTCCTACCTCTAGGACAAGGTAGGATCCCAGAAGTACTGTCCTTTGTTGATTTTGCACAAATGTATAGGCAGCAGTGCAGATGAAATATAAATTACATTTCTTTCCTAATACAATAATTGTTTTTTTCCCTCAGGAAATCCTGGTTGTTTGTTTGTTTGTTGCTTGATTGTTTATTTGAAGTGATGACGTAAGAGGATCACTCCAATCATCATCCTAGTCATTAACCTAGTGATCTCTTGCCCTCACCTGCTCTCCTCCCTCCCCTTAGACAAAATCATGGCCCATCTCCTCTTTAGGTCCTGGGCTAGGATTGTTTACAAGAGGCCTGTCTAGATGTCTCTAGATAACAGAATAGGGACATAAATCTTGTGCTCAGACCCTGGCAGAAATGACAAGAATATCTGATGGTGACATAGTTACCTAGAGGTCGCAGCAAGGCACACTGACAATGTCAAGCACACAAAGAGCCTAAAATGTTTATGGTGGTCTACAGTTAAAACTATAAAAGCAATAGCCTGGCTTTCTTCTTTTGCATGATTGGTGGAGTAGACCTGGCAGTCCAAATGGGAAGCTCATGTTGCCTGGCTCTGTGGGAAGGGTGTGCCAAGGATCCATCAACATCACGGATGGTGAGCAGCACTGCTCAGGCAGAACTGTCTGAACTTGAGTGGGAAGATGACAACATGCAATGTGGCTTCCCACTGGAAGCCACATAGTATGTCACCAGGGCCAGCTATCTGCTTATAATTGTATACATGCCAAATTCCTGAATTTGCTAAAGTTGAATATCTGGGAAAGGAGTGATGAGGGTGATTAATTGCACAAACTATTTCTTATTTTTGCTTCCAGGCAAATTCCTCCTCCACACAGGGTGTACTTATATTTAGCTTGTCAGCATGTTATTGTTACAACGTGTTGGGAGCTTGTCAGCCTAGCCACTTACAGCTTCCTAACTGATTGAGCAGAAACCCCAGCACTTCTGCAGGATCTCACCTGAAGATCCTACCAGATGTGGAAATAGCAAAGTGTAGGACTGAGAGACTCATATCGTAAATAATACTAGCTAAACACTGTGTGCCAGTCATAGATCTGAGCACTTTACATGTCGCAAATCATTTAATACCAATAACCATTTATAAAGCAGGTGCTTTCAGGGTCCCTCCTTTACACATAAGGAAGTCTTAAACACTTAGCTAGCTTACCTAGGGCCATGCATCCAGTCCAGGGTGGAACTAAATTCAAACCCTTGCAGTTAGGCTCCAGTAGCTGGGAGAACCCAATCACAGTTGGAAGTAGGATTTACTTTGAGGATGGCAAATTATAGGATCAATAATGATTCAGAGGGAAGAACACATAGTTTTGCAAAATACATTATTATTTTTTATTGTCTGAGGTTAACAGTGATACATCTGTCAGGTATGTCAGAATTCTAAGATATTACTGGATGAGAAATCTTGTAGGAGAATCCTGTATCCTCCCTGCTTTAGGTAGGTTGCAAAGTTCAGAGTACTTAGACTAATGTGCTTAGACTCAGACAGTTATTAGAAAATATCTGCCTAGTAGAATGTGTGTGGAGTAAGTGCAAATGACAAGGCAGGGATCATTGTCTATGAGTCGCCTGAGGATCCAGCAGCTCTTGGGAAGAAAGTGTCAAGTTTACGTTCCTGGGCCTACAGCTTTCTCTCCAGCTTCTCAGCAACTGCATGTCTTCCAAAGCCACAGAATCCTCAGGGAGAAAAGAAAGAGTACAGATGCCGTGGCCTCATCAGAAGCTATCTTTGACCTTGAAAAGGAAGGACTGCTTTGGGGGATGGCACTGCAGAGTACAAGTAAAACTTTCTCCCACCCAAGACTTGGAGAGCCAGCACTCTTTAATTTTCCTTCCCCAGTGTGGCCTGGGAAAGTTCCAGGGGTAATTAAATTATACTGTCACTTACTAATGTACTAAGTGAGGAATCAACTAGTTAGTTTAATACCAGGCCTTCTCAGTTGCTCATTTCTGAGATTAAAGTGATGGTGTGATATCATCTGCAACCAGTTTGTCTTGGTTTGGGGCCCTGGATGTTTAGGAAATGCTTTCTAGAATTTCCCTTATATGGTACGTCCACTGTGTCTTTACAAGAGGTAGGTTTATTTTCATTAAGAAATGAAATGGCTTTTTATGATGTCTAGCAGCAGAAACAGATATATTTAATAATTTAGTGAAATGTCATCAAATGATTTTTTAAACAGTAAATATGTGTTTGTCTTCATTAGTGCAGTGCTTGGGGGTGCTGGGGTGAGGGACCTGTAATGATTTCACATGCTTTTCTCTAGTGAGGGACATTGTTTTCCCATCTCTCTAATATCACTGAGTTCCTATTGTTTTTATAGCTTTTTATAAAAGGTAAAAAAAAAAAAATTTCCCAGAACCATTTAGTTTCATCAAGAACCAAAGTCAAATAAGAACTCAGTTGAGTGTTCATATTTGATTTGAGACTATTGTGATATTCTATTGAAGTTCTGTAGTTTTGGAAAATACAAACATTTTAGTTTTTTGGCATCCCGATCATTCATTCTATTTTTGTTCTGAAACTTCTGGTTCAGCAACATTAAAGGAAATTAATCTCTAGATTGAGATCACTTCTAATTTGAGGTTCAGAGCCTGACGTTCAAAGTTATGCCTGTCATCACTTACTGCTCTGTGCATTTTTGAGAGAGTAATCAAAATGAGATATTTCTACCTTCAGACTTAACATCAGTGGTTTATTATTATATAAAATGAATTGTTCAATGGAAAATGTAAATGGTATGCAGTGGCATGGAAGTTGAGGCACGGGGCTCTCATAAATCATTTGGAACCTTACTGTTCACCTTTTCCTTCGTATTCCTGATCTATGATGTGTGTCTAAGAGAACTTTGGAAATGAAAGATACACAAATCAAAGCAAGCAGATACCATTTTTCACCCATTAGTTGAGCGAACTTGTTTACATTTGATGGTTTCTGACACTGGTGAGGATTTAGGGAAACCAGAATTCTTCCTTGTTGGTACCACTCTCTGGTAGACGGTTTTCAGTATCTTTCAGATTTCTCCTGCATGTACCTGGGATGTTGGTAATTCACTGCTCACAGCTGGGCATACATGGAATATTAGTTACCTATTACTGCATAACCAGTCACCACAAAAGTAGCCGCTCAAAACAACAAACGCTTCAATCTCCGCCATGGCTGAGGTCAGGAATCAAGTGTGATTTGGCTGGTGGTTCAGGCTCAGGGTGAGACTAATCTGGGCTGAGGCTGCTGTCATCTCAAAGACTCTGGAGAATTCCTTTCCAAGCTCACTGTGAGGAGGCCTCAGATCCACAGAGGCCTTCCTTGCATAGGAAGGCCCTATGTGCAGTCATGAAAATATCTTAAGACTATACTTGCAAGTAAAGAATTATGGTAGGAACTGATGGATACTTTGATGTATGTCTTACAAATTTTAAAGTAGATACTTACATGCATGATATTCTTTCTTTCTAGAGTATAAAACTGAGACTGGTGATGACCTTCTATCTTTTTTTCTACCTCCCTTCCCCTGGTGAGGAATTTTAGGAATTCAGAAGAGGGACCCCTCAGTCTGTAGCGATCCCTGTCACCTGCCTGCCGTGAGCACCTCCCACCTGTGCCACATGGATCTTTCCTTGCCAAGTACCAAGACTGCAGGCCTTTCTGGAATTTCACTGTCCTTCCATCAGGCTCCGCTTCTCATTTGCAGGTTTTCCTGTTTTTCAGTTTGCAGACCAAGTGACAGGTAAAGGCTCTCTGCCTCAGTGTTCTCTGGTAACTGGGAAGAATTTTTGTCTCAACAAGTTGTGTGAGTTCCAGGATGCCTGGTGTATCTGAAATCCCATGAATCACTGGAGCCAGGCTCACTCAGGCTCCCTCTCCTTTGCCATTCTACATAAAATCCCCTCTGGCACCAAGCTGGTCTTCTGTTATCAGCAGATTAAGTCCATCTTTTGCTTCTGCCTATCTCCTGAATCCTTCATTTTTCAGTGAAATATAAGTAATTCGGCCAGGGTCCCCCATGTGCCCCAAACCTGATTCTTTTTTTTAAATTTTTTTTCATTACAGCATCTCTGTGGCTCTCCTTTATATTAACTTATTCCATAAATATGTGTTTAGCATCTACTGTGTGTGAGACATTGTTAGGGACCAGAGAGGTGATCATGAGCAGAAAGCCACTGCCCTGCCCCAGTGCCTCCCACTCTCCAATGGGAAAGTCTGACACCACTTGATTGACTACACACTTCCTGAGGGCTTGAATAGAAAGGCCAGCTGTAGATGCAAAGCAGGGAGACTTACAAGGTCAGTGAAGAGCTGTGTGCAGCACCCATGTGCAAGTTAGGAAAAAAACATTCCTTCTAGGTAGGCAGATTAGCCTCCAGGTATATCCCTGGCTTCATGCACACAGTTTGGCAATCTGATGGAGCCTTTTTCTTTTCCCACAAAGGATTCTCTTGTTAGAGTTGGACCCAGCCCAGCAAGAGGACACATGATGTAGCCAGCAGAGTGACATCCTCAGCCATACACCTTGACTAGAAGTCCTTATTTGGAACAGTCTGCAGGTGTCCAGGCTGTGGGTATCAGAATGACCTGGAGGATCCGGGGAGGCCAGAGATGAGACCTGCTCACTAGAGGATGGGGAAGGGATGATGGGGCAGACCATGCAGAGCCGTCCAGGTGGAGAAAGCTGCATGTTAAATAACCCAAGTAAGCTGGGCCTGGTGGTGCCCATCTGTAATCCCAGCACTCAGGAGGCCTGGACTACTAGCAAGATCAGATCTTACAAAACGAAAAACAAAAGTCACCAAAGTAGGAGAGAGCCTAGGCTATTCCAGGAGCTGAGTCTACAAAAGTAGCACAAGGGCCAAGAGGAGGACAGCCGCCAAGAACAAGCCAGTCAGGGGCACTGAGCACAGCCTTCATGGCCAACGTAAGGAATTTGAGCTAGGGGGTCATTCTGTTACTTATGCCACTGTCTGGTGCTCAGCTTCCTTTTTTGTCTTTGCCTATTTATATTTGGTCTGTGACAATACTTCCTTGCCGTCAAACATACATACATATTTTGTTTGCTGTATTCTTTCTCCCTCTCTTTCTTTGCAAAAAGGCAAGTTTTGGGGTTTGCTGCTGGCAAGATGGCACCTGAGAACCATGAGGAAGGAATGGAAGAAACCATTAGGAAGCTCAGCCCCTTCTCCAGGACCCCTCCCACAGACGAAGTCAAGAGAATAAAGCCGAATCTGTCTGCCTATTTTATTTTGTCAGTCCCTCAGATATTCAAAGTGTTTGCTGACATCTTAATTTTTAAAATTTAATAGATTAAATGAAAGCCTTTAAAATGAGCACACACAAGATAAAGCGTATGGGTGAATGTGAGATAGTTTCATTTGTGCTTGACGTAGCAATTAAGTGTTGAGCTCGGAAGTGAGAGATGCAACACTCCAGAGTGCACAAAGTGCCCATGTGATGAGAAACAGATACCTGTGGTGCCTCATCAGCACCAACTCTGCGGCCTCCTGCCCCTTCTTTTTTCTTTTTTTTTTTTTGCGGTACCGGGGCTTGAACTCAGAGCCTTCACCTTGAGCCACTCCACCAGCCTTCTTTTTTTTGTAAACGGTTTTTTGAGATAGGGTCTCGCAGAACTATTTGTGTGGGCTGGCTTCGAACCGTGATCCTCCTGATCTCTGCCTCCTGAATAACTAGGATTACAGGCTGAGCCTCCTGGCCTCAGTCCTCCTGCCCCTTCTGAGCTCTGCTGGGCCTGCATCTGGCTCTGTTGCCCAAAGCCCCACTAACGCCTGTTGGTGATACTTCATGCTGCCTGCACTGACGGGAGAAAGCTGGAGAGTACAGGTGGTGGTCAGGCAGATAATAGGGCACCTTTAGTAATAGCACAGTAGTCTACATTCAGGGAAAGTGGGCAGGTTAAATTGGCCCTAAAAGAGGAAGTGAACCATCACCCAATAGTAGCTGACCCAGCTCAATGTTTAGTGGGAACTTCCATTAATTCACTCATTTGATTCACATAGACTCCTTAGAGGAAACTGGTGTGTGTGGGATCAACAGTGGGTCCTTAGCCACAGTCTGTAGCTCCCAGGGGGTATAGAGACATAGTCCAGGAAACCTATGATGAATCTGGGTACTGAAACCTACAGTACCCTAAATAGTCCATCTTTATGTTCACTAACCTCTAGCTGAAATTTGCAGGGTGTCTTCTTTTGGAAAAGGAAAAAAATGGTACTCTGCAAACAACACCTCAAGTGTAAATGTGGGTGACATACCACAGTAACACTCATACCTGTGAGCATTCAGCAGGGGAAGTCACAGATATGTTCATATGACAATAAAGCTGTTGAAATATTAATGCTCAAGTAGTGCTTTGAATCCCAACAGCCATCAGCCCACTGGCACAGGGTCTGATTTAATGCATCGGTAGAGAACGCGTTGCTTGGCACAGGTTTTCATCCAACAATGTTTTGATGATGCTATTCCATTACCTTTGTCCCTTCTGATCCAATCTGTTTATTTTACAAATTGAAAACACTGTATTCTAAGAGATATGTAGGTTTCATCTGACTGTCAGAGGGGTCCAGGGCACTACAAAAGGTTAGGCGCTCCAGGTGGGAGGGCTCAAATCCCGCTTCTTCATCTAGCTGCTCATCTGTGCAGTACGAACAGCAGGGACTCAATTTTGTCACCTATGACGGGTTTAATCGCTGGGCTGAGTTAGGGGAAAGTCTCGGGCAAGGAGTTTAATCTCCCCCTTAGCTATGTTAAAGAGTCTGCAGCCCTTTTTAGACTACATTGATTTTAAATTGATGAAGTGGAAGTCATTAAGAAATATTCAAAATTCTTAAACCCATGTCTTCACATTTTCTTTCTCTGTCAGCAGCAGTGTTTTAAAATATAATAAGCTCATATTTAAATATACATTAAGTATATAAAATGAGGAAGTGTCCTATACACTAACATTTTTGCTCAGTTTAGTTGTCGCATTTTTTAAGTATTTTGGTCTTCGGTTTTCTGTTAAGGGAATAACATTTGCATTCTCCACCCATAACACCTCCGTGGGGTTTTTTTTCCTTTGTTTAGTTATATATTGACTAATTATAGTTGTATGTATTTATGGGATACAAGGTGATATTAATACCACATGGAATGATTAAGCTAATTAACCTACCCATCCCTCAAATATTTGGCATTTTTGTGATGCATATCTGAGATTTGCTGTGTCAGCAATGTGCAGTACTCACTTCAAGCTGTATTCAGAGTGCAGTGTGATAACAGACCTCCAAAACTCAGATTGCTCCTCATATCTAAGATCTTGTGCCCTCTGATTGTCAGCTCCCTCCCACCCTCTTCAGTTGGGGTAACCGCCATTCTGCTCTCAGTTTCTAAGAGTTTGGTTGTTTTAGAGTCCATATACAAGTGAGAACACGCAGTGCTTTGTCCCTCTGTGTTTGACTTACCTCACTCAGGCTCAGTGGTCTCCAGATCCATCCGTGTTGTCCCGAGTGGCATCGTTTCTTCATTGGAAAGGCTGCGTAGTATCCCACTGTACATATATCACATTTTCTTCATCCATGCATCCGTGACTGGACACTTCGACTGGTCCATGCTTGCTGTTGTGGATGTGCTGCTGTGACCGTGAGAGTACAGGTGTCCCTTTGACAAACTAATTTCAAGTTTCTTAGGCACATACCCAGAAGTGGGACCACCAGTGTGGTGTTCCTATTCTAAGTTTTGTGAGGACCTTCCATGCAGATTTGCTTTTTGTTTGATTGCTGTTTTCATATGTGAAAATTCCTATGAACATGGAGATCAGGAAGGGGTGGCAGTTCTAGAACATTCCTAAGTTCTTTCTCCCTTGGGCCATCATTTGTCTTTTTCATGGAAAATTTATCACTGCAGTCCCCAAAAGACTATTTGTATGTATACAAATAGTGCTAGATTTGGAGAAATGTACAAATGCTTTATATTTGCAAAAAAATATTAGGAATAATAGGAATTGCCTTCAGAATCCTGGCTAAAAGGAAAGTAGGTGTACATGGAGTTGTTCTAGAAGTCTTTCCTTGAATCCCAGTAACTATTGAATATTGGTTTGTAAAAAACAAATAGTATTAATAAGGTGTTCAAAATTTTACATCCAGTATGTAGTGCTGGATGAGATTGTCGGGTTTGTTATTGTCTATTTAAAAAAAAAAGTTTTTGAAAAGTCACTAATTGAATTTGCTTTATTTTTGTAGGCTGAATTTTCTATACCCAATACAAAAAGAAAAAAAAAGAAAAAGAAACAGCAAATGCTAATGCTAGTAAGAGTTTATTTGGTAAATTTCTCTTTGCTGTCCACTGGTTCAGCCTGGCAGGGCTGGTGGGCAGGGGTGACAGGCCATGCAGGAGTTCAGTCTCTTCTACCTTGGCAAAGATGGATTTGCTGGGCTTGGTTAAACCATAAATGAGTGTCTAGAAATTGAGGTTGTCCAGGTAGTGATAGGGTGAAAGAAAAAAGACACCTTCCGATATAATAGTTTTGGAAAAGATAGCTGAAAACTTTTAAAAGAGCAATAAAAGAGAACTTGTTACCTCAATAGATGTAATAAATCTGCAGGAATTCTAAATTTGTTGCAGGCGTGGAAATCAAATGGAACAGAATAATAACTCTACAATACACACCAGACACAAATATGAGTTCATGATCACAGCAAACTACTGGGGAAGAATTGGGCTAATTATTCACCAAACCACACACCAAAGTAAACTCCAGGTGAATTGGAGAATTGGTGTATTTTTTTAATCATGCTTTTAAAAATCTAAGACAAAAAAATAAATGTGTATTTAACCCCATACTGGGGCAGGGAAGCATTTTGAATATAGAAGCAGAAGAAAGCACAAGGGAAAATTATTTTATTTCATCTGCTTTAGCAAAGATAGCTGTGAGTGTGTGGAAGAGAAGCAACTTGAATTCCTGCAAATAAATGCAGAATTGATTGTGGCATGTCTCAGATTAACCAGAGGGCAGGACCCTAACCAGGCTGGACATCCCAGGCTGAGACAGGGAAAGGCCAGGTTGTGACCCAGCAGGACCTGTGGCTCTTTCCCTGCTCTGCCCCTCACTCATGAAGCTCAGTTGCTTCTTTCTGGTTAGCTCACTCCCTCTTGCAGTCTGCCATCTTGGAGGGAGGGTGGACCCATTGCCTCCTCTGGTGGGAGTGAGTTCTCTAAGGATGTGACTTGAACAGAAAATGGCCCTGAGCAGGCAGGGGTGACTTGTGATTAGTGTGCGCAAATTTGAAATTTTTGGATCAAAAAGTGGAGTAAACATTTACAATGTAAATACTACCCAGGAAAAAAATTAAGGACAAATATTATAGAATAAAAAAAGTAATGCCTTTAACACAGAATACATCCTTATCAGACAATAAGGCATCTCTAATAAATCGGTGTTTTTAATAGGCAAAGAATATAGAAATAGTTCACAGGAAGAAGTAGTGTATGGAGGGGGAGGGTGCAAAATTAAAAGCTAGTTTAGAATTCTTACAAATTGTCCTACTATTTATCCTTTCCTTTTTTCATGTATGCTTCTTTTTTTGTTTACCAGATAGTATAAGAAGTGTGTGTAACAACAATCTACACATTACTCTAATTCAGAGACCGCCCTTGACCTCCCCTACCTGGTCTCTCTCTACCAAGTTCCACTATGACCCTTTTGGATTTTCTTCTTAGCTTTTCTCACTGCTTGGCATACCATTATTTATGTCTTTGCCCTTTGCCTTTGCTTGAATGAGAGCTCCAGCAGGGCATGGATGGGGGTGTATATTTTCCTACTTAGCACATAGAACAGTGCCTGACACATTACCCACCCTCATTTCCATTTGGGCAGAACAGGAATGAATAAATGAACGAATGTGTCTTCTTCCTCTGCTGCTATATGAAACCAGTCCCCTCTCCCCATTCTGAGGTCCCCATCAGATGGGTGACTTTGAACAGAGTTCTGGCATTACCATGTGGCCTGCCATTCCCCCCAACCCCTTTTCTGTGGCATCTGCTGCTGGAACTCTAATCCTCAAAGAGCCATCAGTACCAGGTAGAGGTGCCCATGAGCGGACACTCATGCCTGCACTGTGCAGCAGCTCAGGGCCCAAGCCAAAGTCACTGATGTGGGTCCACAATCAGTGCCACTGCTTTTGTCATGGAAGAATTCTCACCAGAGTCCACTGTTCTGTGGAACTGTGCTGTGGTATGGGAATGAGCATGTATCATATTTGACATGTGTGCTCTCTCTCTCTCTCTCTCACTCTCTCTCTCTGTCTCTGTCTCTCTCTCTCTCTCTCTCACACACACACACACACACACACACACACACACACACACAGAGTAATACCTGTTACTGTCCTCTTCCAGCCTCCTGGGGCACAGCACCTTCTTGTGCTTCTAGGTCATTTACTTTTGGAAAAACCTTACTTTCTCATTTTACCCTCAACTGGGGGAAAGAGGTGAGAGGACACTTGACTGGGGGGGAGTTGTGTTGTGCTGAAGAAAACTCCTCTCCAACACCCAGGCATTCTTCTCACTTAGCTAACCGCCTCTGGCAGGAAAAACAATTTCCCTGGCACAATGTGGTGCCTCATGCAAATTATCACTGTGAGGGATTGGCCCACTGGCCCTCCAGGCCATCTGTACACAATGGCTGCCCCCCAGGAGGACTCCTGCTGGAAGAGATAAAGCTTTGTTGCTTCCTTTCCTCTTTGTTCCCAACTGTACTCTGTAAGAACTGCTATCCTAATCAGTAGATGCTCTCTCCTCTCCCTTCCCCAACCCAGACACCACACACACACATATACTCACACTCACGCTCACATACACACATATACACACTCACAGTGTTCACAGGAGAGATGCTCACAGACTTTGGTTCTGTGTCCTGCAGCAATAAGTGTTGGATGGAGCTGTGGGTGGTCAGTAGCAATGGTCCATAGGCTCCCCTCCCCCAACTAAAGAGAAGGGCCCCCCCAGTGACTGCTGGCTGGCCTATGTAATGTGTTTTCCCTGTGAGGACACAGCATATCCTAAGACCTGTTCTTGCTTCCTGAGCAAAGTAGAGCCCCTGAGCCTCGGTGATAAAGGAACCTTTGTCCCAGGGCTGGTGTCCCTGTGTCTGGGCAGCAGAGAGGAACCTGGGCCTCAGCCAGAGGCTAGCCCAGTCCAAAGGAAGGGAATCCAGGGACTTGTTCATTTAGAGACAAAGCAGGAAGGAAGGAACCTTCCACCACAGGACAGGGCCCTTGTGACTACTGCTCATCATTTTTTTCAAGTTTATGTAATAATCATAAAATGATTTTATCCAAAAATTCTTAAAGTTGTTATGTTTTATTTTGGAACAATTCAGTGTGTTGATGAAGAAAGCAGGAATGAAAAACAGAACCATACTTACAAATAATGAAAAGGTAATTTCTGTAGAGTGACTGGGCCCCGTGCCACCAGGCCAAGGAAAAATCCACATACCACATTCACCTCTTAAAAACATGATCCTTATTGTTAAGGAAGGTGGTTATAATTTTAGAAAGGAAAAGATGAATGGAAAGTGTCTCGACTTAGGGAATCCATTTCTGAGTCACTGTGATAAAAGCAGCCTGGGCATCACAAGACTTACTACCCTTTATGTCTTTTCCTTTCCACTCTATTCCTGAAATGGCTGGGTTTTTTTTTTCTATCAGTTTTTATCTTGCTCCAAACAATATGTAGCTTCTGCTCACTGGCAAGTCTTAGACTGTGTCAGGAATTATTGCTGATTTATCTGCGTGTGTATGGCTGCCCTGCCTTCACTCCCATGATGCACTGTGAGACTGTGTTCTGGCCTCCTGCCACTCATGACTATCAGTGGGGGCGGGGGGAGGCCGAATTCATCACTATCCTTCTTACAGCATTGGATTAGACTGAGAAACTCTTCAAAACACAATTCCCTTCCAGTTTTATTTTCACTTGCAAATTGTTTAGATTGACTTTGGCGTTGTTCATTGAGCTTATATTAATTTTTAGAGTAATTTTATTTTAAATTAAAATAATACCACTAGTAGCTTGGGGGGACCACAGGCTGCAGTTGATGGAGCCTTGCATTCTAGATCAGGTGGCTGTGACTGGCTGTCCAGAGTGACCTAGGGAATTCCAGGGGAACCTCAGCTTGCACTTGGCCCTAAAAGACTTCATCGAGGTTAGCCCTGTTTTTTGCATTAATTCAGACATGTGTTTGTAGATGAAGTGTCATATACAGTGCATTTTATCTCTTTGGCATTGAAAATGTAAGAGAAAAGGGTAGCTGGCTAACAAACCCATGTCTTTGGCCAGCCTTTCAAGCCCACATCCTGCCTACTGTTCCTTCTCACCAATCAGTAATCCATTAGCAGCTGTTAAAGAAAACAGCTTTTGGTTTTCCACTCCCCTCTGTCGCAGCATTCTCCAGTAAGAAGCCTTTATTGTGTATCCACAGCGTAGAAAGCCTCTCATGTTCATCAGTAAATTACTCCTTATTTTTCCATGGCCCTAATTTATGTGGATGGTGACTAGTCACTCACAGGCTTTCGGAACCTCTGGTCTTGGCAAGATGACAAGTTGTGCATTCTTTCTTTCTTTTATTTCCTAAAGTAGTTGCAAGGATTTTGTTTTTTGTTTTGTTTTGTCTTGTTTTGTTTGAGATAGGGTCTTCCTGTATAGCCCAGGTCAGCCTCAAACTTGCTATATAGCCTGGTTTGGCCTTGAACTTGTGATCTTGCCTCAGCCTCCCCAGTGCTGGGATTACAAGCATACACCACCACACCTGGCTTTAAGATTTTTTTTTAATGCCCATTATATGAAAGGAATTCTGAAGTCAAAATACACATAAACCATTGGGTGTGACCAAAAATTTCTAGGGATATTTAGGAAGGAGGTTGGGGGTTAAATGCAACCATCTTTCCTTCTCCAGCCTCCCTGACAGCAGTCTATTGACTGCTAACACCCAGAAGGAGGAACTTCTGGGCTACCAGGATCCCACCCTAGTTCTTTGGAACTTGTGTGAAGTTGAACCAGGTACTTCACTCTCCACTTCTTCCTCCAAAATGACGTTAGCAATAACAATTCTTCCTCATAGAATTGTCGTGGGTGTGACGACACACAAACTGTATGTGGCAAGGGCAGAGTGCATAGTCACTGCCAATTGGTACGCTGGCTTTGACGCCAAGCCTGAGTCAGGCAGACTAAGTAGGAGTCCAGAATGTGCCAACACCTAGCTCTGCAAACACGAAAATTAAGTTATTTAATCGTATGTTCTCCCTCATATGCGGACATTAGATCAAGGGTAAATGCAACAAGGGGATTGATTGGACTCTGATCACATGATAAAGCGAGAGCACACAAGGGAGATATGAGGATAGGTAAGACACCCAAAAAAACTACATAGGATTTGTTGCCCTCAATACAGAGAAACTAAAGCAGATATTTTAAAGCAACTGAGGCCAACAGGAGAAGGGGACCAGGAACTAGAGAAAAGATTAGTTCAAGAAGAATTAACCTAGAAGGTAACACACATGCACAGGAAATCAATGCGAGTCAACTCCCTGTATAGCTATCCTTATCTCAACTAGCAAAAACCCTTGTTCCTTCCTATTATTACTTATATTCTCTCTTCAACAAAATTAGAGATAAGGGCAAAATAGTTTCTGCCTGGTAGTGAGGGGTGGGTGGGGGGAGAGGGAGAGGGTGGGGAGGTAAGGGGGGGGGAACGGAGGGGGGGAGAAATGACCCAAACATTGTGTTCACATATGAATAAAAAGAAATAATATTTTCTGAGTTTGAGTTTTCTTCTCTATAAAACATGGGTAGGGAATTCATCCTCAGACATACTTGCTATAGTAGGCAGTCAGTAAAATTCCAGGCTCTTTAAAGGGTTAGCAAGAATTCACATCAGGTGCCTAGGGGCAGACATTCGTTGAATAGTCATGATTAGTCACCTTTCCTGACTGGTTGAAGACGCCAAAAGAAGGCTGTGCTTGCTTTGCTTGGGAGGTAATACAGCACTGGTCTTGGTGCATAGTGCTTAGTGGATAATACATTATTTGAGTGGGTAATTCAGGTTTGGGGTTTCTAGGAACCAAAGAAAGGGCACTGGAGGCTTTTTGTAAACCTAGACATTGAAAAGCTTCTGGTCGCCTATTAGAATGAATACTATGGTGGGTGTAAACTTCGAGGATAGCAAACCTGAGCCACAAGAAAAGGCACAGCAGAATCTCCTAAAAGAAACTGACACTTTTTTATTTCAAGTATTACAGTAGCCTCCCCCATCCCACCTTTCTGGAAAACCTAATGAGCTGAAAGAATCATCGCTGGGTGTCTTTTCTGCAGATAAAGGAAAGAGAGGAGGACCAGCCTCTTTGCAGCCTTACCCTCCAAGCCCCCGTGACCAGCAAGCCATGAACCCCCAATAGCCAACTCTCCAGAACCCTCCAGTGTCCCAAGCAGGACCTTCAGCTCTCCACCTCTGAAAGGTGCCAGTCCCTAGCAAGGTGCCCCTAGGAAACAAAATCTTTGCTTTACCTTCATTGGTTCTTTAGTCATGGATTAAAGAGATGGTGACTAGTGGCAGGTCTTAAATTGCCAGTTTTAAAGAATAGGTAGGAATTGTTTTTAATGAGTGCTTTCCAGTTGTCTATATGTAAATGACATGCTTAAGGGCCTTTTGAAAACAGTTTATTCTCTTAATTCCATTAAGCATCGCCTAAGCACTCTTGTCTACAGTGCTGTTTGTTTTCTCTGTGAGAACTCTCTTGCTAAGTAGAGTGCATGTCCAGCCTTTGTAGAATAATCTCATCTTGGTGAAATTTGTCAAACCATTTCCATCCAGGCTATAGTCTTCTGGCCTGGTGTAATCCGGGGAGATGTTACTAGGATGACAGCATACCCCTGTAACCATGAAGCCAAAATCCAGCATTTTCAAATCAGTAGATATGATTCTGTTAAAGGGCTAATCCAGTCACATGCCCTAAACTCAGTACTCCACCCAAAGTGTTTTTCTCCTGTATCTTAAAGGAACCCCTTGAAAAGTAACTTTTGGTTCCAAAAAGTCTGACTTTGTCTGTTGAACAAATTTATTTTCAAGGTTTCTTGAAATATGACCCCGGGGGGATGGGGGTTCCCTAGTTTTCTTTCCTTTCTTTCTTTTTTAAAAATTATTTAGGATCAGTTTTAACCCAACAAAAATCTTTTAAGGTTTTCTTTTTTTGGTCTATATACCAGAATAGTAGTTTCATCATTGCCAGCTGAAAACGGGCCTATGTGGTGTGTATACTGCTGAAAGCTATTTCCAAGAACAAACGAAATGGTTCCAGAAAAACAAGTATACGCAGTAACTCAACTCACATGGTTCTGTGGAAAGCAGAGAGAAAACTGACTGGGCCTCAGTATCCCCAAAGCATTCAGGTTTTCTACTTAGCAGAAATTGTCCTGGACTTGAGAGTGAGAAGAAAAAATAATATTTAGCTGAGTAATTTTTAAGGAGGTAAATATTTCTTATAGAAAAGTGGAGTTAGGCTGCCCTCACCTCCTGTGACCACAGTGTGGTACACTGAGTAATGATAGGTCTCAGCGTAACACAGGAATGCTCCCCCAAACTTGGATAAACTTCATACCGATTAGCTCATTAGCTCACATGTCCATCTGAACAAGTTGTCAGTCAACATGTGTTCACCAGGTTCCTTTTGCCTCGCACTGACTTAGCAGCTACATAAAATATCAAAGCTGTGTGCTTGTGCGTGTGTGTGCGTGTGCGCGCGTGTGTGTGCGTGTGCGCGCGCGTGCGCGCGCGCGCGTGTGTGTGCGTGTGTGTGTGTGTGTGTGCGTGTAAGTAACGGCATTGCCTCCCTTCAAGTCCTTCACCCCGTTGGGACAAGCAATGGGTAAAGCATCAGGGAATAACTACAGTATCATGATATCTTAGTACATCGTGATTTATCTGCACAGTGCCTTTCAGCACACACAAATGATTCTTCCTTGTTTCCTTTTTAGAGGCAAGTATTAAAGTCCTGGAAACTTGTAATTGCTGGAATTAATCATCCTTATTCATTCAAAACACTTAAGTTTTCACTGCTAAAATTATTTTGTGTAGAACTAGACATCACTAATGAAAGTTCAGAGAAGAATATAAATTTGTATGTATGTGCTAATTCCCAACTGAATGGCCTGTGGGGTGGGTCTGCGAGTTGTTTGGCCTTTGCCGTGCTTAACTGAGTCACATTTTCTCTTTTAGAGTGAGCCTATGTCTGTGCAGCAGTATACACAGAGGAAGGCGAGGGACTTCCTAACCCTATACACTTCCTGCATCGTGACTTATTAACAAGTACTTGATTCTGCTTCATGGTGGAGCAAAGGAGTTGGAGCTAATATCTCCTGATTGCTAATGTTTTGGGTCCACTAATTTTATTCGTCCTTTATCTCACACATTCTGTTAACTACTCCAAGACACAAGTCTTCACATAATCAATAATTCTTTAGGGACAGTGCCACCTTCTTTGGGTTAACACCTCCATTTCATTTTCTTTAAGTCCTTGGACATTCAAGTAGAAAAAGGAAACAATGGGTGATTGGTGCATCTTCATGAATAAGAAGTCACTGCACACATACTGAATATAACTTATTTTTAAATCTCTTCTGTAGGAGAATATTGTGCTGGTTAGCAGTTACCAGACTCTGGGTTCAACAGATTTTAAGTAAAAATTGCGAGTTATAAGTGTGCTGTACCCAACCCCATGCTACATACAATTCAAAGAACACCAGGTAGACAAACCCCGAAAATTGATCAACAGCACCCCCTAGCATACATAATTTTAGGCTGTCAGACTAGGAAGCAAATTCTAATTGTCATCTTCTCTGTAAAGCATGTGCTTTTCACATGTCTGGGTATTTGGAACATTGTTGATATTATTCTTGAATTAAAAGTCTGAAGGTAACTATGAACAGAGGATAGCATAATCTAGCAAAATTATTTTTGTGTGAAAATATTTTCAAAATGATTTTACTTTAACTCTGGTTATCGATTATCCATCGCCTCTGCTTTGGTTGACTGCCTTAGAAAGTTTTGTTGTTTGTTTGTTTTTCTGAGTAATTCATTTAGTAACACGAAGAAATAGAGCTGGGAAGGTTCCTGAAGTAGGTTGGGGGACTCTCCAAGGTAGACGTAGAGTCTGTAACTGTCCTTGGTGAGTGACCAGAACATAGTCTTTGAAGGCTCATTCTTTGGGCTTTGTGATTACACTGTGACTTCGTTTCTTCCTGTGTAAAATGGGTTGGTAGTCACAGTACCTGTCTCATGGAGCTGTGACAGTCAGTGTGCACAGAGCACATGTCCAGTGATGACCAGCAGTCCTTGTTATCATGGTTTCCCAAGGGACTCTTGGATAGAGACCTGAATCCAATCTGAGAGACTGGGAAAGTTTCTGCAACTCAGTTTGTTTCATTGTTCTCTAAATGAGCGTATTAATAACCACTGCATACAGTTGCAGAATTAGAAAATATATTCAAAGTGCCAAGACTGGACTAGGTGGAGCAAATAGAACATGGCTATTGCTTTGTGAAGTAAGAACAGTAATGCTCTAAGACTAAGAAAACAGGAGACGGCAATATCGGCATTCTGTAAGCTGGAAGCAGAAGGAGTAAAAACTGGTTTAGCAAAGCCAGTTAGCGTATAAGAAATGACAAAAGGCTCAGGAATTGCTAGCACCACCCTTGACTAGGAGCAGACAAGTGGGGTCCATCCCAAGACCCAGGTCTCCTGAGGGTCAACATAACTGGCATACACAACGAGGCACATGAGTGTTTCTGTTGCACAGGTTCCTCAGGTAGGATTATTTATGTTTTGGTGTCCACTTGTCATTTCTTTCCTAGCATATTCCAGTTATACCCCCTGAATTTTGCCTGCACTGTGCCTAGCTCATAACTAGGACCCAGGCAACAGTAGCAGCAGCCATTAGTCATTTGTCCATCAGAGCTCAGTGTGTCACCCTTGGGGTGTTTCACCCACTTCTTATATAGGACATGCAGTCCTGAATTAGAAGGTCAGGTTTGCCTGTTTAGCTGCTTTGTGCCTGATACTTACAGGAGTTCCACCACCAGGAGGAAAGAGCACTGGATTAAAGGACAGGCTCACAGGGTGGGGATTGGCTCAGTGGTAAGAGTGCTCTGGTCTGATCCCTAGCACTGCAAAAGAAGAAGGAAGAAGAGAGGGAGCGAGGGAGGGAAGGAGGCAGACGGGCAGGCTGTTAATTCTGCCCCTAACAGTAGGATCTTCATCAAGTTCCTCTTTTAAAATAATAGTCCAAAGTCTGTTGTTCCAGCAGCTTGGGCTCCTTCCATTAGTTCTCGTGGAGTGGGCCTCTGGATCGAGCAGATGCTTCAGTTGAACCTTCCCATTTGGGTTCCTCCTTCTTCTGATCATTTTCCTTCATTTGTTCCAGGAAGCTAGCTCAGCTATCACAGCACTTGATAGGCTCAATGCACACATTAATTCTTGGCAAGAATAGTGCCTGTAACTTGACTGTTTACAACAATACTAGCAGCACACTGGCTGACACTGAAGACTCTTCCAGCTTTGCCCGGTAATGTTTGAGGGGCACTGCTTTTTGAACAGTACCCATTCCTAGACGTCTGCAGTATCACCCTGTTAGTGATTTGCATATGTGTGGCCACAGGAATGACGCCATGGTTTCTGAAAGGCCTGGAGAGCAGGTATTGAGTCTCTCTTCACTTTCCCTTTATGTTGGTCCTTTTGGTGAAGTACTGAAAGATGGTAGCTCCAGCCAAAAGCTGATCTCCATCAATTCCTTTAGTCTTTCCAGACACTAGTTGCCACTGATGTGTAACCAAGGGCTGTACTAGACCATCTTTAAAAACATGCCATTCTCCCAAACCCCATGACATTAGTACAAAAAAGCATTGCTGGATAAGACTCTGGGCTTGACCTGGTTACTTTGCAGAAATGTGTATAACCTACTAATAATAATAATTAGAACTGAACAATGTACTGCAAAGATAATAACATCTAAGGGTTATTAGCTACCATGTTCTAGGTACTTCCATTATCCTATTTAATCTCATTTAATGGAATAATAGTGCTTTATGGGAGAGACTCTGTTATCTTTGTTTTATAGGTTAAGAAACTGAGGCCCTGAGAATTTAATTTACTTGAAAATTTATAGGCAGTAAGGGGTAAAGAGTCTGCTTTTCTAGATTCCACCATGAACCTCTATTCTAACCACTGGCTCTTCCCCAGTCAGGTCATGATAGTTACTCTGGTTTCTTCAGCTGCTTTCAGTTTCTAGTCTGACTTTATTGCCTCTCACTAGAAAATCAGGTGGAGTTTCTGCCTGTAACGTGAGTTAGCACTGGTATCATAAACAAACCAACTGCCATATTTATCTCACAAAGGTAGTTTGCGCTGAGTTCTCAGTCTGCAAGCATATCAAAGGTCTGCAGGTGTGAGATTACAGTTTAATAAAGCTCCGTCTATCAATCCTTTATAGCACCTGTAGTTTGTCTAAAATAGCCATGCTGACAGATCACTGTTGTTCGGTGGATTATGTGGCACACAAGTTGTCCTTTGAGATTACAGACTATGTAAACATACAAGAAATGTTTTCTCAGATCTACATTCTCACATCTGTTTTCTGTTTAATGCTGATTTTGAAATATATAAAAATAAGGAGAGGACATTTAATAGATTTGATGAAGCAAACAAAACAATTTAAAATGTTACGAAAGCCTGGAACTAAGAACTCCCTCCAACCTTTGTTTTACATTTTTTTTAATTATGGTAAAATAATAGACATAACATAAAATTCACCATTTTGACCTTTTTTTAAATTGGTGGTCCCGGGGTTTGAACTTGGCCTCATGCTTGCTAGGCAAGCGATCTACCACTTGAGCCAGTCCACCAGCCCTGACCATTTTTAAGTGTACAGTGCAGTGGTATTAATTATATTCACCTCGTTGCACCAGACTTCTTGCATCTTGCAAAACTGAAACTCTGGACCTGTTAGTCACCACCTTACCGTTCTGTCCTCCCCCAGCTCCTGGCCACCACCACTGTTCTCATGAATTTCACTATTCCAGGTGCTGTGCATTTTGTAGAAGCTCTTACATGAATGATAGATATTACAAATGAGAGTAATAACCAACATTTATTACCATTATGACCTAAAGGCTTATGGTGAAAATATTTTAAAGGTATTTAGCATGAAATGGTGCATGTTAAACACTTTTTCTTTCCTTGAAATAACTTAAAACATATTCAAAAAGGAAAAAAAAAAAGAAAACCACCTGGAGGTTCTTAAAAGCGATGGTGCCTGTGTGCTTTGATAAACAGTGTTTCTTGCTGTCTTCTTACCCTGGAACCACAGTCACAGTTTTAGACAGGGAAATAATAAAGATACTATCCCTACTTCCCTTTCATGGTCTCCCAATCCTGTGCCCTGGTTCCAAGATTTATTCCCAAACTCCTCCAGTCCTTCCTCTGCCCAGGTGCATTTTCAGTAGAATTATTGCTGCTGAGCAGCATAACCCACAAGTAAAGGAAGACAGAGATTCATTGATCCATTCTACAAGCACTATTGAGTGCCTACGCTGTTACCTGCTGTATAAAAATCAACGGACATTCACTGGCTTCCGAGGCCTTATGTGTTGTCGGGCTGAAAAGCAAACCATAAGAAGAAGAAGCAGATGTGTGAACGGCGACAGATCTCGCACAGCAAAGGAGAATAGTGGTCCTGTCCAGGAGGGTGAGGGTGTCATCCTGCTGTTCTCCTTTGCCTTTCTTCACAGCCTGGTGGAGTGCACCAGGCTGCCTTGTCTGGCTTCTGCAGCTCCTTCTCGTAGTTGCTGGAGGACGTGGAGTTGTTCAAGTGAGTCTGCAGTAGAGAGCTGATGGTGCTTCCTTAATTGGGCTGAGGATAAGCAGAAATTCCTCATTGCCACTTTGTTTATTTCCATCCAGCCTTGGTCATTAAGTGAAGGTGTGTTTTCTAGAACATAGCTGAAAGTCCTTTTGTACAGTCTAGCTAAGTTCTGTTCTTGCCTTACATTTTGATTGAGGCTTAGCTTTTCTCTTCTTTGGAAAGTTAAACAAGGACATGTTTATTAATTTCTAGATGTCAGTTTATTTCAGAGAAATCACCTAAATAACTATCTAATTTGGAGGGGGGAAACCTTTCAGAAGACATGATAGTCATGGGCAGATGGTAGTTTTTTGGCAATTGGGGGCATAGCACAAGTGGGAATGGCAAACGACCTCACTGTTATCAGCTCTGGAAGAGGTCACCGTTGAGTAGAGAACCATGGTATTACTGGAAGAAGTTCAGGCTACCTACCGCTCAAAGGCCGATAATTGGGAGAGAGATTTGGTGAGATGTAATCAGGCTTATTGGAAGGCTGGCCATCTTGAAAAGGTGGAGGGACTGTCTCCTTAAGGCTCCATCTTGGTGGGACTCAGGGCTTTTATAGGGAAGTAAAGGAAGAACAGAGCAGGAAGACTACATTGCTGTCCAGGGCATGTGTCTCCTTTTTTCTTTTTCTTTAGGACATCATGGGAATGGACCTTGACCTTCCTCTGGGGTTGGGTCCTGTAGATTTTATTAGACAGCATAGAACTGAAGACTAAGGAGGGGTTATAAAGATCATCGGATATTTTGGATTCTAGAAATCTAAAGAAAGAATACTTAGTAGTTAACATCATAGCCATTTTGGTGGGACTTTTCTTTAAGATTTAGAATACCAGGCGAAAGGGTGGTGGTATAACAGGATTAGAGAGAAGCAGGGCAAAGAGAGAGGGAAGCAAAAGTTACTGCCAAAGACGACGTCTCAGAGAACTGCCTTGTTACAGTGGCATCGCCATATGTCTTAAGCGGAAGCCTGAGTCAAGAATTAAAGGCCCCTAGCCTAGCATTTTGAAAGCAGCGTGATGAAACTCCAAGTCTCAGCCATCCAAAAAATTCCCTGGCATTGTGGGTTCCTCTTGACAACATAGATGTAAATGGTACTCACTTGAGAGAAAAATTACCACATAATTATATAAAGCCGTTCTCCCATGGTTGGTAATGAAGTAGGTAAAGATAGCAAACAAATGTTACATACATTAAATAAGAATTTTATTATAACAAGTGTGGGTAAAGCAGCTCTCTGAGGTCTGGGGGGTGGGGGGAGGGGTTTGATTTATAGTTTGTCAGTTTCTGTAGTGTAAATCCCCCCAAAGCTAGTTTCCAACTACTAGTTACCTTACAGAATTCCTAAATATTTAACAAGTGGCTCTTACCAGGAAGAACCAGCAGTAACGTCCAGCTGGTATAAACAACCTCTTAGAAAATTTGAAATTGAATACCTTTGGAGAGGGCTTGTTCTCATCATTATACCTGTCCCTCGCCTCCATATTTTTGCTCAAAACACTCCATCCCTTTATGTTGCCTAGCCTTGACTTGCTTTGGGCTGAAAGGAGCTGTCATACTTTCTGAACAGTGGCCGTAGTGGCACTTCCAGAGTTCTGATTTGTGTTATTAAAATTATGTCCCATCCAGGCCCCATCTCATCTTTAGATATTGGAACTTAAAAGGAGAATTTAAAAATGTGTGCACTTCTCTTTCCCCATTTTCTTTATGTAGATTAGCTTTTTAAAGAATGCAAAATATTTATTAAAAGAGATACAAGTGCAGCGTTCCTATCCACTTTTGACCAATAACTCTTTGACCTTGGATAATTTATACTTCTCAAAGCCTCTGTTTACTTAATGTTGTCATCTGCGATAATTCTTACTTAGTTTTGTAAAGATTAAATGATTTAAAACTCAATAAAAATAATAACATTGATAATAATTGCTGGTATGTATTGGACTAGTACCTCTGGGGCCTGTGCTTGGCATTTTATCTATAATTAATCAATTGATGCCCACAGGCCGTAGGGGGATGACTGGCTATGGGGAGAGGTTGCCATCAGTGGTAACTGTCATTTTGTTTTTATAATTATAAGAAATCCTAAGTAAGAAGGAATCAAAAGCTTTTTTCTCCATTGTCCAATTATCATAGGAATCTCAGTCAAATATATACATATGGCCTCATGTAAAAAAGCAAATTAAGCATGATTGCCCTGTTTTGTACGAGTTTGTCTTCTGTAACATGTAACTGACAGAGAGAGAGAGAACAAGAGCAGGGGGAGGGGAGGGAAGAGAGAGAGAACATGCATATGGGCAGATGGACCCCAGCATACGTGGTGCTTTGTTTTGCTTTGTTTTGCTGCCCTCAGCGTTGTCTTCTTCCAAAAGATTATTGAACACCAGATGCACTGTGCACGTTTTTGAGCTTTTATTTCAGTAGAGTACTGAATCAAAATTTTGAAAAATGGGATAAAGTCCCTAACTCTGTTTTCTCAGAAAATGTCAAATTTTGGCAAAAGATACCCTTTAAATCATGATTTCCATAGTAAGTTTCTACCATATTGTGGTATGTGTCAGTATACAGGCAAGGTTTTATGAAAAATACCCTTCAGAAAAGTGGTTGCCACCTTGACCTTGAGTCTCATGATGTGGAATACTCATGTGGTTTGAAAGCAGAGTTTGAGGAGACACAGCTTAAAACACTGACGTTACTCCATGGTTACTTTGAATCCTTCTTCCAGCAGGATCAGTTTTGTTTCTAAATGGAAAAAAAATCATTCTAATTTAGTCATTCTTTTCTGTCATCACAAACAGCCTTAGTCACAGTTACTTTGAAAGAACAGTGCAATAAGCAGCAAACAGTGTGGAGTATTGGTGGCTTGGAATGAAAAAGTCAAAATGCATTGTACCTAGCTTCTTGGGGGACTGAGATCTGAAGGATGGAGCTTCAAGGACAGCCTCGTCAAAAAGTTAGACCCCATCACAACCAATAGATGGGCACAGTGGTGCACATCTGTCATCCCAAACTACGTGGTGGCAGATCAGGAGATTTGAGGTTCACAGCCAATCTGGGCAAAAAAAGTTTGCAAGACCCCATCTCAATGGAAAAAAGCTAGGCCTGGTGGTCCATGACTGTCATCCCAGCAATGATGGGAAGACTAAAATAGGAATATCATGGTCTAGGCTGGCTAGGCAAAAGTTAGACCTTATCTCCAAAAGAACCAGAGCCAAAAGGGCTGGAGGTATGGATCAAGCCATAGAGTACCTGCCTAACAAGTGTGTGAAGTCCTGAGTTCAATCCCCAGTACTGCCCAAAAAAAGTGCATTTTATTTAAGTCAGAAGAGAAGGTAATATGCCTTGGACACATGAGAGGACTCAAAAAGTTAGTGATGCTAAGTGCTGTGAAACACTGAATTCAGAGGCACCAGAAGAGTTTGTTTCATGAAATGTGGGGTGCAAAAACATAATTTCTCTAAATTAATAACTTTTACATAATATGCAATAGCAAATATATACGCAGAGGTGTCTGAATTAATAAATTCTATGAGTAGCCACCTAAAAGTTTCAACCGTCCCTAACACATCATGTAGCTATACCTGTCAAGATATGTCTTTGAGGCTCTCCTTAGAGAAATAGGAATCATGTTATCTTCAGGACTATAGTTCATTAAGTCATGTACTTGAATTTTGTTTTAATTTATTTTTACCTGTCACTCAAGTAGTGGAAGATTCTCCCTGATGTTGAGAGGTAAGGAATAGGGAAGAAGCAAACTGACTCTTAAGATGCATTTTTTTCTAGCAGGAAGAAAGGGTAGGAAGAAAAGAGACCAAATGTTCAGAAACCTTTTATGAGGCAGACTTAGTAAACTCAGGTCACTGTCTCAGGAATGAACCCCTAATTTGAAAGCTTCAAGGAGGAGAGAAATGAGAGCAGCAAGCAGGGGGCACAGGTCACGTGGGTTCTTACCTGTCTTCCTAACTGTCAGGCTGCCCAGGGGTCCAGACCCATCACTGTCCCCCACCGACAGTAAGTGCTCCACTCAGTCTTATGGGAGTATCGACCAAATTTGGGACAAATGTAGAGACAGACAGTAGGGGAGCTTTTCCAGAGAGCTTCTAAAAAGCTGCAAAGATAAACAAATGAGGAAACTCAGGGTTAAACACTCCCCTATAAAGTATGTCAGGAGCAATTCAGCTTGCAAGGTTCAGAACGAAGATATTTCTAACAGCAAATTCTCTAACAAGAGAGAGAGGAAAAGGAGTGACACTCTCTTTTCCTAAGCAACTATAAAGTTTAATTTTAATGAGGTTTTTCAACCCAAATTCTGGCTACAACTAGTCTTGACCCAGGAGTCTTGGGCTAAGAGTACCTACATACTGGACCAATGTACATTTGATTATTGGCTGTGAAGACTAGAGAAATCTACTGGCAAACTCTGTGCACATTATAAAATAATTGCAGCACAGCAGAGCCGAGATTTGTATTAGCCAGAAAGTCAGAGGGAGAGGGTGCTATTAAGACCTGGACTCCTTAAACTTAATAAAGGATGTGAATGACCTCTACAAGGAAAACTATAAACTCCAGAAGAAAGAGATTGAGTAAGACTATAGAAAGTGGAGAGATCGCCCATGCTCATGGATTGGTAGAATCAACATAGTAAAAATGGCTATACTCCCAAAAGCAATCTACATGTTTAATGCAATTCTCATCAAAATCCCAATGACATTCATCAAAGAGATTGAAAAATCTACCATTAAATTTATATGGAAACATAAGAGGCCACGAATAGCCAAAGCAATACTCAGTCAAAAGAATAATGCAGGAGGTATCACAATACCTGACTTCAAACTATATTACAAAGCAATAGCAATAAAAACAGCATGGTACTGGCACAAAAACAGACATGAAGACCAGTGGAACAGAATAGAGGACCCAGATATGAAGCCACACAACTATAACCAACTTGTCTTTGACAAAGTCACTAAAAATATACAATGGAGAAAAGACAGTCTCTTCAACAAAAACTGCTGGGAAAACTGGTTAGCAGTCTGCAAAAAACTGAAACTAGATCCATGTTTATATCACCCCATACCAAGATTAACTCAAAATGGATCAAGAATCTTAATATCAGACCCCAAACTCTAAAGTTGGTACAGGAATGAATAAGAAATACTTTGGAACTAATAGGTATAGGCAAAGACTTTCTCAATGGAACCCCAGCAGCTCAGCAACTAAGAGGTAGCATAGATAAATGGGACTTCATAAAACTAAAAAGCTTCTGCTCAACAAAAGAAATGGTCTCTAAACTGAAGAGACCACCCACAGAGTAGAAGAAAATATTTGCCAGCTACACATCAGACAAAGGACTGATAACCAGAATATATAGGGAACTTAAAAAACTAAATTCTCCCAAAACTAATGCGCCAATAAAGAAATGGGCAAGTGAACTAAACAGATCTTTCTCAAAAGAAGAAATTCAAATGGCCAAAAAACACATGAAAAAATGCTCACCATCTCTGGCAATAAAGGAAATGCAACTTAAAACCACACTAAGATTCCACCTCACCCCTGTTAGAATAGCCATCATTAGAAACACCACCACCAACAGGTGTTGGCAGGGTGTGGGGAAAAAGGAACCCTCTTACACTGCTGGTAGGAATGTAAACTAGTACAACCACTCTGGAAAAAAATTTGGAGGCTTCTTAAAAATCTAAACAGATCTGCCATATGATCCAGCAATACCACTCTTGAGGATATACCCAAAAGACTGTGACACAGGTTACTCCAGAGGCACTTGCACACTCATGTTTATTGCGGCACTATTCACAATAGCCAAGTTATGGAAACAGCCAAGATGCCCCACCACTGACGAATGGATTAAGAAAATGTGGTATCTATACACAATGGAATTTTATGCAGCCATGAAGAAGAATGAAATGTTATCATTAGCTGGTAAATGGATGGAACTGGAGAACATCATCCTGAGCGAGGTTAGCCAGGCCCAGAAGACCAAAAATCATATGTTCTCCCTCATATGAGGACTTTAGATCAAGGGCAAACACAACAAGGGGATTAGACTTTGATCACACAATGAGGTGAGAGCACACAAGGGAAATATGAGGATAGGCAAGGAACCCAAAAAAACAAGGTAGCATTTGATGTCCTCAATGCAAAGGAACTAATGCAGAAACTTTAAAGTGACAGAGGCCAATAGGAGAAGGGGACCAGGAACTAGAGAAAAGGTTAGTTCAAGAAGAATTAATTTAGAATGTAATACATATGTACAGGAATGCAATGCGAGTAAACTCCCTGTATAGCTATCTTTATCTCAACTAGCAAAAACCCTTGTTCCTTCCTATTATTGCTTATACTCTCTCTTCAACAAAATTAGAGAATAAGGGCAAAATAGTTTCTGCCTGGTAGCAAGGGGGTGAGGGGAAAGGCAAGGGGTGGGGAGAAGGGGGGAGAAATGACCCAAACATTGTATGCACATGTGAATAAAAGAAATTAAAAAAAGAAAAAAAAAAGACCTGGACTCCTTCACTCAAACTTCTAATGGGAGAGTGTGCAAGTGGGAAGCTAAGCTTAAAATTAACCAGGATCAAAATCATGGAAGATAGTAACCCTTAACTGTGTACAATTTTATGTTTTATGTATTCCTTTAAAAAATTTACTTAAAAAGTATTGGAAGGGGGAAAAGAAACCATTCAAAATTTTCACCAGTTCAAAATTTAAATACCTTGTACATGAAAAGTTAAAACTAATGAATAAATGTAATTAACACTGTTAAAAATCTGCTGGAGGCATGGCTTAAGCAGTAAAAGTCCTAAATATATATATATGTATATACATATATATATATATATTTCCTGCATGGAGGCAGAAAATGTTTCTCTTTTTTTCATTTCTCCTCACTTTTATCCTGTTATACAAAATTTCTTTCCTAATAAACTTTAGTATTATTTTTACTGCAAAAAAATTATAATACATGCAACAGATGTCTACTGAGAGGACATATACATGTACTAATAGAAAATGTTTTTGATGCAAATAGCTCATAGGCAATCTGGGCATGGTGGTACACACCTATAATCCCAGCACTCAGGAGTCTGAGCCAAGAGGATTACAAATTCAAGTCCAGGCTGTACTATATAGCAGTCTCTCTCTCAAACAATTAAAAAAAAAAAAAAGAGCCAGATGCCAGAAGCTCATGCCTATAATCCTAGCTACCTAGGAGGCTGAGATTGGGAGGATCACGGTTCAAGGCAGCTTGAACAAATAATTCACAAGACCCCATCGAAGAAGAAGAAGGAGAAGGAGAAGGAGAGGGAAAGGGATGGGGAGGGGAAGGAGAAGGAATAAGAAAGAAGAAGAAGAATAGTAATAACCAGAGTAAAATGCAAAATGAACAGGCAGTTGTGTCTCAAGCAGTAGAGTACCTGCTTTGCAAGCACAAAGCTCTGAGTTCAAAGCCAGAAAGAAAAAGAGCTCATAGGCAGAGAACAAAACGCCTGTGGTGACCATAGCTTCTCTTTCCCAGCCAGGGGCCTCTCTCCAGTGGAGACCCCACACAAAGTGGTAGGCACCTGAATCTGCAGATTGAAATCCCTGGGGCTCTTGTTACTGGCAAGACTCTTGCCTGTTGAACCACAAAGGAAGAATGATTGAATCCAGAATTGCCAATGGGCCATGAAATAAATGAAAGCAAGGTGACAAGTAAAGATGAGAGACAGAGAAGGAGTGGCCGTGGTTTGACTACTTGCCTCCAGCTAGGTGGGGTGAAATGCCTTCCTGTTAGGCATGATCCACCAGCACCCAGCATTTCTATGTCTTAAAGCATTGATTTTGTGGTAACTTGTTAAGTAGTCATAGGAAACCAACCAGAAAGCTTGAAACATACTCATTTCTGTTGGAATGAATATACCTAAAGATGCAGAATTAACTTTTGAATTAGAAAGTGGGTAGAGACTGGAAGAATTTTGAGGCATGTGATAGAAAAAGCTTAGGTTGCTTTGAACAGACAGAGATGGTGAAGATTATGGTGAGGACTCAGAAGAAAGTGAAGAGCCAGAAAACCTTCATTACCTGGGGGAAGACCCAAAGTGTCCCAAACAAACACACTGTGGAAAGAACTATGGACATAAAAGACACCCCTTGTGAGAAATCTGAAAGATTTGAAGAGCTTGTTTCAAACTGGGAGAGAGGTGATTCTCATGATAAAGTACCTGAATTATGTCCTCACAACTGTGTGGAAAGCAGAGCTAGTTAACAGTGAACTTGAACTTATCTGAGATTTCGAAGCAAAGCATTCATGTCACAGCCTGGTTTCTTCTTCCTGCTGATAGTAAAATTGTGAAGAGGGAAGAACTGTTCAGTAAAAAGAACCAACACATGAGGATTTGGGGAAATTCTTAGCAAAAGACACCAAAACTAGGAGATCCACTATTAGGAACATATGTTCTGGAAAGAAAACCAAGGGTGTGGCTGAACAAGCTTTCACTGATTTCTGGAAAGGACTAAGAATACTGAGTCATACTAATGGTTCTGAATAGATTAGGAATGTGCTCAGCCATCTCAGCAGAAGGCAGGAGTAGAGATGGAATTACCCAGAAGAAAATTTATGAAGGAGCATCTTGTCTAGTGGAGTGGATCCCAATGATGGATACAAAGGAGACCCATGAAGTTCTTGTTAGACCACCACCACACTGCCAGTTTGAACTCAAAGGGACAGAGAGGATGGTTTGAGAGAAAGTTTGTCTTAGTCTTCAAGTCCTACAGGCAGGAAACAAGCTCATAAAACTACTCTGTTCCAAGCATGTGCTACCCTTCAAGAAGGAAGAGTGACTACAGAGCCAGCCAGAAGGCAGAGTTCGGAGACAAGAGGACCTAGAAGTCTAATGGGATCTGCCCACTGAGAGCTTGAAATTGCTTGGATTGGTGATTCCTTTTTCCTCTCCATTTTCTCCTCTTTTGAATGTGAATGCCTAAGGCTGTCATTTTAATGTATATCCATTGCTTTCTGAGAGTAGATAACTTGTTTTTCAGAGACAAAGGAGGAATTCTGCCCGAGGATGGGTTATAGCTAGAGCTTCAGCTAATCTAATTTAGATAACTTAGATAACAAAATTTAGGACTTTTGAGCTTGAGACTTAGCTGATGCTGCAATGAGGTGAGAATTTGGGGGACCTTCAGACGGGTGAATGTGTTGGTATGTGAAATGGGTGTGACTCTTTGGAAACCAAAGGACTCACCATGGTAAGCTGGATAATACCTTCTCCCATGGCCAAATCTATGGAACCTACAAATATGTCAGCTTACATGGAACAGGGACCTTGTAGATGTGATTAAATTAAGGATCGTGACATTACCTTGAATTATCTGGGTGAATCCACTATGACTACGAGGATCCTTATAAGAAGGAGGCATTAGACCCAGAGCTAGAGAAAGAAGACAGACAGATTGGAGAGGAGATGGCTTTTTTTTTTTCAGTCCTGTGTTTTGAACTCAGGGTCTTAAGCTTGCTAGGCAAAGTGCTCCACCACTTGAGCCACGCCCAATACTTTCTTTAGTTATATTTCAGATGGGGACTTATACTTTTTGCTCAGGGCCAATCTTAGACCTAGGGTCTCACTAACTTATCTTTTGGTCTGGGTGGACTTTGAACTAAGATCTCCCCATCCCTGCCTCCCAAGTAACTGGGATTAATTACAGGCACGAGCCGCCTCACCCAACCATAAGAAGATGGACACTGGCAGTTTTTGAATTAAATGAAATTGTGGATGTGTCCCACCAGTTGGGGAAGGCTGAAATCTGGTTTTAATTTTTGGTATATTTGTACAGCACAGGGAATGCAAGAAGAAAAAGTTCATGCCTTGATAAAACTGGATTGTTTAATTTTCTCTTTTCAGCTTTGACATTTGCAGTTTTTCAACTCGAAGAAGAAAACTTGTGAAGATTTTGGTTCCTCACAGGACTAGTTTAGCAATTCTCAGAAGTGGTGGTTTTGTTTTTGTTAAAATAATAAATACATATGGATGGCACATTTCTTTGTTCTAATACTTTGTGAACTTTGAACAAAAATACTTTGTTTACTCTGGCTATATTTTTATCCACCAGAAAAATCTAACTTTAAAGCATGTTTATTTCATTTTGGTTTTTGGTTTCTTGGTTGTTTGTTTTTGGTTTTTTGAAAAAGGGGCCTGCCATGTAGACCAAGTTTATTTTGTGCTAGTCAGCTCTTAAATACAACCTCTAGGTGCCAGGAGCTAGGCATCGTTGATGGTCGAGTTCCTAAGACCATTTTCTTGTTACTTTGGGTCACAATAAATGTGATTCCTATTTCCATATGTTTTGTTTTATTTGATGGTTGGAATGGAAAAATGAGAAAAGGAGCGTGTGTGTGTGTGTGCGTGTGTGTGTGTGTGTGTGTGTGTGTGTGTGTGTGTTTATGTGTTCGGTTTTCTGGAGTTTAAACTATAGATTTTGTTGTGTTCAGGCGGCATTTAGCATTACTTACTAACGCGAACCACTACAGTCAGCTAGTCAGACAGCTTTAGCTTGTTTGGAATTCTCAACTCTGACTAGCATTTTGGCCCAGTTTGAACTTTCCATAAAGTTTTTTCATATTCCTGTGAAACACACATATGTTGTTATGTATAAGACATGTGACAGAGTTGCACACCACGACACTCAGAAGGGCAGAAACCAATGTTCAGTGTTAGAAGGTTCTGCTACCAAGGATCCATGCTTTCTGAAGAAAATTGGTCATGGTTACTATGGCTGCCTGTGAATGTTCCAGTTCTCCTCCTGCCAGACACATAGTAAGACTGGGTCTTCTCCACTCTTGAATGTGGGTGTCCTGTGGCGTGTTTTGGCTAAGGAAACATGAGCACTTAACCATTGCCCACTGTTGACCATGGTAATGATGAAAGCTCATGTGGACATGGAGCCTCTGCTCATCTGAGACCATGGGGGACTGGGATGAACAGAGCCTCCTGCATATGCTTCACTAGACAGGTAGCAGGTGCAAGAGATAAACTTGTGTTCTACCAAACTTCTGATTATTTTTCACTGCCATGTGTCCTACCTACCCTAACTAACAGAAGTGTCTTAAGCAACACTGAATATGATTCTTCCAAATGAATTGATTCTCTGAGTGCATGTGGGATATTTCCTTGAGAAACTTGGAGATGCACCATATTTTTTTAAATGTAATGTAACGTTATGGCTTGTTTCTTTTAATCACTGAGATAGTGACTTAACCTTCTGAGTTTGTTAATATTCAACTAAGTGGTATTAACATAAGACACATCTACTTCTTACAACTCTTTAATTTTAAGATGATTTTAAATGTTTCCAGTCTACCTTTTGAAACAACTGTGTGACAAGTAATAGATGCTTTTTTTTTTTTTTTTTTTGGCAGAGCTTTGCACTTGCAAGGCAGGCACTCCACCACTTGAGCCATGTGTCTAGCCACATGCTTTAAAGTTGATTTGCCCTACTTTTTATTTGTTTGATCTAAAATGAGACATGTGACTGCATTTTCATTTGTGCAAAAAGAACTTCCAAAAAGCTGAGACTTCACTTGCTAACTTCATTACTGTTAAATGATTCTAATAAAATCTTAACAATGGATAATACTCTCCATGGACCAGTAATTACAACAAAAACATTCAAATTGTACTGACACTTGTTGCCCAAGTTCAGAGCTGCATCTCCTGGCCTGAGCTTCCCATTTGTAAATGTCCAGTGATTCTGGAAGACAAGATAAGACTCCTTGTATGTGAAGGACATGACGTCCTATCTCATGTTTGCATCATTTGCAAAATCAAATATATGACATCAAATGAGATGGTTTTCTCGGAGATGACATCCTGTGGTTCACACAAGCAGAACTGATTGTTATTTTTGTCTAAATATGTCCCTATTTTTAAAAAGTGGATAGATGACTCCAAATTTCTTGATTATAGTTATTAAAATATTTATTTTTTCTACTTTTCATGTGCTTTCTGAAATGCAGTAGTTCAAATGTACACGGACATGCTTCGAGAGTTCTTATTTAGTGATTTTCTGTCTTTTCTCTGCATGGGACACTCGTTAGCAGTCCCAGGAGCTGTTACTTTCACTCCAGCCTCCACCCACAACTTGTGTGACCCCTGGGATTTCTAGATAAGTCAGAACTTCCTGCTACTGGGCCCAGAAAGAGAACATGAGGTTCTTCCCATACTTTCAGTGTAGAACCATCTAGAAGAGAGGAGCTCACAGAGCTACAGCTGTCTTAGTCCTGCAGACAAAAGAGGCAAAGAAATCCCCTCTTTCCAGCTGCTTCCTAGCAGCCTCCATCAGAATTAAGGAGGGGAGGTTTGAGCTCTGGCTTTCAGGAAGCTGTAATTCCTCATGACCTGATACTTTCCCTTTGAGGGTTGCCACTGGGATGTTGGGGAGCTCTTGGCAGCCTCATAAGTACTGTAGACTTGACTGTCTTCAAAACAGAGAAACAAAGAAGGGAATGACAACCTTACTCTGACATGACAAGTATGCTCTGATCATAAGGAAATAAAATGATTACAAGGAAAGGAAAATACTGTTTGATTTGCTTTTCAACAAGTCAGTCACTGCCTGACAAGTTTGTCAACATTTTGAAAATTGGCTTTTTCCAACAGCTGGAGTCACTAAGTATGAAAGTTAACCCCAAGGCAGCCATTGACCCGGAGGCAGCTCTTCAGAACCTCAGGGCTCAGTTTAAAAACTGCTCTGTGGAAGGAGAAGTGGGGAGGTTGTAAGTATGAGGGAATCTTTTCTCCAAAAAGAAGTTCTCAGACTTTTTTTTTTTTTTTTTTGGCATTACTGGGATTTAGAACTCAGGGTTTCACATTTGTTAGACAGGTGCTTTAGCCACGCCCCAACCCTTTTTTGCTATGGTTGTTTTGGAGATAGGGGTCTCACTTTTGCCCATGCCAGCTGGAACCACAATTCTGTTTTATGCTTCCTGCAATTGCCAGGATGACAGGTGTGTGGTACGATGCCCATCTATTTTCTGTTCATATGGGGGCTCCAAAAATTTTTTTTGCCGTAGCTGGCCTGGAACTACAACCTTCCCAATCTCTTCCCATGTAGCTAGGATGACAGGTGCCCATCATTGCACCCAGCTGTTGATTGAGATGGGGGTCTTACTAACTTTTGTCTGGATTGGCCTTGAACCACAGTCCTCCTGATCTGAGCCTCCAAGTAGCTAGGATGATAAGCATGAGCCATTTGCTCCTAACGTTCACAACTTTTTAAAGGATCATGGATGACTCTCGTTTCAGTTGCAGATTCTGGGCTTTCAATTGCCTGGACTCATACTCAGGTGTCCTGAGTGACGCCTTGGATTCTGTGCCTTAACAAGCACCCCAAAAAGTTCTGCTATAAGCAAGGGTGGATCAGGAAAAATAAGCTGCCCTTTCAAATGGCTTCCCACTTTTTTTTAGGTAGAGCTCTTAGTTGACAAGGGCCAAATACCATTAAAGTAGTTTTTGTCTTGCTAAGGGGAGCAGTGCCTTACTTAGCTACCTCTTCCATCATCTCCCATTTCATTCTGGTTCCTGCTCCTGGTATGGCCCAGATGCTCGTGGCTCTCAGCCCCCTCGCTCTCTTGGGTCTGCTGCCCCTGACCTGCATTTAGTCTGACCACAGGTCCCCACTGCTCCCACCCCCCTCTTACCTCTTCCTTCCTCCATCCCTGCTTGTTAATTTGCTTGTTTTTCGTCTTCACTAAAGGGCAAATCCCTATAAACCTCTCCCTCCCCAATAAACAAACCCAAGTAGAAGTTAATTATGTTTATAAATAGATATAAGACTGACTTCTTTAACAAATGCAGCAAACCATTAAATTTATAAATACTTCTGTGTAGCAAGGCTCTAAGTGTCCTGGGGGGTATATAGAAAAGGTCTTTAGAAAGTCACATGTTAAAAATAAAGCCCAAAAAAGATTATCACTACACACTAGCTAAAATGACAGTAATGGAAAAGACACTGCCCAGTGTTGATGGCATGGATATGGAGAACCTGGAACCATCATGCACTGTTAACAGTAAGGTCAAGTAACGCAGACACTTAGAAAAAGAGTTTAGAAAGACCTTAAACAGTGAAATCTAAATTTCCTGTGCATATTCCTAGCATCATTATTCACCTTTGCCCAAACAGGCTATGGCCAATCTAAATGTCCATCAGATGGTAGATGACTGAACAAAATGTGGTGTATTCATAAATTGGAATATTACCTAGCAAGGAAAACAAATGAAATTCTGATAAAATGCCACAACATATGGAGGAACCTCAAAAACATTATGGTAAGTGAAAAATGCTGCCAGAAACAAAGTCTCCAATTATCTGATTCCATTTATATGAATCTAGAAAATGCAAATTGTAGAAACAGCAGGTTTGGTGGTTGCCTGGGGCTATGGATGAAAGCTGGAATTATCTGAAAATGGCTATAAGGAAATTTTTTGCAATATTGGAATTGAGGTAAAAGTGGATTATAGTGGTGGCTACCCAGCTCTATGCATTTACTAAAATCATTTAATCACACAGGTACAGTAGGGAAATTTTATAAAAGGTAAATTCTACCTCAATAGGCTGTTCATTTTTTTATATTTTAGTAAGGTTTATAGCATACTTAAATAATTGATAGGGTTTTTTTCCTTATGTAAGTAGACAGGCACAGGCCCTTGGGTTCCTCAGGGAACCATCAGGGTGATTTTCCAGTACCACCAAGGCACTCTGCCTTTTTCACGATCTTGACATTTACACCCTTGGTGCCAGAACCACAGGAGGTAAAACTGCAGGTGCCCTAGCCTAAGTCAAGGCAGTGGCATGAAGCCGTGTCTGTGTTTGCTGTGGTTCAGGTACGGTTTGTCCCCAAAGGTTCATAAGCTGGAGGCCTGAGCCTCAGTGTGGTGGTGTTGAAAGGCAGGAGGACTTCTAAGAGGTCAACCTAGAGTGAGATAAGAGGAAGTTAAGCCACGGGGTAATGCTCATGAGGGATTAGTGCTGGCCATGGGATCAGTTCACTCTCCAGAGTGGGCTGTTACAATGAGGCCACCCCACACACTTAGTCCTTCTGTGTGGGGCCCTTTCCATTTCCCCGCCATATTGTCACTCAGCCAGTGGGCCCTTACTTGAAACCAATAGATGGGACTTTCAAAACTGAGGTAGGTAAACCTCTTTATCTGCAAATTACCCAACTCCAGGAATCTCATCACAGCAAAGGAAAATGGAATAATACAGCATATTATATTTACCGCCCCACCATGGACTTATGGTAGAAAAACAAATTCACTTTCACTCAAGAATGGTTTTGGTGAAGCAGTACAAATTACTTAATTTATTAAGTCTGTGACATGGTTGCATATGTTTGAGGCACTGGGGTTTGAACTCAGGGCCTTGTGCTTGCTAGCAAGGCAAGCATTCTACCACTTGAGCCACTGCACCAGCATGTTTTGGATACTCCTGTGATGCAGTGTTTGCACACAGCATTTCTTCCACATACCCAAGTAAGATGGTTATCATGAGAAGAAGCACTTGTGCAGTTGACTGAGTTGCAAGCTGGACTAGCAGCATTTTTATGAGATGTTATCTCTGCTTTAAAGGAAGTGCCTGGTAGTCTCATTATGGATATTCAGACCTGGGGATTTGGCAAATCAGTTTCTCAAGAATGAATGAAGAGAGCCTGTCACTGCAAAGGAAATAATTGACAGGGGTTTTTTGTGCCAGTGATAAAAATTCAAACTTTAATCCAAAAACTGGAATTTTGGAAGACTTCATTCCAGTACCATGAGCTTGACAACTCTGGTTAAGAGTTTCCTGGCGAGATGGATTTCACCAATGTGATATTTTCATATTATATAATAAGCATGTCCAAGTTTGAACAATATAAGGCAAAAGGGTATTTATTGACGCTAACATTTGAGAACTGTTAACCTGGTGGCAAATCATGTGATCTCAGGTGAGTTCTTCACCTCTCCATGTCTCAGCTCACTCCTAAAATAGGGATAATACGCCAGGCGAAGTGGCTCCCAGCACTTGAGAAGTTGAGGCAGGAGGATCACAGAGTGAGGCTCGCCAAGGTACATAGTGAGACCCCCATCTCAAAAAAAAGGGGATAGTAATGGTACCTAAGAGAGGTACTGTAGTCATAAAATGATTAGATAGATAAATAGATTTACAAGCACTAAAATGTAGATATACGTAAATCACTTAGAATAGTGGCTGACTTACAGTAAATGCTCAGTAAATTGCTATTGGTTATGGTAAGCAGTAACTGACAAAAATGAGTAAATACATTATAAACATGTAATAAAATTTTTGGTAATTACATATATATGTAAAGTATAATATACATGTACATTACATAGGTAGACAGGGTTTTTTTAACTGAAGTTGCCTCCCCTCCTCTTTGGTCCTGTTAGTTCACGTCTGTGGATGCCATGCTGCTGAGGACTGCCTGTTCTCAACCCTGACTGCACTCTGAGCCTCTAGTGTTTGGGGGTTCATTCTTAACAACCACATAGAAGGTTTTTAAGGAAGATTCGATGAGGCAGTGTAACTGTGAAGGGTACAGTTTAATAAATTGAATACAAATAGATTATAGTCAGAGATCATTTGTGTTCTTAGAAATAGAAGTGGCTTTCCTGCCTCAGCAGTATTGAAAATTACAACATATCATTTAAGCTTAAAGGGTTTAGGGGGTTGGTTATGTGACTAGGAAAAAAGGACGTGTGCCATATCTTGCTCGTTTTCCAGTATTTAATCTAAGAGGACATACAGTTTAAGGGCAAAAATGATCAGCTTGGAAGTAACCTATGTCTTCAGCCCCACAGAATAACTGTGAGCTGTTTTCATCTCTGGCTTTTAGAAAGAAGTCAGTCATCTGCTGACACCGCTCATTCACTCTGCCCATAAGGGTTCAGCATTTCCACAAGGCCAGGCATCACAGCCCCAGGGACAAAGAGAAGACACGGGCCCCATGCTTCTGAAGCTAGCTCTTTCGTTTCTTCTTCCTGTTTTGTAAAAGATACAACAGTCATCTCTTGTTCCCTGCCTACCTCAGCCCAGGGATGGTATATATTCTACAATTCTTAAATGTTCACAAAAGCATTCTTAATTTTAGTATAGGGTAGGATAGGTAAGATGGTCTAGAGGAGAATTATGACTGTTTCTTAAGCAAAATTACTGTATTTTTTTTTTTAGAATACTAATGCCATGCTCATATTTGATAGTAAATAACAACCAGAATGAAAGTCACCGGAATTTCACTTTCTTAAATAGTGTCTGCTACCCTTGGAGAAATCTGAACACAAATGACTCCACTTTGGGACATGTGTTTTATGTGTCATTCCCTATCATTCCGCCTGTGGTGACAGTGTTGAGCAGGCCCACAGTGGTTTTTATTCCTCACCATAGATGGGCTCTTAAATTATGGCCATAACGCCAGTGTATATAATGACATGGTAAGAAGGCTTAGAATATTCTTTCCTTTCATTTTAGGGGTATGTTTTGCAAGCAAATTATAAAGCACTTTGAATATATTTCTCTTAAAAAACAGAATGGTAGTCTTACTAATATGGTGTGTTTACTGATATCCTGGCTTATTATGATTTGAGAAAATTCTTTCCTATGTGGCTGGTATGCTGGGAATAAGAAATCATGTCAAGATAAAAGCCAAAGAGGTTTTCCTCCTCCTCCTCCTCCTCTTCCTCCTCCTCCTCCTCCTCCTCCTCCTCTTCCTCCTCCTGCTCCTCCTCCCCTTTCTTTGCCCTGCTCCATTCTCTTCCCCCCCCTCCTTTCTTCTTCAGTGGGATTTGAACTCATACTAGCTAGGTAGGCACTCTTCCACTTGAGCCATGCCCCTGACCCTTTTTGCATTACTTAGTTTTCAATTAGGGCCTCCCATTTTTGCTCTGGGCCTGCCTCAGACCTCTATCCACCTAATTAGGTCTCCAACATAGCTGGCATCACAGGTGAGTGCATTGACATTGGGTCTCACTAACTTTTTGCCCAGGGTGGCCTGAAACTGCAATCCTCCCAATCTCTGCATGCCATTTAGTTGGGATTACAGGCATGAGCTATTATGCCAGTCCCTAAAGAAGCACTTCTAGAATATAGGCTCATAGTAAATGTTATTAATCCAATGAAATTCAATCCCAATATTTGTTGTGGGGTGAAGGTATTAATTCTTTTTAGTAATGGCTGAGGTCTTGTGCAAACTTTGTGTCTCAATAACTGCAGATGTCTCTTACAAGTAGAATGAAGTCAGTTAACCTGGGCAAGTAGACAGTGGTGGTGATTGTACTGCCAGTTCTGTTTTTGACACTGGAGTCTTTGCTCTTGGAGTCTCTCATTGCTAGAATTGAAGAATCTGCACACAGCAGAGTTGTATCTGTGCTAAAACTAATTCCTCCTTTCACAATAGTGTTTAAATGTCTGATAGGTTCGATCTGAGCTGTGTCACATCTTTGCCAAGGACCTTTATCCTTGGGAGGTAGCCAGCTGTGATGGAGGGTCCTACGTGGCTCCTGCTAACACTGCAGTGATGAAAATGTCTTCTCCCACATACTCCCACATTCTGACCTTGTCTGTTACTTGTGTGTTTCAGGAAAAAAGTGCCAGCTCAAATTCGAGACTTAAAACTAATAAAGAAATTCCTGGATTAGTTCATCAACCCAGAGCAAAGTAAGTCCTAGTTCTTGTTTTCCTTGTATTGTTTTAAAACTAAAAATGCTTTCAGGCATTTTGTCTAGTATGTAGTCATGATTTATTCTAAGGCTTTAATAATTGAGATAGTGTAGCCGCCAAAGAGAGTCTCAAAACACCCACATATCAAAGCTGACAGTTCGGCCAGTTGAAAGAAAATAAAGAGGGTTGCCTTTATAATCATGGGAGAGGGAAGAATTTTGAATAAGACACAAAAGATGTTCAAAACTTAAGGAAAATCATTATAGCTACACTAAAATAAGAACCTCTGTTTATCAAAATATACTGTAAGACAGTTAAAGGCCACAAAATGGAAGAAGACCATATAAATGACAGCAGTTGGGTTTACAGAATATAGAAAATAATTGTACAAATGAGTGAGTGAAATACAGAGAACCCAAGAATAAAAGACTAAACACATGAACAGCCACTTAACTGAAGAGGACGCGTGAGTAACTGGTAGATATGAAAAAAACGTCACGTCCTATCACCAACCCAGCAGAAGTTACAAGGCTGCCACAGAATGCAGGTTGGCCAGGATGTGGAATGAGCATAATCCCTTTTGGTGGGAATCCACCCTGGTTTAATTTTTTTGGAAAGCAATTTGCATTATCTAGTGAATGGAAGCTAGGCATATGTCACCCTCTAGCAGTTCCACTCCCAAGTGTATGCCCTTGAGAAGCTCTCACAGCATTTGTGCCAGGAGACATATTTTAATAAGCATTGCTCACATGAGCTCTTGAAGGTAAACACCACCAAAATACTAAGGTAGAAGGGAGAAAAATAGATGACATGAACCAATTCAGTTTATAATACTTACATACATGAAAATGTCACAAGGAAACTCCCTATGAAGCTATCTTAAACAAACAAAAACACATTTTTTTTCCAATAATGGAGAACAGGAAAGGTCCTGTCTGGGGTTTGGTACCAGTGGAAGAGGGAGGCTATAAGGAAAAGGTGAAGGAGGGTGAATATGTTGGAAATATTATTTAGTCGTGCATGAAAATGGAAAAATGAAACCTGTTGAAACCATTCAAGGAATGGGGGAAGGAGGGATAAAGGAGAATGATGCAGGGGGTAAATTCAAGTATGGTATATTGTGAGAACTTTGGTAAATTTCTCAGTGTACCCCCAGTACAACAATACTGTGATAATAAAAATAATTAATAAAACAGCATGTACAAAGTATGTGTGTGTGTATACATATGTATGTGTGTATGTATATACACACATACATATAATGGTTAGCTAAACTGTGGCCTATTCTTACAATAGGAATAACCATAACTCCACATGAAGTAATGTCACAGGCAGTATAGTAAGTCACAGTATGTGCCAATGTATGTTAGTATTTATATAAAGTTCAAAAACAGACAGAAATAGGCAATGTTTTGTGTATAAGCATATAATAAATGCAATAAAGAAAAACCAAGAGATAAAAAGGCATTAAATTCAGAATAGTTGGGAGACTGGGTCCAGAGTATCTGTCTCTTAATCTAGGTGGTATTTACATGAGTAGCCTTTTAACTGTTATTCAGAAATGCACGAATAATATTTTTATGTTTTTATATGTTGTGCGTTTCACCATTAATTTTTTTAAGATAATTTTAAGAAGGAGAAGCTCTCGTTAACAGATTATATCACATGAGGCTGTGAACAGGGCCCGGTGCACTTCCCTAACGGAGTTCCTCCTTGCAAATATGATTGTGAGTTACTAACAGATGACCAGCTATAAATGTTTTGCCAAAATATCAAATGCATTTTTAAAAAGTTAACATGAGTAGTGACTGGTTTTCTAGATTGTTCTAGAACTGACTCTACCTTGTGACTATGAAGCTATCCTCTTCTTTCTTAAAAGAAACTCTGTTGTCCCAGAGGCTGCTGTGGTTCCACCTAACCACAAATATTCCCTGACCATACCAATGACAGAGGCCTATTTGACAAAGTCACCTCCTACCCCAAAATAAATTGGACTTTTCTATGTAAGTAACAACTCCATAAATCAAGATGATTAAGCAGGAAAAGCCTTGTTGTCTCTTCACCCTCCTAAAAAATTGAGACAAAAATAGCCTACCTCATAATCACTCTAACCTGGCCGCCATCTGTGGATTACTACAACTGTGTTCCTAGTGCCATGGTTAAGGTGCCTTGGGGGCAGGGAAAGGGCTCAGTGGTTTAATTTTCTCTTTCAAAGAAAACTGAAGATTTTACAATGCACTTACGGCTTAAATGTCAGTAGAATTATGTGATTGAATTTTTTCACCATCAGGTACATGCTGTTCTGTAGCCGTGCCCTTCCCTAGTCTGCCTTAACTATTAATCACTTTTATGTGCTGTGTCTGCTATTGGGGACAAAAGATACCTGACAACACAGCCACAGCACCCTTCCACCCAAGCCCTTTGAAACAGACTGTTCTTGTTTTGTTGTTTGTTTGTTTGTTTGTGGTACTGGGACTTGAACTCAGGACCTGCACCTTGAACCACTCTTTTTTTGTGTCATGGGTTTTTTCAGGATGGAGTCTTATGAACTATTTGCCCAGGCTGGCTTCGAACTACAATTCTCCTGATCTTTGCCTCCTGAGTAGCTAGGATTACAGGCATGAGCAACCAGCACCCAGCAAAACAGACTATTCTTAAATGCCTCCCTGTCTCTGGGTTACATGGAGAGATCAGATGGAGGAGTACTTCTCTGTTCCCATAGAGAGAGTACTTGAACTTCAACACACCGAGCCACGCACTGCAGCCTGGCACATGTGCCATCTTTCAGAGTTTCTTAAATTGGCTCACGTGTTTACAGAAAAATTATGAACAAAGCCCTCTGTTGTCCACACAGTCACACAGTCACATGCTGGTGTGTGTGTGTGTGTTTTAAATTGTGAATCAGAAAATGTGTGCTTGGAATTCAACTAAGAAATCTTTCTGGCTGAGGTGAGTGCTTGCCTAGTATATTCAAGGCCCTGGGTTCAATTCCCAGCACCTCAAAAAAAAAAAATTCTTTCTGGAGAGTCAAGGGAAAAGTTTTACTTTTCCAGCTGTTGACATAGAAGATCAAAGAAACCATCGTTTACTATGCAGATGTATAAAATGAGACAAGCAAGGGCTTTGAGTGTAGCACAGGGGTAAAGTACTTGCCTAGCATGTGTGAAGCCCTGGGTTTGATTCCCTGTACCACCAACAGTTAGATAGATGATAGATAGATAGATATAGTCAGATACCCAATATGAGATGAGATGGCGTAAGGCAGTGAGATGCCTTTCTCCCATGAGTGGAAGGACAATCCTGTCCCATAAGGACTAGTAACCCTCATATCTTCATGTAACGCTGCACACAGTACTTCTCCTTAGTGCCTTTGTTCTCTTGAGTGGATGACCTAAGTAATTCTTCGAGTTTCAGTTTTCTCAAAGAGAATTGAAAGTAAAAAATACTGTCTTATAAGGCTCAGTGTATGACACTGTGTAGTGAGAAAAAAATCCAAATGCCCATTTAAAGGGGCTGGGTTCCCTCCATGGAAGGTTAGTCTGCTAGCACACTGGCAATATAACATTGATCGTAAGTTAGTACAATATAGGCTTACAGAGAGCATGACGCACTGTTTATAAAGTTAAAAAGCAAACATCGTAGATAATTGGCTTTTTAAAAGCACACGTGGAAGATAAAGTAAAGCTTTACAAAAGGCATGTGATGGTTACGCTGGGGTGAGGAGATGCGCCCAGATGGGAGCTAACCTAGAGTCAGTGTATCTGCTGGTCAAGTTCCAGCTGTCGTTCTTCCTTTTGATTTCATGGTGCTTCTGATACCATTTTTTGAAAACAAAGTAATTAACTAAAAAGTGAGCGATACATGAACTACTAGTAGGAGTCTGTCATGAAATGCAGATTAGGATGAATTCACTTCCCTGAGTTCCAACTAAAAATGGAAGACGAATTGTAAAGAAATAGCCATGTGCAGGTCAAGATTTACCAGGAAAACAATGGTAACTCAATTTCATTTTGCAGGTGTAGGGAAAGCAAAGCTTTACTCTACCCTTTCTGTGTTTCCAGCTGGATCTGAGAATTAAATTGACATAAGACAGGCTAAGAAGAGAAAAGCATACAGATTTTTATAAGGCCCTTGGAGGCCCCAAAGGAAAATGAAGATCCAAAGAAGTAGCAGAACCTAAGTGTTCATATACTAGATGGTACAAAAAGAGGCAATTGTAGAAAAGTGCCTGAAATATACAAGGAAACAAAGGAAGGTTAGGTAGGAATTATTATAGCCAGGTCTGTTTGTATGAATTTCTCTTGGCTCCAGTCCACCGTCCCCTTCTCCCCATCGCTCCTAGAGGCAGGAATTTCCTTCTTTCTGGTATAGGGAGGGTATCTCTCACACGTAAGTATTATTTCTTGCTTTCTGGAAGAAATGGGGAGGACAGAGTTTCCCTCCTGCTCTTGCCCTTTTTCAAGCATATTTAGCTCAAAATAATCAATGTGCCAAAGTAGCATATTTTGGAGTGGTATTTTCCAGTGTCATTCACAGGTGAAGGTATTAGTGAATTAGGACCTTGCGTCCTTCTTTTTTTGTATATGTGTGGCTTAGGTTTTTATTATTTGGAAACTTTACTAGTAAGCCACTAGAAAAGAAAATTGTCTTTTAATTCTGAAGCATATTTTGTCCACCATTCCTTAATTTGATTACTTTGCATTGAGAGTCCATAGTGGAGAAGTCACAGAAAGAAGAGCCTTTGAAGTTTCAGGGTAAGTAACAGTTTTTCAGTGCTAACGGGGCATAAGAAGCAATCCAGTGGAGCACTGTGTTTTACAAGGTTGGGTTTTAGTTAGTAGAAAGAAATAGAAGTTATCAAATTATTGAACTTTATTAAGTAAATCAGATGCCAGTATGAACTTTTGTAAAGCCTAATGAATCTTAGTCATGTTGTATAAACTTAAGTCATAAACAACTCAGTTATCCCTTTCTGTTATTTTGAGGAAAAATAGGGAAGCCAGTGGGGTTTCCTTCTCTTGTCTCCCCACTTACAACTATCAAATTCTGCATCAGAAAGAATTTAAGAGTTAAGTTGATACACAGGACCTGCTCCTCACAGTACAGTTTGTAATCCCGAAGACACACACTAACAGTAATGCTGCTCTACTGGTAAGATTTCCCCACGGGAACGGGGTCCATGTTTATCCAGGTGAGAAGCCATTGACATGGGGCAGTTTATGTCTTCAGAGTAAAAATTCTGCCTCTATCCTGTGGAAGAGATTTTTCTTCTTCCCTCTGGAATGACTCCATGGAGACCCACTCCTTGAGACGTCCACAGGTGACTGGGTCTCATGTGGGCTTTTGCTCCTCTGATGGTGCGTGTCACACTCCCATGACAGTTATCTAAGAGCTCATCTAGTGCATGAGGCCTTGATGATAACAAGTCTGTCTTCCATTCACTCACTTTTATACACAGTGGGCATACTGTAGAGTGAATCTACCCGGTATGGGTTACTGAGCGGGGAAAGGTGAACAGGCATGTCCTGATGCTCTCAGCTGAATGAAGAGCGGGCAGCATCTCCCTACCAGTGGGATGGTGCAAAACTGATATCACTGAGACTTTTGTGTGTCCATCTCCCTATGTGTCCTGAAATTTGGCCTTCACCTTCAGTCTCAAGCTCCTCATACAGATAGACCCTTGAGCCTGTGATAATTGCATCATGATCACAGAGATGGCAGACACATTTGCAGAATGAAGATGTCCCCTCTTGTCTCTTTGATGTGCATATGTATGAGGGCTAACTAAACATTGCTGTTTTCATGTTGTGATAATTAAACAAAGGAGCAAGTGGAAGTTAATAACAACTGTAGACTGTTCACAGAAGAAGTGACCTCAGAGACCAGCTCCTGGCTTATGTAGGTGAGAGAGCTGAGGCTCTGCACCTCTTCCGTGCTCACAAACTGTGCTGTCACTGGGAGGGACCATGAATCGCACTAATTTAAGTATACTGTCAGATAATTAACAAATAGTTCTTGCTTCCCTGTTATGTGCAAGGGAATATATGTTCCAACCAGGAAGTTTCCACATGAATATCAAATCCTAAAGATGTCATTTTTATGAGGTCTTTGGAATTTCTTAGGGAGACTACATGTATCTATATGGTTCCTAGTTATCTATATTAAGATGTGTAACTTTACCTTAATGGTCTTCCATCTGGGACCTTCAGCTGCCCAGAAACCTCCTCTGTTGAGAGCTCGGCCAAAAACAGGAAGAACCAAAGAGTGCCTCATCAGCCAACATGATGCCAACATGGTGTCATAACTGTGACAAAATACCCAACAAAACAAATTAGAAGGAGGAAAGATTTATGATTTCAGAGGGTTCAGTCCATGGTCGCTTGGCCCCGTGCATGTGGGCAGAGCATCATGGTGGCAGGAGTATGTAGAGGAGGAGGCTGATCACCTCATTGTGGACAGAAAGCGGAGAGAATGAGGAAGGCACTGGGGACCAGAAATAACCTTCAAAGTCACATCCCCAGTGCCCCACTTCCTCCTCCAGCTAGGCCCTACCTCCTACTTTCCAAAACCTCAAAAAAATAGTGCCACCAGCTAAGGACTAAGAGTTCAGTACATGAGCCTGTCGGGAACACATCGTATTCAAAGCATAACAGAGCCTGACAAACATGGCTGGGCTATTTCCAAGCCTGGAGTAGAAGCAGCATCTGGTAGGAAAGTTGTCAGAGCACCTCTTTGACAAGAAGAGATGAGAAAAATCTCAAAAGCAAAGAGCAAAAGCCCTGGGCTTTGAGACAATTTTTCTCAAAGCCAGCCAACTCTGCCCAAGCTACTATCTCTGGGTACCATTATCAGAGAAGAGTGTTATGACGTTAGATCACAGGAATGGCCGCAATCAGCAAGTGAACGTTAAGGCAGGTTTGTAGTGAGTCATCTATTGAGTATGCATTTTGAAAGGTTTGTAATCAGAATGGCTCAAATTTTTTTTAAACTTTTTTGGTGCTTCAGGAAGTATAACCATGAGGAATCAGAAAAGTCAGTACATAAAAATGGCTTTTCTTCTTAAGATTCTCATCATCACAAATTCTGCTCTTCCTTTCAAACCTACAGAAGAGAGGGAATTGCCAAACAGAAGGTTTCCCTTATTTGAATAATCTTATAAAGGAGGGCAGAATTACATGATATGTGTGAAAACACTTCATAAACTGTGAAGTGATTAATGGTGTCAGGTATTTCCTTTTCTATCAGAACTGATGTCTTGTGCTCACAAGTTTTAAATTGTGGCTTTACACATGGGGAAACCTCCCGCTATTTGGAAGCCGGCAGAGTTTTGTCACTTGTGCCCCTAAGGTGTGAGTCTCAATGGTAAGGGGTACAGCAGATGGGCTTCTCCCTCCCCGCATGTAGCTTGAAGGGAAGAAGCCATTGTGTAGCTCACCCTCAGTCCCACCTCCAGACACTAGAACCAATAGGCACTAACAGTAACTGAGAGGAATGCTGTATGTATGTATCTCACCCAATGTCCTTAATCTGCTTTTAACGCCCACAGAAACAACTATCATTAAGACCAGGTTACCACTGAGGTAATCGCTACACCCTTCCCATCTGTGATTCTTCTCTGCCCACCTTGCCTTCTTATGTTTAATCCCCACCAACTGTGTCAACCATCTGAGGAGGCTGTTGAGTAACATAGGACAGGCAAACATAGGTCAAGTGCTACTTGGGTGTGCTTCATGAAATTTCCCAAAATTCCAGTGGAATTTCATTTCCAAAGAGATGCATTTGCCGTTACCAATTTAGAAAGAATTCGGGACAAAGTCAGTCCATCACTGTGTTCTCTGCTTGTTTGTTTTCAGTCCTACCTACAGTCAGCTGGACACCATGTTGTGCTGACAACCTCTATAAAATATGTTTCAGTATAACTGGGATAAATTTTCTTTTTATGTTACACATAGGGTTGGAACATACCATGTGCTACCTGCCCTTGCTTTATTTCTTCTTAAATCATAAATGTTTGGCTCATACCTCCCAGTAGTATTACTATAAATAACATCTGTACATTGAAAGGAAATTGTATTTCTTAAATCATAGGTGTGGATAGACTATTATGAAATATATTTGCAGGATTACTGTAGCAACATTTATTCTTAGTGTAACATTAAAATATTTCAGTGGAAAAGTCTACAACATATAACTGTCTGCTCAAAGTTTAGAGATTTATCACTTTTAACTTGAGGACTAGGTTTAAGAAATTATTGAAATATGCTGTTAACCACTCTGTGTTTTTCAGCATGCACATCTCTGAAAGCCAACAAGAATTCTTCAGAATGCTGGATGAAAAAATTGAAAAGGTAAGAAGTCAAATAAATGGACTACAGATTTAAAGGGAAATATACTAATTGCTCTACAAATTAGGATAACAATATTCTTGTGTCTGTGTTCTAAAGCTCTTTGTAAGTAGTCAAGTAGAGAGTTAAAAAGAGGGGGTGGGGGCCTGGCTCAAGTGGTAGAGCCCCTACCTAACAAGCTTAAGTCCCTGAATTCAAACCCTATACCACAAAAAGTATGCATGAAGATGCTTGATGTGCAAGAGTCCCCAGGATCCTGTACTGCTCCCCACTCATTAAAGTGTGTAAAGTCAGGCAGAGACAAGTAAACAGCCTTTGCCTAGACAGCGAGTTCTTACTGTGTATCACTTTGTACCTGATGCTGCTGGAACCTCAGAAGCTAGGAGTTCCTTACTGCCCCCAAAAAACGCAACAAGTATTTACCATATGCCTGATACCACGCTGAGTTCCTTACAAACATACCTGTTTCAGTTAATATCTGCCTCAGGGTGATGCATGATTGTGTCTACCCCACACCTCCAAAGTGGCATGACAGATAGTACGCATGGGTGTTACCATGGTCAGAATACTCAAGTGACTCATCCAGAGTCTCATGTCTGTGTGGAAATGGAGCCTATCATTTTGATCTCAGAGTGCCATGTGCTAATGAACTGAGTGAAGTATGGAATATGACAATAATTTAGGGCTTATATATTTATAGAATTTAAATCCATCACTGCAAGAAGTGAATTTTAAGTGTTAATCTTACAGATATGAGTATTAGAATTTATGGACTTGATCTAAAGAAGAATAAAATACCAAATTCAGAACCCGTTGCACTATGGTTAAGGCACCAAAAGCCAATTTTACAATCTTTTCCATTTTAATTTTTGTTTCTTTTTTATTGTTTGTGACCCTTTTATCTGAGCATTCTTTGTGAATTTCTGAGCTAGGATGTAGCAGAAGATAATGAAAGAGGTCCTAAATTCCTCAGTGTTCCAACAGCAGCCCCACTTTGAGGGAGCCCCAAGAGAGAATAATTGTATTATCTCTGCTGCATTAAAAGATAATCAAATAGCAAGATTGTAAAAAATAGAGGTGGGTGATGAATTAAACAATTTACTCTGTGGTATCCCTGGCTGTGTACATTTAAGAGTGTAGTAATTTTTTTTATTTTCAGTGAAGTTTTGGATTATGCATGACTTTTTAGATTGAAAACTTCATCTAGGAGCAATTACCACGTTTCTCATATTGGTTCAAAAGCTGTTCAGCTTGCTGATACATTTTGTTTTAGTAAAGAGACATATAAAGAGAAATATTTTGTTCCCACTATAATAATAAAGATCTTTTCTCTTTCTGTTTGTTTGGGGGTTTTCCCTACTAGCTTTTTGGCAATAAAAAGATCTGTCAAGCAGTTAGAGGAAGAATTGAAACCTGAATGTTGTTATCTTTTTAAAACAACATCTAGAAACTCTGACAAGGCATTTAAGATGATTTCATCTCTCTCCAGCATATTTCTGTATTGAAATTTTACTCCTTTACTCAAAACTGAAGTGCATTGCTCCCATCTGAAACCGAATTTTCCTTTTCCTTTTGCATCCACACTATAGAGTATGATGTGTTTAGTACAACAAAAACAAAGTTTATAATGTGATCATTCATTGGCTGGAACCAACATTGCTATATACTATATACATATACATATATATATTTATAGTGATGCTGGGGATTGAACCCAAGGCCTTGTGCATGCTAGGCAAGCACTCTACCACGAGCTGTACCCCATCCTGAATAAATTTAGATTTAAAGAAAAGCTGCTACTTCATGTGACATGACCCCCAGTTGTTTTCTATGGAGAATTTTCTAGCCTGTCTGAGTTAGGCTTTTCTGTTTCTCCTCTCCTACCTAAAATTCATCCTTCTGAATATTTTCAGTATGCTGTCCTATTTATTGTTTAAACATTAAACCTCCAACAATTAAAATTCTCCTTCCTAGTATGTATTTGGCTTAATGTGATCCTTTCCATAGTTTATATAGCCAAAATTAAAACTTGGAGTCTTTTTTAATAAAATTTTTATTAGGATGTATTCATTATCTAGGGGGAGATTCATAGTGACAATTCGAATTAGACTTCTCTTGTACATTAGTTACATCACCCCCATTCTCCAAGGTTTTTAGCCTTTGGTAAATATTTACTTGTCCAAAGGCTGTCATGAGGACAACCATAAATACAGCTCAAATGTATTCTTTAAGTTTCATAGCATTTAGTTGAAAAAAAAACGGTTAAAATCACCTAGAGCTGCACACTGGGAGCTTGAGTCATGCTGGGAGGTCTTCAGTTTTAAGATTCCATCTCTTCCAGTAATGTTCAGGAATTTGCTTTTTCTTCCTTTAATTGTGAAGAGACAAAAGTGAACCTGTGGAGATGTAAACCTGTCCTTCCTTGACTCTTCCACCACATTTATTGAACTTTGTAAGGCATGGTTTGAATTTGTCTTCCAACTCTCCTTTCTGGATACCAAACAGATTTCTGTCCTGTGACCCCCCAAAATAGACGTAAAAGCGCAACTGATAAACTGAAGGTAGAATTGTTTGATGATTCAACGTTCATAAAGAGATTTACTTTGAAGTCATTTTGACCTATTCGACTTTAGAGTTTGTCACAGTACAGGGCAGCACCGTAGTGGACAAGCGGTTTTCTAGAAAGTTAATAGTGAGTATCCCCCACCTAAAAAAAAAAAAGTAACTGAAAAAAATCAATTCAGCACCTACTGGTTTCTCAGGAAACAAAAATTAGTAGGAAAAATAAATGGAAAAAAAGTCCCTTGCCTTGGTAAGTTCCATTTTTAAGGCGAGTGTCTTTAAAACGTAATTATTTTACTAGTGAAAGAGTCCATCATCCATCACCACTAGCTTCCTCACCCCCATCCCCATTCTTGCTGACACGCAGATTCTCCTGTACAGAACACAAGTCACTGATTCAGGTGTTAAAACTTCAGATCTATGAGCCAGCTTTCAGGACATGTGGTCCCACTTCGCTGTGCTGGGAGGAGCACATGGCAGTACACTGCATCTGGAGATGACCAAGGGAGAAATGTGGTCCAGCAAACAGTGAAGTTCAAAGGAGCTTTATACTCCGTCTGACTTACTTTTGCTTTCGCTTTTGGAGAGCACAAATACTATGAACCAACAGGAGCCACTTACTTTATTTTTGCCACACTATTTCCTACTCTGATGTCTCCCCACTATTCCACTGGAATCTGTAGTTATTAACTGTAATTGACAAGACACAGGCTCCTCAAGTTTTATTTGAAGTGTTACTTGCCTAAATTTGAAGCTTTAAGAAAATGACAGTTTGCTGCAGAGTAAGGTAGTGATTTGTAACTTGAGTCTTTCACTGTATCTAGAGGAAAAGCAAGTGTCTAGATTAAAAACTGGTCCAGACAGAAGTTTCTGAACATAGTACTAAACATAGGTAACTTCAGATTTTAAGGTACGTGTTCAACTATACATTTCAGTTTGTCTAGAAGAAGCAGAAAAAGTAAGTAAAAATTTTAAGTGTCTTGCAATAACAATACCTCTATAGGCGAAGAGGAGGATTTATATTTGGCTCTATGAGGATGTGAGAATTCAGTTGATGACTGGGGAATCTTTTGATCTCTCAAAGACCTGAAGTATTTAATAAAGAACACCTCAGTGCAGTTCATTTGCACCAGTTTGGGTTTTCTGATGGAAGTCTTCAACTTTGTGGAGCCATGGGCATCTTTTTGAGATAAAAGTTGTGAAGTCTCTTCCTACAAAAATGTACATAATGTCTTGTACACAAAATCTTTACCTACAATTTCAGAGCTCTGTTGCTCCATGGAATCTGTCCACGGGCTCCAGCAAAGAACTTCTGTTTCTTGCTTGTGCATTTTATTGAGGACCCACCTGCACCCACATGCGCTCAGAGGCTTAAGGAATGACCTTACCATGTGTATCTTTGACTTTAAAGAAAATTAGGAAATGAATACAAACCCATTCTTCTTCCTTTCTCACTTCTCCTTACAAACAGCCCATGGTGTGCTGAAGGCCAAGCGATCAGGCACCAGCTATATCTCACCTAGTCCTGTATGATTTTGAGACTCTGGCTCTGTTGATTGGAATTATTGAATGTGACATTTTGAGGAATCATCTGGGAAAGAGCAATATATGAATTTAAAATCAGCTTGATTTTTAAAAGATGCAAGTTTGTTTATCTGGTGAGCCCTACATCTCTAACAATTGCTTATTTACACTTAGAAAATATTTGGTTGAAGCCGGGCGCCAGTGGCTCATGCTTGTAATTCTAGCTACTCAAGAGGCAGAGATCAGGAGGATCATGGTTCAAAACCAGCCTGGGCAAATAGTTTGTGAGACCCTATCTCAAAAAAAACAACACATAAAGGGCTGGAGTGGCTCAAGGTGTAGACCCTAAATTCAAACCCCAGCACCACAAAAAAAAAGAAAAGAAAAGAATATATTTGGTTGAAGTGGTCTGACTCCCTTGACCCTAGGACTAATCTAGTTGGTGAGGAAGATCATGGTAAGTCTACATGTAGAAATTTTTTTCAGTGGCTTTGTCTTTTAATATCACATCAGCTCAATCTGACCCATATCCTGAGTCCATGTGTCGGATCAGGAAGGTGTTTGCTTTTCGTGTGGTGAAGAGAATGACTTGTGTGTGGTCAGGACCTGTGATGTCAGGCTCTGTGTATGAACAACTCTTGCAGAGACTGTTCAGCCTCCGCATGGCTGGAGAACCAAATACATTGCATACATGCAGCTGACGTGACAAGTTTTACTTTCTGACAGCGTGTTTAAAGACCTCATCCTAACCTGCAGCTGATGAAAAAGCCTGGGGCTGTTGTATCACATGACCTGCCCAATGAGGGATGGGCTTGGGTGCCATTATCATTCTGTAAAACAATTTCTTGCTCCATGGTAAACACATTAGGGCCTTGCTTTTGCAAACAACCACATCCTTTATGTCTCCTCTCCCTTCATCCCCGTCCTTACCTTCTCTTTCTCCCACATGTAAAGACAAATTAAAGCTGTAATTACAAAGGGCAAGGATGTGACTCAGTCCTGTTTTGTCCTTACCCCCACCACATAACTATATATAGAGGGCCTCATAGTCATCGTGATGGTGACCCTGGTGTAGGAGCCCCGTGAAGTATGAGCATGAGCAGGGCTGTGAGGATCCTAGCATCCCCCTCTAACTGGGAGGGATCTGAGATGCAGTCAAGGAGAAATAATCAAGCCCAAGCCTAAAAAGAAACGCAGTACCCTTCACATTGGTTTCCCTGGGGCTGGCAGGGGAAGGGGGTACCGGGGTTGGGGTGGACTTGATTTCCAGGAATTTCTTGAAGTTCTCTTAAGTCTGGTTCTTGAAGTTCTCTTAGTCTGGTTCTTTAGCAGCAAGTGAAGAGTTCAGGTTCTGGAACAATGCAATCATTAATGCAAATAAAACCCATGCCATTCTTATGAGGGAAGCATGGCCCGCAAGGCTGTGAACTCAGAGCAGCCAGTGAATAATTCTATCTTGCCTTTGAGCAGGGAAGGAAGCCTAAGACAGCACTCAGCGCCATGGAGCAGTGGGATGGTTGGTGTGTCTTGGGTCCCGTGACTTCTCCCCATTCGGCCTCTACTTTCTCTTACTCTTCTCTGGCTCTCCACTTCCCTTCCTTCCCGTGGTTCTTCCACTCCTTGAGTTTGACAGCCTCTGAGCATTGCTTCGGCTCTATAGAGGAGAGAGTGCCAATCTTGGTAATCTGCTATATTACTTAAGAATATCTAAAAGGATGCGAAGCATTAAACACCTCCCTAAGGTTAAGAATTGTCTTTGTTTCCCAAGAACCTCACAAAAGCCTAAGATACTTGTTGAATGAGAGAACAGTGCAGGTAAGATCACCAGGCTTCAGGCAGAGGCAACGCCACACCAAGAAAGGAGATGTGGTAGGGAAGACCCCAATGGTGAAGGGCTCAGTTTGTTAGAAGATGTGTATGCTTGGAGCAGCATAGGGGTTATACACCAGGTGCATTACCAAGAAACTAGATCCACAGGAGTCCCGGGGAGGAGGCAGCAACCATACAAGTGAAAGAGTCTGAGTTTCAAACCTGGACCAAATCCAAGGAAGAGCTTCCATCATAGCTGTGTGATCCAGGCTAATTGTTTTAAGTTCTCTGGACCTCAGTTTCCTCACCGATAAAGTTTGGACAATAATACTAACCTGTCTGGAAAATTGGAGAAAACAAATTTTGTGTAAAGTCTCTAGCACAGTTTTTGCTGTGTTGAGGATGTTGCATATTTGTTCACTTTTGTTTGCCTGTGTCCGTATCATCCAAACCATGTACACAGTTGATCTGAGGGGCTAAGACTGAAACTGAAAATGTCTAACTTAGCTTAAGCAAGTGCCTTTCTGTGGCAGAAATACCTCCTTGTAGATGAGTGTTAGAGAGGACACTTTGTGACATATTGATCTGCCTCCATGCTCCGTGGTGTAAACACATTCAGGAGTAAGAGGCCTGTGAACATTTATAGTCTTAAATAACCTCTGCTGGCTTTGGAGCTGTGGTTACAGAATGAGTCCAAGTCAGTGACTTTATATACAGCTGAATCCCTGTCCATATTTTTCCTATTTAGAGGCTTCCTTCTTTTTTAATTTCTTGTAGAAATCCTACAAGAAACCCTTTAGAAACCATTTAACCTGCCTTTATGAGTCTTTAAAACATTCATTGATACCAGCCTCAAATATCCCTAACAATAACAGCAACAAAAAGTTAGGAAAGGCAGCTCCCAACAAAATCTTAGAAATGGTGAGGCAGGCTGGGCGCCAATGACTCAGTCTGTCATCCTAGCTACTCAGGAGGCAGAGATCAGGAGGATCGCAGTTTGAAGCCAGCCTGAGCAAATAGTTCACAAGACCCTATCTCGAAAAAACCAATCACACAGGAAGGGACTGGTAGAGTGGCTCAAGATGTAGGCCCTGAGTTCAAACCTCAGTACCACCAAAAAAAAAAAAATCATGTTTAGACAGACTTTGGTTCCATTAGTAAGTTTAACTTGAATGTGTTTAATGGACTTGAACTTGGTAATGAACCAGGGCCAGGGGACATTAGAAAAATAGGACTCTTTCTTTTAGGGAGCTTCTCACTTAGAACCATAACTTTTTGAGTTGGAAGGAACTTTGAAGAGCATCTTATCTAATTTACTCACAACATTTTCATCTTCCTTTATAGCAAAAAATAAAACATGTCTATGTATGTTGGTAGGAAAAGAATTATGAGGCATATTAAGCTCTGTACACTTCTTTAAAAATTTATTCTGTGGTCTCTTACTTTTGGGATACTTTATTTCCCTCTGAAATTCCATTGTGTGGAAGCCTACGCTGCTTCATTTCTAGAGAAAGCATTATTGGATCTGTCACTTGTGGACTGCATTCACTTTAATTCCATTTTCTGAATAGATCTGCAAGAGAAGTACCAAAATATTTAAGCTCATATTTTCAAAACTGATTGTTGGAGTTTGGTGCTGTGTAGTCATATCCTATCTCCCTTCCTGGTTCTTAACTAATTGAAAGCAGATACAAGAAGTCCAGGTGAGCATTCTGACGCCAGTGTCCACCTTATTAATGAGCCAGGTGATTTCTAGACGTAGATCCAGAACTACTTTGGAATATGTTTGCAACACTGAAAACATCAAAAGGATTTGTTGTCAAAATATATAAAGAAGTACTATCAATACAAGCCAATAAAAAAATCCATTAAACTTCTGTGTGTGTATATACTTGAAAGTCTCTTATGCATGTACAAGGAAGTTCACTACAATATTCTGTGTCCAATAGAGAAAAAAACTAGAAGCCAGCTAAGTGTCCACCAGTGTAAGAATAAATAAATAAATAAAATTGTCTGTATATTCCTACAGTGCAATATTGTTCAGTAGTTAAAAGAAATGAAGCAGGAGTATATATAGCCACAATTAGAGATTTCAAATCTTTTGTGTGTGTGTGTGTGTGTGTGTGTGTGTGTGTGTGTGTGTGTGTGTGCCACTCAGCCATACAGCCAGTCCTTTTTATATTGGTTAATTTGGAGATTTTGAGACTGGCCTGGACTGTGATCCTCCTATTTGTGCTTCCCCAAGTAGCTTGGGATGACAGGCACATGCTACCATGCCCAGTCATCAGTTGAGATAGGATCTGGTGAACTTTTTGCCTGAGCTGACCTAGAATCTCAACTTTCCCAATCTCTACCTCCCAAGTAGCTAGGATTACAGCTTTGAGTCATCATTCCTGTCTTAAATCATTTATTAAATGAATAGTAGAATATTTTTTTAAAGTATGGTACCATCTAAATTAAAAATATAAAGATATCATAATATATTATCTAGAGGTTTACATTCAATAAATATTTAGTAAACACCACTTACCTATGAGGTACTGATAGACTGGGGTCTGAACTCAGGACTTCCTGCTTATAAAGCAGGAGCTCTACTGCTTCAGTTCTAGTATGGTGTATTTTTTACATGTTGCATTTACAAATGGCAAGTATTTAAACCTTGTATATATTTAAACGTTAATACACATATAAAAGTAGTATATTTGGCATTGTACATTTGATATAGTAGCAGTATGATATGAAATTAAAGTATCTAATACAAGATAGAGGCTCGGGGTGTAGTTCAGTGATACAGTACATGCTTAGCATGCCTGAGGCCCTGGATTCAATCCCAGCACCAAAAAAAGTAAATAAAAGAAGCTGAAAGGACAGATAACAAACCCATGACCATTATTGGGCCTATGACTAGAGAACAGGACTAGCGTGGTAACTTCATTTCATTTCTTTGGTGAGAAGGTGGAAACTAGAAGCAGAGGTCAACAAAATAATATAAGTGCTTCTGTCCATCTGAGGAGTATGTGCTTGTGTCTAAGTGTAGTGTTTGTTCCATTCTTTATACTTCTGTACCTCAAGTTTCTCAAAGTCAAAAGAAGCTTATGGAAACAGGAATATGTTTAGGGTAAAATTTCAAGTGGAAAAACACAGATTACACAAAACCGTCCTTGCTCACACCTTCCACTACATCCCCCCATGTGCAACTGGGTAGAAAAAAACCTCCAGGGAACACTTATATAAGTCACCTGAAGCCCTCCTGTTTTAGATTTCATTTGAAACTACTCCTGTTTCCAAGGGCTCTCTCATAGTCATGACCACAGATGCAGCTGAGTGGCCTGACCCCTATGACTTGCTGTTCTGATGGCCAGTTGTGTATAATCAGCACTTCATAACCCATAGCAGTCTCCACGTTTTGATCAGTTCTGCTGGCCTGTCTCTCATATGCCTCTGGACCACCTTAGTTGTCAGCCTTCGAAAGTGCTCTTTCCTAGAAAACATGTTGGACCAGTCAGGCCAGGGGATGCTTCAGGACCCATAATGAAGTTCCAGGACCCTGTTCATCCTCCTCTTCTGGGGTGCATGCAGCTTGGCTACCTTAGCCATGCCACAGCAGAGGAAGGAAGGCAAGTGGAAGAGTTCTCTCTGACCTTGAGCCTAGGACACCCACTCTTCACTGCCCCACTGGACCTCTCATCCTCCCATCTACTAGTCCATTATTCCTTGCCTTCTGCCACTCCCACCATTGGCTGCATCTGGCACTTCCTATTTGAAAGCAAAGAGAAGGGAAGGGAAAGTGAACCTGTGATCCAGCAAACAGTCTCTCTTCCCCTTGTGGGGAAAAAGGAAAGGAACCAACTTAAAAGGCCACTCACCTATGGCAGCAAGCCACATTCTCCACTGTGACTGATCAGTCACCAACCAGAGAGCTTCAGTGGGCGTGAAGGGAAGGGCCCGTGGGGATCTAGGGGGTTCTCAAATCCAACAAGGAAGCTGATCCTCATAGGACTTCTGTTCTCAGTTCCATGATTGACTGTAAGGAAAGAAGGTGTGTGATTAGTCCCTCCATACTTCATCCGTGTTCTGTGTAAATTCTAGAGTAAAAGCAGTTACTTAGGGAAAAGTTGCTTCACAGAGTTTGGAAGAGACATCTTTGTCAAGAGGAAAATAAATTGAAATCCCAGATTTGCTAAAATCATTGTCCAAAAAGAACTGAATCTTCAGGGGCACCTGTCTACCAAGTGGTTTGTTCCAGATTTCCTGGCTTAGGGGAGAAGGAGTGGTATTTGAATCTTAACTCCTACATCTGATGATACACTAATTAAGATATCCCTTGAGTTTAGCCCACCAAATAAACCTGGAAATCCTCCACAAAAATTTATGGTACATCCATTTATCATTATAAAAGAAAATCAGTCACAACAGGGGGAATTTTATAAGATAATTTTAAGTGAAAAAAGCAAAATAAAAAAAATGTGTGTCATAGGATGGAAATCATATAGAAAGACATAAATATGAAAAGAGATTCAAATGAAACTTGAAAGCTCTGACTTATCAGAGAGATCGGGTTGTAGGTGAATTTTTTAATTTAATTTTGATTTTGATTGTTATTTATGAAATATAAGATAACCTTTTGCATAATTCTGACTCCATCTTGGGAGAGATAATCTCTCAAGATGAAAATCAGCTCTGTTGTTTGATCCTTGAGTAGTGTTGGTACCTACAGATAGTTTTTTAGAGACTCAGCAAGCTCATTTGTTCACTTTTATCTGTGGCTTCTTTCATGCTTACAACTGCAGAGTTGAGTTCCACTGGAGACTATGGAACACAAAGCCTAAAATGCTGTCTAACCTTTTTCACAGGAAATTTGCCAGTCCCTGCTCTAGGACATCAGTTGATGACCTAGGGAACGTGAACATCCATGTTAATCCCTGCCTTCTTTATCCTCATTCCTGCTGGTCAGCTTGGGAGCAAGGGCATGTTCAAAGTCATCCAAGTGCCAATGTCAGATAAAGCATGAGAAATATGTGTCTTCAGGCTTCTAAACTATCTTCCTTACTGTTGGCAGAGTGAAGGTCTGGGTATCACAAACACTTCATGGGGGATTTAATCTGTTTAGTTAATACTTATTCTCTCTTACAAATGAAAAGCCCAATATACTGTGACTATTGTCACTGCTGTTTATCACGGTGATCATTCCTGTATATGGTCAAAGAAACAGTGGGAGGTGGTCACACTCCACTGCTCATTGCCAGCAAGACCTTTTCCAACAGAAATAATACTGTATGAGTCTAATTAGAATAAAGCTCATTAGAGCCCAAGACAGCTGTGAATGCCCCCATTGGTTTTTCTAATGGAGAAAGCTGGGGGAGGAGACTTTAACAGGGCAGCTAATTATTTTTGCTTTTCTTCAGCATTTCTTGGGCATTTAAAACTGTTCTTATAAATTATCATTGAACTGTAAATGAGGATGTTGAGGAGAAGCAGCCCATGACCAATGACCAATGAGGCTCTGATTTCCTGCTCTGGGGCTGAGGTAGAAGGTATTCTTTTCCAGCCCCACAGCCTGTCCTTCCACCTTTCCAGTGTTCTCCTCACTGGGTTCCTTCTGGATTCTGGCCAGTGGCCACAGATGCTCAAGCTACAGCATGTGCTTATACTGCCCCTGTGTTTCTGGTTCAGGAATGTCCAAATTCTCACAGAAACTTTAATCTAAGGCTGCCTCTGGGTGATAATGCAAGAGGGACCAGTGTAGAAACAAATGTGTTAGCTGGGCAGAGAAGAAAAATACCCATTAAATTTATGCACTGAAATTCATATGTGGGACCTCTGCCCCCCAGGTAGCTGGGATTTCAGGAGTGTTCCACCATGCCTGGCTTGTTTTTGAGATACGCCCTTGCTAGCTTTCACCTGAGCTGGCCTTGAACTCCTTCTAGCTCCACCTCCCATAAATTTTTTTTTTTTTGTAGTACTGGGAATTGAACTTAGAACCTTGTTCATCTCTACCACTTGAGCCACACCCACAACCCTTTTTTGCTTTATTTTTCAGATAGAGTCTCACCACTTTTTGCCCTGGCTAGTCTTAGACCATGATCCTCCTACCTCTGCCTCCTGCATAGCTGGAATTACAGGTTTACACTACTATGCCCAGCTTGTTTTGGAGATGTGACCTCAAGACCTGACCTCAAACTACTCCCCTCCCTTCTCTCCCTCTCATGCATTTATATGATTCTTAATTCATATTGTCAGACTGCTTTTTGAAGCAGCCATACCATTGTACACTGAATTCAGCAATGTGTGAGTTGCATATCATTGTACACGCTCAAGAATTGGGTGCTACTAGTTTTTAATTTCTAGTGACTTCATATATTTTTTTATTTTTAAAGTACATCATTTTTCTACAGTAGATTCTTGGTATCTGCCAGTATGTGGTTCTAAAGAGACCGCCATTGAGGAAAAGCCAGGTTTGCTCAGGGTGCATAGAGCTCAGTACTGTACTGCAAGTGCTAGGTTCTTTATTCCCCTCGCGTTGCCCAGCCTCTGCTAAAGACATTTCATGTTGCCTTTCGACAAATCTAAAATTTTCTCTTTATCACTTACCTTAAGCACATTTGCTTTTACCTTATTTTTTGGGCATGAATTACTGTTTGGAGAGGCAGATTTTCACAAAATTAAAAGCAAGGAAACATTTAGCAGGTCCCATGTGATTTTAACACAGCTAATGACAGAGCTTCACCCAACTGTGTCATGCAAGGAAATATTTTTTTGAAAATATTTTTTGAAATTTATTTTTTTTAATTTATTATTTTTCTTGACCATATTTGGTCAAAACAAGATGTAATAAGTCACAAATAGACAAGGTTTGTTATTTGTGTATTTTCTGGTTTTGTTTTGTTTTGAATGAGTTTTTACTTTTTGTACTTGCCTTCTCAGTGGGATTCTCTTACGCCTTCTTTTTTATTTGTCTGAGCTTTTCTCATTTTATGGGCTTTCATCATTTGCATAGTAAGTGCTACAGGTATTTTTTCCAGTATAAAGTTTGCATTTCTATTTTGCTTTATTTTTCTAATTATTTTTCTGTATGCAAAGTTTCATATTTACATGCTGAGACTTGTTCATATTTTTCTTTGTGACCTTTTTCTGGTCCTTTGAGGCTTCAAGAGTTAACTCCCCCTTTTTGTGCTTAACAAAAGTTCAGCTCTATGTTGTGTTATATTTTTAAGATTTAGCACTTTGATCTTCTTGGAGTCTGTTGGTGTGATGATCCTCTTTGTCAGATACTAAGTACTTCATAGGTTGAGCTTTGTTTCTGCAATATCTTACTCTGTATTGGTGGGATTGTTGTTTGATTAGCCTTGAGGGGTCCATTCTTTAAAAGAACATGGAAGAACTGATACACGTTACCAGTAGAAAGAACTAGATTGAAGCTAAATTTGCTGCAGGAATAAGAAACAAGATTGCTGTTGGTCTGAAAAGACATCCACTGGTTACAAAGGTCAAGGGTCAAGCATTCTGTAGGCACTATGGAGAGGCAGGATTTGGGTTCTGCTGTTATAAGAGTGTCATAGACTGTTTGGAAAAGTATCCAACATGTTTTATCAGAAAAGAGAAGGCTCTCCGTCTACAATGTGGTAAATAGAAGTCCATTCTACATTTGTGGGGAGTAGGAGAGGAAAATCTCTAGCTCCCCTCCAAACTCTAAAACTTCAGAATGCTCTCGAGATACAGGTGTACCGAGCATCCAGCATGTTACCAACACTGCTCCAAGTCAGGGATGCAGCAGGGAATTAAAAGTTTTTGCCCACTGGGACCTTTTGTCAAGGAAGAAGGCAGCCAATAACAAAAGGAATTAAGCCAGGATTGGTGGTGTACTCTACAATTCCAGCCACTCAAGAGGTAGAGGTAAGAGAAACAAGGTTCAAGGCCAGCCAGGTCAAAGTTAGTGAGACCCCATCTCAAAAACAAAAAGGATGCAGGTGTGACTTATGGTAAAGAGTTTGCCTGGCATACATCAAGTCCTGGATTCAATCCCCAGTACTGAAAAAATACAAAACAAAACAAAGGGAGGGGGGAAAGAGTAGTGTATATGATATATATTGTAATATGATAATGAGGCTGGATAGTAATAAGTAGCAGAAATGAAAATGAAGCCAGGTGCAAAGTGCTGTTTTATATAGGATGTCAGGGAATACCTAGAAAAATGAGCAGTAATGAATGGAGTGAGGGCTTGGGACAGAGGATGCCAGCCAGGAAGGAGGAAGGATCGAAGCCAGGCCCTTTGCTGCCTGCAGCTCTGATTGTAACATTGATTTACACCTGGGCAGTTTTATTAACCCTTGGGTCAGTTGGTCTCATTTTTTCAGTATCCTCACAAAAACTTTAATTTATCGAGCACCTACCATGTGCCTCGCCTTGATGAACACCTTACGTGTGTGACTTCCCAAGAAGTTTGCAAGTTCGGTCTTATTGTTCCAGTTTTATAGATGAGGAAACTGAGAGTCAGAGCTTCCTTGCCAGAACTTCCATCTAGTCTATCCCAGTGGGAAGACTCACTCTTCAGCTAACTGTTCTGTGCTTGGGGTATGTGTACATTGGGCTGTGTTCGTATACATCTACAGAAGGGTACTAAGGACCTCTGTGCTAAAGAAACACCTGCCACTGGGTGGCTAGTCCTAGACTATTTGTCCATCTTAAACCTAAGTAGAAAAAGTACCTTTGGCACATTGCATTTTTATTTCAAGTCACTCTTTGAGCTGTTCCTCTTTGAACTAGGAGAATTTAAAATTAAGATAATTCCTTTCATTTGCTATAACTTTATATCTCTAATTCTTAATTTAGACACTTGAACATGCAAACAGACAAACAAAAATCCTGACCCTAGGACCTTATAATGTATATTCTAAGTTGACAAACTTCTTCAAGATTCCAGGAATATAATAACACAGATAACTGGAGAGGACATAAAAGCCCATAGGCAGGATAGGACATGATCAAAAATTTCTTGGTAGTCAAGAGCTCCTTGAGACTTTTGAGTCAACACCAAAATGCCGGTGCAGTTCTTTAAAACAGTCCTTCCTTGTCAACATCCTTTAGGACTTTCCACTCTTGCAGCTTGCGGAGGAGATCTTTCAGTGTGTCCTTTGCACAAGAGTGAAATTGTGAGAACAGCCCAACTCTGATTGTGTAAAGCGTCTTTATAAAGACTTCCATTTTGGGTCCCTTTACAAGCGGGGGCAGGGAGGGCAGATTTCAGCTGAGAGAATTGCTATATATCTCCCAAGCCTGCTCACTCCTACTTCCTGCCTCTGACAGCTGAAGGGTTTAAGGTTCTCTTTTTAGCTGTTCTTTAACAATTTAAATGAGACATGGAGTCATGTAACAGAAGCTCACGCCTCATCCTGCCCCATAGGGCCAGGGTGCCAATGGGGCCCCTGTGTCATGAGAGATAGCCCCTGCAAAAGTTCTGTCACTTAGAACTGCACTAGGTACATTATGGTAGCTCTCAGCCTCAATGCATTTTGATTTCAGAGGGTTTTGTTACCAAAATATTTGGTTCTCAGAGCCGCTGACAGGTGATAATAACAAAAATGGAGCTGATTTGAATTTGAATTTGATTATCAAGTCACTACCCAGAAGAAGGCTAGCTCTATGGTGTTGGATGTCTCTGAGATTTGCCCTCAAGTAACAGGGCTCCATTCCTACCCACAGGGTTGATATGAATAATAAATGCAGTGATGTCTGCAAAGCATTGCATTGTCCTCCTTCTTCTAGTAATTATAATAATTTAGAGGAACACTGCTTGGGAAATGAAACTTGCAGTCTAGTATCTGTACAGAGGGTTTATTTAACTTTGTCCCTCAAAGGTTGGGGACAGGGAACCCTTCTTTTTTTTTTTTTTTTTCATTTTTCTTTTATTATTTATATGTGCATACAAGGCTTGGTTCATTTCTCCCCCCTGCCCCCACCCCCTCCCTTACCACCCACTCCGCCCCCTCCCTTCCCCCCCCCAATACCCAGCAGAAACTATTTTGCCCTTATTTCTAATTTTGTTGTAGAGAGAGTATAAGCAATAATAGGAAGGAACAAGGGTTTTTGCTGGTTGAGATAAGGATAGCTATACAGGGCATTGACTCACATTGATTTCCTGTGCGTGGGTGTTACCTTCTAGGTTAATTCTTTTTGATCTAACCTTTTCTCTAGTACCTGTTCCCCTTTTCCTATTGGCCTCAGTTGCTTTAAGGTATCTGCTTTAGTTTCTCTGCATTAAGGGCAACAAGTGCTAGCTAGTTTTTTAGGTGTCTTAACTATCCTCACCCCTCCCTTGTGTGCTCTCGCTTTTATCATGTGCTCATAGTCCAATCCCATTGTTGTGTTTGCCCTTGATCTAATGTCCACATATGAGGGAGAACATACGATTTTTGGTCTTTTGGGCCAGGCTAACCTCACTCAGAATGATGTTCTCCAATTCCATCCATTTACCAGTGAATGATAACATTTCGTTCTTCTTCATGGCTGCATAAAATTCCATTGTGTATAGATACCACATTTTCTTAATCCATTCGTCAGTGCTGGGGCATCTTGGCTGTTTCCATAACTTGACTATTGTGAATAGTGCCACAATAAACATGGATGTGCAGGTGCCTCTGGAGTAACAGTCTTTTGGGTATATCCCCAAGAGTGGTATTGCTGGATCAAATGGTAGATCGATGTCCAGCTTTTTAAGTAGCCTCCAAATTTTTTTCCAGAGTGGTTGTACTAGTCTACATTCCCACCAACAATGTAAGAGGGTTCCTTTTTCCCCGCATCCTCGCCAACACCTGTTGGTGGTGGTGTTGCTGATGATGGCTATTCTAACAGGGGTGAGGTGGAATCTTAGCGTGGTTTTAATTTGCATTTCCTTTATTGCTAGAGATGGTGAGCATTTTTTCATGTGTTTTCTGGCCATTTGAATTTCTTCTTTTGAGAAAGTTCTGTTTAGTTCACATGCCCATTTCTTTATTGGTTCATTAGTTTTGGGAGAATTTAGTTTTTTAAGTTCCCTCTATATTTTGGTTATCAGTCCTTTGTCTGATGTGTAGCTGGCAAATATTTTCTCCCACTCTGTGGGTGTTCTCTTCAGTTTAGAGACCATTTCTTTTGATGAACAGAAGCTTTTTAGTTTTATGAGGTCCCATTTATCTATGCTATCTCTTAGTTGCTGTGCTGCTGGGGTTTCATTGAGAAAGTTCTTACCTATACCTACTAACTCCAGAGTATTTCCTACTCTTTCTTGTATCAACTTAAGAGTTTGGGGTCTGATATTAAGATCCTTGATCCATTTTGAGTTAATCTTGGTATAGGGTGATATACATGGATCTAGTTTCAGTTTTTTGCAGACTGCTAACCAGTTTTCCCAGTAGTTTTTGTTGAAGAGGCTGCTTTTTCTCCATCGTATATTTTTAGCTCCTTTGTCAGAGATAAGTTGCTTATAGTTGTGTGGCTTCATATCTGGATCCTCTGTTCTGTTCCACTGGTCTTCATGTCTGTTTTTGTGCCAGTACCATTGTGTTTTTATTGTTATTGCTTTGTAATATAGTTTGAAGTCAGGTATTGTGATACCTCCTGCATTGTTCTTTTGACTGAGTATTGCCTTGGCTATTTGTGGCCTCTTGTGTTTCCATATAAATTTCACAGTAGATTTTTCAATCTCTTTAATGAATGTCATTGGAATTTTGATGGGAATTGCATTAAACATGTAGATTACTTTGGGGAGTATCGACATTTTTACTATGTTGATTCTACCAATCCATGAGCATGGGAGATCTCTCCACTTTCTATAGTCTTCCTCAATCTCTTTCTTCAGAAGTGTATAGTTTTCCTTGTAGAGGTCTTTCACATCTTTTGTTAGGTTTACACCTAGGTATTTGATTTTTTTTGAGGCTATTGTAAATGGAATTGTTTTCATACATTCTTTTTCCGTTTGCTCATTGTTAGTGTATAGAAATGCTAATGATTTTTCTATGTTGATTTTATATCCTGCTACCTTGCTATAGCTATCGATGATGTCTAGAAGCTTCTGAGTAGAGTTTTTTGGGTCTTTAAGGTATAGGATCATGTCGTCTGCAAATAGGGATATTTTGACAGTTTCTTTACCTATTTGTATTCCTTTTATTCCTTCTTCTTGCCTGATTGCTCTGGCTAGGAATTCCAGTACTGTGTTGAATAGGAGTGGGGATAGTGGGCATCCTTGTCTCAGGGAACCCTTCTGTGGTGGCTATAAACTTAAAGGGAATTGGCCCTTCAGCTCCATGACCCTGTAGCACTTTTACAAAGTTGAAAACACTGTTATCCAGAAGTACGGTAGTTCTCATGTGTAGGTTGTGTATGTGTCTGTCTGTCTGTCATTGCTTCCACATTCTTCCTCATGCCCTCTCAACCTCATGCTGGCTAACTATGCCTTTGCTTAGACTGGAGGCTGTATTTAGACATAAAGAGGGAAGAAAGCATAAGACCCTGAATTCAATCTCCAGTACTACACACAAAAACAAGACTGTTGTAAAATAAAGAAAACTAAAGATCATTTAAAAATATTTGTGGCCAGGAATGGTGGTACAGGCATGTAGTTCCAGCTACTCGGGGCAGAATTAGGAGGATCAAAATCTGAGGCCAGCCGGATCAAAAGTACAAGACTATCTCAAAAACAAACTAAAAGCAAAAGGGCTGGGAGCCTGGTTTTAGTGGTAGAGAGCTTACACGAGCTCCTGAGTTCATTCCCTAGGACTGTCAAAAAAAAAACATTTTTGGCATAAAATCCTTATCTGCGTGGGGTTCTGGCCTGTCTAGGGCACAAAGGTGAGGTGGAAGGAAAATTCTCTGACTCCTGTCAAATCACAACTGTGACCACAATCCTCACTACCCTTACAGCTGCAAGGAAGGAGGTCCTTATTCATTCTCCTGCCGGGAACCTGGACAAAGTCACGGTTAATGATAACAGCAGTTACAGTAGCGATAGTAAGAGCAGCAGCTAACATTTATCAGCTCCTTATCAGACTCTGTGTTTTCCCCCATTAATCCTGATCATAATCCTGGGGGACAGAAAACATGATGATCCCCAGAAAACCATAGTCTGGTAGGACACCCAGGTCCCATTTTCCTTTCCTAATAAAATGTCTGTGAAACCTCCACAAGCCCTGCCTTTCTTTCCTCTCCAACAGAAAGCCAGGCATCCCTCGTCAAATCTACTCTCTGAGCCTCATGAGCTGAGGACAATTGAGAGAGCATCACTTGATGCTCATAGCATTGTGTTAATATGTTTGTGTGTCCTGTTTCCCACCCTGGAGAGTAAACCCCAAGGTCAGGGACCTTGCATGTTGTTTCTAGGTTTCCTGTGGGTGACTCATTGTCTCCTGAGTGGTCTGGCTAAGGCGACAGTCAGCATCAGCTTGAGCAGTGTCACAGGGAGGCTTATCTATGAGGGTTGACTACTACTGTGCATGCCTGTTCTTGGGAACACTCATTCCCCTGCCCAGGACAGGTTTTATGCAGCAAATGAGCCAAGCCTGGAGATAACACTGGACACAGACACTCTGCAGGTAGCAGGGGTGAGGATCAGCACCTGGATGGTGGAGGAAACCCAATCGTGGTGACTCACATTCTAACAGAACAAGCAATCTGGGGTCATTCAGCAGGGATTAGGTGACCACTCATTTCCACAGGCCTGAAGGTGTCATTATATAGCAGCCTTCTTTGCTTTATCAAACACACTTGTGCATATATGCACACCCCATGCATAAAATGACTTTTCAGTCATTTTATTATCATTAACTCAATCTTCAAAACTGCTGTGATGCAGAAACTGTTGTTGTCTTCATATTTTGAAGGAGGAAACTGAAGCACAGAGGCGTAATGCACTCAAGATACCAAAACTAGTAAGTCTCAGAACCAGGATTTGTCCTCAGCCACACAGAACAAAAATTCATCTTGATGATACTTAAGTATACACAGACAAGTGCCAACACACCTGCAAAATAGTTATGTGCAAAATTATTGTTGTCTTTAAGTAGTGTTTTTAGAAATGCATTCTAATTATTTAGAAGATTCTGCTTTTAAAGGAGCATCCCCCAAAAGTGTATTTAAAACGACAAAAGTTGCATGATGGAAGTAATAATAATGACACTTGGCTTTTTGCGAAGTCCTGTCTTTATGACATTGTGATACATTTGGGTAGGTACTTTGTTCTTTGCTGTCTGTGCTGATTTATAGACCAAGAAAGTTCTGTATTTTGTTGTTGTCTTTATTTTTGACAAGTTCCAGTTCATTCTGTTTTTGGTTTGTTTTTTTAATTTGTTTGTTTTGATTTGGGGTGGGAGAAGTCTTTTGTTTTGTTTTGGGAGTACTGGCATTTGAACTCAGGGCCTTGAGCTTACTAGGCAATCACTCTACCACTTGGGCCATACCCCCAGCTCAAAGTCCTGTGTTTTGAACAAGACAACACAGTGCGGTCTGAGACAGAGCCCAGTCCCAACTGGGTTTAAAGCTAGTGGAGAGAGAACAAATAGGTTCAAAGCAACTGTTTCCTGCCGTCCTAAGCCTCCCAGTAACATGCCTTGTTAGCAAGCACATTAAAGCATCCTCGCCTTTCCAGAGCATCCACATAGACTGGATATGTCACACATGTTCAACAGATCCTTCTTTGCTGTTTTATACAATGGTTTCAGAGTGTATTAAAATTAAAACATCCATGGATTGCGCAACCTCCCTCTGAAATTTTAAGTTCCAAACAAGGAAAGGGAGTTGTGAAGCATGAGCAGTACGAAGTGACTTGCTTGTGCTTCCTGGTGAGAAATCGGTTTCCTGAATGGATCGCCCATCTGGTGGGTTTTTTGGTGCAAGCTGAGTCTTCTACATTCCTGTAAAACAAGCTGATAAAAATTCTTATCAAAATAAAGCAGGGCTTCCTTGGGGGTTGGTAAATCTTGTTTGCCTTGAGATACATATATAGCTTAAAAATCAGCCAACGTTTATTTCTGATGCATTAACTTTGTGCCCAGTAGTTCCTGATAAAGCCTAGATTCTGTTACAAGGACACAGGCTGAAAGAAAATTGACCACTAGTAACTATTTCAGGCTCTTGTTTGAATGTCTCACTCTCATGTTCTTTTTCTTTTTTTTCCTTCAAGGGTCGGGATTACTGTTCGGAAGAAGAGGATATCACATAGCACCAACTCCCCCTCTCAGACCAGGAACTACTACTGTGTAAATAGGTTACACCCCAGTTGAAATCTTTGCAAAGGTCGGTTCTCTTCAAGAAACAGCACTATAGCAAAAGAAGATACCATACGTATTCCCCATTAAATTACAGTGTTTCTTAATGAACTTGCAAAGGAATATTGCTAAAACAAAAAAACTAAAAAACAAACAAAAACTGTTATTGAACTTTCTTTGTTGCTGCTAGTTAAAACTTGTTGCAACTTTTCACTTTTCTTGTGTCCAGATATGCAGCAAAATTCTGCAATTTCACCCTAAAGATACTATTGGTTTTACAGATGCTCTCCAACCTATTTTCTATAAGATGAGGTAGTGGTGAACTCAGATATCCAACTTCTATTCTAGACCAGTTCTGCTTCTAAGTCAAGCATCTCCTTCCCACTCTTTACTCCCCTTCTCTCCCAAGACGGCCTGAGCCTTGCTTCTCACTGGCAATGTTGAGCTTTGGAAATGGGATGGTTGCTATGGCAAGCCTTGTTTCTCTGCTCAGAAGAAGTAGGGATGCTATTATCAATATAAAAAGCATGTTGTGACCTGATTCCTGGAAGTGACATGGGAGCAAGCAGCAGATTGTGCCATTTAATAGGCGTTTAAATCGAGAGTGATGCTTGCAAGATTGATTGGCTTTGCTCAGACGCAGATGGAAGTGTGATCACAATCAGTTTGAATCCCTCTGCCTCACTTTTTTTTTTCTAAGAAATAAACATTTTACTGTTTTTATGTATCTTTGTCTTCTCCCATTCATCCAGCTCAGTGTTTTTAAAGATGATCCCAGGTGTGGAAAGTTGATCCCTCCTTCACGGTGACACTGATCTTTGGCCTAAGTGGTTCCCTATGCTCCGTTAACAGTCAAAGCAAAGTTTAGAAGGGCTGTGAGTGGTCAGAGGAAATGAGGGGACACTCCATGGCTTTTTAGGAGGGCCTGAAACCACCCTATCTCTTACCTTTCTCTTTGTTAGCAAATAAAAACATCCTACTTTGTAATTTTTCCCCTTTACAAAACTACGTGAGCCTTGCCACCTCCTTCCCTTCTTACTTCTAGCCCTGGATCGAACGGTGAAAAATGTTTGCTTACTCAAAAACATAGAACATTTACACTGGTGATGGTGTTTGGAGATGCGAAAGCCCCCAGCAATGGTGGGGAATGTTGACTGTATGTTCAGTAGAGTTTATTTTTCCATACTGTATGAAGAGAATGATCTCTTCTCAAAGACTAAAGTAATATTTTTAACAAATATTGTGACAAGTAAATAGCAATCAAAAGGAGAAAATAACTTTTGTATTTTTTTAATATGTTTGATAGCTTTGATGAGGGTTCTCTTTGTTACTTTCGGGGGAGGGGGCCCTATTAAATGCTAAGTTAGCGGTCCAGGGTTGGGTTTCTCCCACAAAAAAAGAAAAAAAAAAACTGCAGAAGAAGCACTGTGTGTTTCTTTCTTTTGGAGCTGTGAGTTTCAGGTTCTATTTAATATCAGTCACACTGTCACCTTTCAAGGTGAATAGTGTGAAGGTGGGTAGCTCTGAATTGTCAAAAGTTTGCCTGCCATAAAACAGAATAAGGAGCTAAATTTGTACTTGCTGAGAATAGCCTTGACTTTCAAATCCATCCACAAAATTGATGACACCATTGATGTGCTAATGGTGACATTCCTTACCTCCATTCTGACCTGGGGCAGCCAAAGTGAGAGGAATCAAAAACTCAGTCAAGTGCTATAGAAAATGAACTCAAATGTTAACAACAAAATCCCTTAATTCTTGCAGCCAGCAACAGCTATTTTGGGGAGCAGCCGGTTGTTACATAAATACAGATGCAGCCAAAATCTAAGGCTTTTCATCCTACTTCAAGCAGAAAAATGCAGGGAGAGGCAAGTAGTCTAGGGTTTTAAGTTCCCTCCCCTTGTAGAGTTTTTAGCCAAGTGAGGAAAATAGTTTTCCTCAAGTGTAAACGAACTGCAAAGCCCCACCTCAAATTTGTTCACTGGGGACTTTGTTCACTGTGACGTGAATGACCTTTTCCCCATCTTGTGTTCTTATCAAGCAAGAATGAAGCAAATGTTAAACGTCTTCCATTTGACTTGTTGTCTCACAGTACAGTGTCTTCCCAGAAAATCATCACCCTCTACCCGAAGATGAAACACACTCATATGGTTTTCCTCAAAGCCACGCTTAACATTCTGACATGTTGCACGTGTACACAGAACCAAGCATTTCTTGGGAACCTGACTTGAGTGTTTAATAAAACTGTAAGTGTCGTTCCCATGAACCAGCAGCTTCTCACTTGGAGTTCTGTCTCCTGTGTGTCACACTGGATGCATCTTTGCTGTGCAACAGTGATGACATCTTCAGACACATGTGGTGCCTCTAGAAATAGGTCTAAGAAGTAGGGTGCTTGAGTGGGTTGGCATGAAATACTTGATTATGTTAGCGACACTCAAAACTGTCTGTTTTCCATTTGTTGGTTTTAATCATAAAGTCGTCAAGTGATTTGTGTTTGTACTTTATTTTTTTTATGCCTTCTGAAAGGATCTAAAACAAAAATATCTTGCCTTTATCCCCCTGTTTATCCAAACATTCAGCAGATCGGCTGAGATACAATGAAAAGAACCATCCCATGGATGAGCTGGTACATTCTGCTAGTAGTCTCTGTAGGAATCGGGAATTGAAAGCAGGGAGGGACAGAAGTGGCCAGGTGGATGGAGGAAGAAAAATGACAAGAAAGCATTTAGCAGAGTGTTGTGTGCTGGGGCAAAGGAAATCCCACTGTCTACTGGCCAGTGGGTGGGTTAGGACTGCCAGCAAGATTTACACACTCATCTAGTCTAAGTTGTAGAGTTAGAAAAATTCGGCAATCTGTGCACAGCTTTCTTTTGGTTGGCAGATATTCAGGACTATGGAGTACTGCTCTCATAACTGAATATGTGTTTGTTACTGGCAGACAGCCTTAAAAGAGGCTTTTACCTCCATGATGCCTCCTCACCCCAGACTGAAGCAAGAGCCTAGAGAGGTGCTATGGTCTATTTAGGGACCTGAAAGAGGGTACGAAGTCTAGAGACAGAAAACTAGGTCAGCCCTCAGAAGCAGCAGCAGCCTGCTGGGCAGCAGGTCTCTCCTGTCTGCAGTGCCTGGTATCTGAGACTGGAGCTCCCCTGTCCTTGCTCTGTTATAAGGTGAGAAAAACACCTCTATGTATCACAGGCACACCCGGGTACCAGAGGCAGACATGCCAGCAAGATGACAGACCCAGCAGCAGGTCCTCAGGTGATGGAACCCACTTCTTGGTCCCAGGGAATGTCACCCAATGTTGAGTTGTAACTTTGTCCTCCTCCCAACCTCATCGCCACTTTTTTTCTATTAGGGCAGGACTCTCCCATAAGCCTGATAAAAACAGAAATCATACCTCTTACAAATTTTACCTCAGTAGCCCGGGATGCAGTTTGGAATATTGATTTGAATTCCTGCTTAGATATTGGACAAGAATTTAAGAGTGTTCCATCTCTCCTAGTCTTAAGAAAAGACACTTGGTAAAATATGTAGGTTTTGTAGGAAGAAAAAAATATCAAATTTCTTATCCCAAAAAATATAAGAGTCTTAGACACCAGGACTCTGATATTTTCTTCATAAAATACAAACCAATTGGTTTCTAGGATTCTTTCTCTGTCCTTCAAACATGCCTCAAGAAAGAAAAAAAGAGGGTGGGGGTATTAGAGTGAACTCTATAATTTTACATAAAAATCTGCCTTTCGTGCTTTTTCTCCAGAAGGCATTCTCAGAGCTTTATTCCTTTGTACCTGTTAGAAATTGATCTTTTTGTTAAATTGCTTAAAACCCCAATCAAAAAATAAGGCATGGTTGGTCGGTGGGAATCTGTATTCAAAGGCATAGTAAGAAGGTGGCTGGAAGCTTAAGGGTGGATTTCTGGACCATAGTGTGCCTCTGTGAAGCTGGATGAGGCAGCAAATGCCCCAGAATAAGCCTTTTGGAATTTCATGAATGAGCTCTGTGAACTGCCTTTTGCCAATAAATGGATGCATTCTTCCAAGAGGGAAAAATGGCCTTGACTTCAGCAGTCACCTTTTGGTATATCTCTGGAAAAAAAAAAAAAAAAACTATGATACAAAATGAGACTTATGGAAACCTTGGGACTCACTAGTGAGTTTTCAGGAGATTCTCATACCTTAGTTGAGATGTGATCTAATCCTGGAGGGAAGAGCAACTAATGTTTATTATCTATACCTACTCTATGCCAGATTCTTTGCTAGGCATTTGAGAATTGTCTGCAGAGTCTTCACAATGGTCCTATGAAGTGAGTCTTTTACCCCTGGGTTCCAAGTAAGGTATCTAAAATGTTGAATGCATCTATTCAATGAGCATGCCCATGTGAAAAGAAGGAAAGACGTCATTTGATTATTTTCCATTTTTTGTTTTGTTTTTACGGTGCCCCTTGCAACACTGTGAAAACCACCTTTGGGGGCATCCATCTTGCAGATTCTCTCTTTGGTTCCTCATACATGGAGTATTTTATTTGGCTTCCCTGCATTTGACAAGTGGCACACAAACCAGAAGTGGCCACTGGCTGGGACCAGGGAGGACCTTGGTGCACAGAGGGAAGAGGCTTTGGGAATTTAGGCACCTATCACCCCCACCTCTGGATCCTTTCAGCATCTGGGGAAGTCACCTGGTACTTCTGCAGTACGATACCAGATCCAAGCAGAACAGGCTTTTATGTACTGTGATTTCTTCCCCAGGTCCTCAAGGACCTGGCTGTATCATCACAGGCTACATCATTTTAAGGTTCAAAGCCTCAACCTTTCAGAGAGGTTTAGGAGAACTCATATCCCACAGTGGAGGAAAAACGATATCTGGACCTCTGATCTGTACTGAAATCCTTTCTTATGGACTTGGATTGGATGTCTTTTTGACTGTTGGACGAGGGGTATTTTCCAAACTAGAGCAACAAAACTAGAGTTGAATCTCAAGACCTTCATTGTCTTTGGATAGCCATGTAGTGACAGATAAACACTGAAATAACATCTTCCAAGGTTGGAAGAGCCCAGGAACTCCTCACAGTTCCTCCCTTTGCCTCTTGAGGCACATAGTGAGAAAAGATGACATCTCCATAGCAACTATTAAAGGTGCTGCCTAAAGGGGACCCCTGTCCACCTCATTCACTCAGCTTGGAAGAATGAAAAGAATTTCCTTGAGAAAAAGGGGTGCCATGTCCAGCTTTCCTGTGAAATCTGATCTCAAGGTCCTGATTACTTCTAACCTAGCAGGTGCTTTAAGATAATGTGAGAAATTGTTCTTATTTTTGGAAAGCCAGAGAAGTTGCTTTGATTCAGGAAGATTCCCCTCTTAAGCTGAAGGCCCCATCCTGACATTGTCTTTCTACTCCGAATTCACTCTTCTTTCCTTCCCAGGGGTTATGTTTAGACCAAGACTTTGAAGTTGATTTAGATCTAGAGTAAAAAGAACACTATGAACTTAGAACTGCCTTAGGTTCCCCTAGGATTGAAAATAGCTTTGGAACTTTAAGCCACTTAGCCAAGACCCAGGCAGAAGAGAAGAGCCCTTGGTGTCCCGCTATTTCAGTCCAGATCCTGAATTCAAAGGCACAATAAGAAGGTGGGTGGAAGCAGGGACCTGGACTCCTCACTGTTAAGGGAATGGTCTCTCTCAACAGGCGGGAGAGCAAGAGAAGTTTTGCAAAAGATTTCAAGCCAACTTTTCCATTCAAAGCAAGATGCAACTTCATAAAAATTACTATCTGTTTTCCTGGAGCAGAACCAGACAGCTGCCTTATTAGGACTTTAACTTTGGATCCACTTTCTAAACACACACAACAACAACAACTACTCATGGGTAAAGAAAATAAACTTTATCATCAACAGACTTCAAGAAAGAGCTATATTGCCTTCTGTAATCTCTGTGATAAGGTCTGTCTAGGAAAATATCAGTGTAGCTGTAATAATACCAAAACAGGAAAATACTAGTGATCACTCTTGCAAAACTTTTGAGTTAGACTCCAGTGACAGTAGGGAGGTCAGTTGGTGATCCTCCCTTGTGCCCCTTCTGTGCCAGATGTTCACATCTGTTTGACTCCTTTGGCCTCTGGCTGGGTGTTGTGGCTCATGTCGTCTACCAGCCCATGGTGCATAAAGGACACTTCCTTAACGAGGCATGCCAGGTCCAGCCAGGGAGAGTTGCTCACGCACTCTCCCTCTCATACATGTGACCTTGGCTGGCATTTCAGCAGCTTCACTGCTTCACTCTGACACCAATGTGTGGAGCTGGGGCCCTTTCATTTAGGTCATCCCAGGGGTGGCATTTTTAGCATTGCCCTTCTCAGTCCTGAGGAGTCATGCATTCAACAGATTATTTGTGGACACCTGGTACACTCCAGGCCCTGGGCCAATTGCCAGCAATACGCAGTTGAACCAAACACAGCCCACCCTCAAGCAACCTACCCAAGGGGGAGACAGCCTAGAAGGGTCATGCAGGGTGTGGAGTGTGGAACATGTCACAGCGGCAGCCAGCCCAGATTTGGGAAGGAGGCTTTGTGAAAACTGTGACTTCCAAGTCCATTATTTGTCTGGGGACTGAGGAAGAGCATTGCAAAGGGACATCCAGGCTAAGAAGATAGCACAGAACTCAGCATGAATGTAACGGGCCATCCAGGCTTACATGCAATGAAGGGGTCAAAGCTTGGAAAGGAAAAGCAACCGGTGAGCCAGAGCCAACAGGGCTCCTGGGCTTTACTAAGGATTCAGGGAGTAAAATGCTCCTCAGCCCTCTGCAGCCCACAGCATAAATCCCCAAGAGAGTGACGTGTAGCCACTGTCAGGTGGGATTGCCCTCCTCTCTGTGGAAATGCTGAGACTTACTCCCACACATCGTCTATTCCCACCCCAACTCCTCTTCCTGACTCCAAAAGCTATGTGAGTTCAAGGGCTTTAGCCTGGGCTGGATCTCGTTTGGGGCTGTAAGCAGTCATGGCTGGGTCATCCTGACCTATCTTTACAGACATGATAGCCAAAAATATTCTTGGGATCATGCCGGCCTAGACCCAGAAATGAGAGCGCACCCTAAAATAGATATATGGGAAGCAGCAGAAAAGGGCTTCCCTGTTTAACCAAAGGCATCTGCCCTGAGTTAGGTCACACCTGGTGGCCGAGCCTCTGCTGAGTCACAAGTGCACACCTGAGTCCTGCCAAAGGGATATTTTTTCAAAAGGGCACAGATGAATTATATGCAAATAGAAAATGCCCATAAGCCTAGACAGTTGCTGAGTAGCTGGTGGGCACTGGCGAAGCTAGGAGCTCTTCTGGCATTTGTCAGGGAAGCTCAGAGAAGTAGAGTCCTTCTATGGAAGCGATCTGCAGGGCCTTAGACTTTTACAAGGAGCCTAGTCAGACTTCAGAGAATTGGACTTTTCTTTTTTTTGTTTTTTGGATTTTTTTTTTCCTACAAAAAGAAATAGAAATATTTCAGGTAGAAAGAAGAATTTAATTCATCAAAATACTAGCTGGCAATGGAAGAGCTAGTCTCCTGGCTCTTCACTGAAGCGTTTCAATTCTGTGTCTTGTGGTTCCTACGTGAGTAATTCCACATGTCTCAGCCTAAACATGTGGATTAGAATTTGGCCTGAGGGAATCCCAGGGCCGGAAACCAACAGAATATTTGGCCCCAGGCTAACTGATTTTGAAATTAGGGTAACCTTTCCCCATCTTCTGTCCTTACCTGTTTCCCACTCACCTCCATCTCATTGCCAAAAAAGGATCAAATTGCTTCCTTGCCTTGTCAGTGGCTGCATACTTGCTCTTCCCGTGGGCACTTGTGTTTTATGTAGGATTGTGGCCTCACATTAGTGGAAAATCCAGCAGCAGGATCATGAGGCATTCTTGCAGTCAGGTCTGACAAATATCTTGGGGCCTTAGTCTTCTGAGCACCTGTGGGGATGTCCTCAGGTGGGCCTGGGAGACCAGAGGGACAGCCTCCCTGACCGCTCTCCCCACATGTGGACTCTGTAAAGCATGGGATCCATCTGTTTCCATCTCCCTTGGCTATCCACGAGACCTCTGTGAGATACACCCTTCCTGTATGTTTGTTAATTTGTTTAAAGCAAATATCCACTTACTCTTATAGTAATCAAGGCACATTATAAAAAATACACAGCACATATATTTTAAATGAGTAAGATAGAAAACATAAAGTTTCTAGTATTTTCTCTCTGAATTCCTGAGAGTAACCTTGGGAGCCTCCTGGTATCTTGCACATCCACTTTGAGCACCACTGCTTTAGTGCAAACCAGCACAACTTGATGGCATACCAAACCACTGTGTGTCACTCAGCCTGTGGAAAAAAAAGTCATTAAGGCAAAATCCCCAGGAGCTTTGAGTGTGGAAAACAAGCAAACTCACAAACAACTTAACTTTAAATAATTCAGAATCCTAGCAGGAGAGCTGTCCCTAGACAGACAGAAGTGGCTACAGCTGCAATGATCAGGTCAGGTACACTGTACAGAGCTGTAGATTGTTCACCTTCCCTCTTTGTTTCTCTAGAAAAAGACATTGGCAATCCCTTCTCTCCTGAGTGGAATTCTTTGAACCCTCAAAGTACTGATCCCTGTGACATCAGCGGACCGTGTGGCTTGAGTATTATTTTTGATTTGACCACCAAGATGCTATGATGATTCTGTTCCATGTTGAAAAGGGTCTGAGAAAGTGTATAGGTCTAATTATATATACATATTTATACATGTGTATTTTTGTTTATTGTTACATTTTGACATTGGACTTTCTATTAAATAATTTTTAACAGTTGGTCTTGGCTTTGTTCTTTCTTATTCTTTCCTTCCTGTATCTAGGTTGGGGCGGTAGTATTAGAAGTAACTGAAACCCTGGTGTTCTTGTCCCTCCCATCTTCTCTCTCCTCTAATCCCTGTACACAAAAGCTTCTCCTTGCCTTTCTTATATGTTCTTCTATTTTTACGGGATATGTTCTGCTTCAGACACCCAAATGGAGGATTCCCCAACCTTGTTTTTATTTCCAAGTTGTCCCATCAGCTTCTGCAAATTCATAAATTTACAAGCTTGATGGAACTCCAAGAATGGGGAATGGGAGTGGGAAAGTGGAAGAGGAGGAATTCCTGATAGCTTGAACTGGGCAGAACTCTGGTCAATGACCAGATCTCCAAGTGCAAAGCAGGGCCTACAAACCTGGAGATCATATTTCTGTAGCTTTCAGAGCTGCCACCCACCTAGACTAGGCCCTGCTGAGGAAGGGTGACTCATTGCAGAGCCCAGTCCAAGTAGGTAGCATGTGCAAAAGCCACAATGACAATGGAGAAAAGTTTAGAACACCTGAGTTCAAGAAGGGCACTCACTAGAATATCCATTGTAAGTAATGTGGAGATGTTTGGGCTTTTGGCAGAGGCTGGGAAGCTGTAGAGTGACCTGGAGGACAGGGGAGAGCACCCAGTCCGGGAGGCAGGAATTTCCTAAGACTTCATGAGTTAACCAGTACACCACAGGAAATGCCTGCCAGTAGCTCTCCTTCCAGAATGTGATTCCCCAATAGTTTTATGGCTCAAACAAATGTATCAACAGTGGATGAATGCCAGCAGTAGGTAGGGGTTGAGAGTCTGCTCGCCCACATACACCAAAGATGGAAAAAAAAAAAGAAAGGAGAAGATGTCAACAATAGCCAAGTTATGGAAACAGCCAAGATGCCCCACTATTGACAATTGGATCAAGAAAATGTGGTATCTATACACAATGGAATTTTATGCAGCCATGAAGAAGAACGAAATGTTATCATTCGCTGATAAATGGATGGAATTGGAGAACATCATTCTGAGTGAGGTTAGCCTGGCCCAAAAGACCAAAAAGCGTATGTTCTCTCTCATATGTGGACATTAGATCAAGGGCAAACACAACAAGGGGATTGGACTTTGATCACAAGATAAAAACGAGAGCACACAAGGGAGGGGTGAGGATAGGCAAGACACCTAAAAAATTACCTAGCATTTGTTGCCCTCAACGCAGAGAAACTAAAGCAGATACCTTAAAAGCAACTGAGGCCAATAGGTGAAGGAGACCACGAACTAGAGAAAAGGTTAGATCAAAAAGAATTAACCTAGAAGGTAACACACACGCACAGGAAATCAATGTGAGTCAACTCCCTGTATAGCTATCCTTATCTCAACCAGCAAAACCCCTTGTTCCTTCCTATTATTGCTTATACTCTCTCTTCAACAAAATTAGAGATAAGGGCAAAATAGTTTCTGCTGGGTATTGAGGGGGTCAGGGGGAGAGGGAGGGGGTGGGGTGCGTGGTAAGGGAGGGGGTGGGGGCAGGGGGGAGAAATGACCCAAGCATGGTATGCACATATGAATAATAAAAAAAATGGCAATTGGGCAGAGCTGAACCATCCTCTCTGGTGGGTCTCCATCGAGGCTGCACTGTACAGGCTTCATGAGGGTTGGAGGGGGGCTGTCCAATACCAGTGTCCAGACCCCAAGTTTGTTCAGTCAGAATCCCTGGGGAGGGGACTGGGCATTTTGCAGCATCTCCCCTGACAAGTGTGACGCTCTAGGACACCTTGCCTGTCACACTCAGGGCACTAGCAAACAGTGCTGCAGAAGAACAGGGCACAGATATGTAAGCACACTCTCACAGGCTGAGAGAGCCCAAAGACACAGCTCTTTCCAGAAAGAGTCACTGGGGGAAAGAATGAGCAGGCCCTGTGAGGGACTCCCCAGTGACACATGAAGGAGCATGCAGAGTGTCCCTCCTATCGATGATGCAAAGAAGGATCCACTCCCTGCAAGATTTAAGCACTCAGGCTAAGGAAGGGCCTCAAGAGTTCATCTGGTTTCCAGCCATGCTTCTGCTCAAGCCATTGCAAAGAAAGGGAATGCCATAACGATGCTCTAACAGGAAAGCTGCAAAACAGAAATCTGCCCCTTATCCTGATCTCAGGCAACAACCTAAGCCTGCTCTTGCCAGGTCCTGCCCTGCACCAGCCCCAGAGGACCCCTAACTATGGGAGGCACACTAAGGCCAGAACTCAGCACCCAAGGAATGCCTCCCCTTCTGGGACACTGTTGACAAACCAGGGAAAGCCAATCCCAATCCCATCCCCAGGAAAGCCTATAGGTCAAAGAGGGATCCATGATTGGAAGGGGCTGCTCATCCAGCCTGCAGGGTCTCCCAGCTGAATAAACGGGAAAGCAGTATTTACAGCCCAGTGTCTTTAGGAGTGGGGGGTGGAGGTTATTATAACTGGTTGAATTCCTGGTGAAGGATCATCCTGGTGAGTTTGGGTATTGCAACTGATATGTGACCCAAGCCGTGCATCCCCTCACATGGCTGCCAGGCTCATGGCTGGAATGTCAACACTTGCTCCAATTGTTTGCAGAGTTCTAGTCATTGATATTCTGGGCACTTAACCATGGACCTGACACTGAATTCTCGTGAGCAGTTTGCTGTCCGATGGAGGACTGAGAGTCTTCAGGACAGCCAGCACAGAGAAGATGCAATAAAAGGCAGTTGCAAAGATTTGTCTGCCACCTTTCTTTTCCTCCGGGGCTCAGCTAAGGAGGTGAGGATGTTAGGAGGAATGGTGACTGGTCCTCTCATGTCTTTTGGTGCCAGCCGAAGACTCTTTGGGATATTACCTGTCAGTCACAACCCCAGGCTGTTGCTCACAGGGAGGCAAGTCTCCCATGATCAGACTGGAATACAAATGGGGTTTTAGATTTAAAGATCTGGGTGAATGGCCTATGAGGTGGGGGCCACATGAGAGAGAAACCCCTTTGTGTGAAATTCAAGCACAAGCAAGCCTCTGTCTGGTGTGAGTTCCCAACTCCCAATCCTGGGCTTTGTCTATAAAAAGAAAAAGAGAAGCTTTAAGTCGTCACCATGAACCCTTTATCCTTTGTGTGTAGCTGACACTGAGGATTCTGGTGTCCCATTCCAGGAACTAGTAGGATGCAGAGGTGGTTCCAACCCCGTGCCAGCCCCTCACCTCATGCACAACTGGAAGGGAAGAGCCTGTGGAACCTTCAAAATACAAATACATAGAGTCAGTATTAGGACAAGGAAGAAGACCCTGGACAAATTGAAGCGTGGTGTAGCACAGCCCTGAGTTCCTGCCCTCAGGTTCCAAGTAAGATGGCTTCTTAGCAGACATCACGTCTGTGGAACCCTGAGAGGAAGCATATCATCAAAACCGGTGCCACTGATCGCTGTCGCTGTTTATTGAGCAGTTCTCCCCTACAATCCTCCTGATGACCTCTAAGTACTGCTTGCTCATCCTTTAGTTTACAGTTGAGGAAGCTAAGCCTCAGAGAGATTATCTTTTCCAAGGTTACACAGCAATAAGTGGTAGAGCCACAATGTCAACTCCATTCCACCCACCCAGAAGTCTGGTTTATAACCAGTCAGCTGTAGTGCCACCCATAGGTGTGCCTTGGTCACCATGTCATTGTCATTGCAGTTTGCCTACTCTTTGCCAGGGCCACCAAGAAGCTGCCTTCTCCACCTTCCTTCAGTATGCCCTGTACTCTCCCTCCAACAGAAACAACTGTCCCCAATTTGTGCCTCCTGCCCTAACCCCCAACAATCCCCCACAAGTAGATGGACACTGCTTCGAGGTACATGAGTGCAGACAGCCAGTCCCCACTCCCTGGCCAGTAGGGGCCCCTTCCATCTCAGTGGCTGCCACCTATGAATTCCTAGCTCTCCTGGTCCTCCTTTGTTTCTCCCTTACTGCTTTCAGCTCTTCTCAAGCCTTTCTAGTCACCAGTTAGGTGACCTGGAGACCCTAGGTGACCTGGAGACCCTGGATCTCCAAGGGTCATCTCGAGGACTCTCAGGCATTCTACCTGATTCTCTCCAGATCGTTCCTGAGACCCATTTCTGTGACAGTCACTGTAGCATCCTCTGGGCCCTACCAAGGCCTCTGGTGCTCAGCTCACAACTGCCTTCTGTCAAAGGACCTGTGTTTCCCAAACACTTGCAAGTAAGTGTGTTGCCACTGAACTGGTTTATATTTGCCCCATGACTAGGTGCAGTGAAGACTGCCATCCCATTACTCACACAGCCTGTGCCTCACCAACCCTCAGTTCTCACTGCTGATTGCCTGAGACACACAGCCCCTGAAAGAACATGGTAACTAGTAGTCAGTCAATCAGCACTCCCCAATGCTTGTGAACTGGTTTTTTTCTGGGACAAAGGAGAAGTGAGGGCGGGCACTGGTTAGAAAGGTGACTATCAGATCCAACCTGGTAAAAATCCTCAGGTCCCCCGCATCGGTGAGCAAGACAACCCAGCCTCCTGTGTACCCAGTGGTTTCCAGAATGGTGGGCAATGGGTTTTCCTCCACGGCCCTTGGCCAGCCCTTCCTTTCACATGAGGGTTGTGGTTTGGGGAATGTTTTGACTGGAAACATTCAGGCCTGTGGTGGCACTTGGAGTTGTGAGACCTTCTGTACTAAAAGGAAACCATGAATGGTCTATTTAGAACCTGCTAACAATCCACAGTGTAAAGAACAAGCAACGATTCTGCTGCTGAAATGCTGGCTTTCTGAGAGTGGCCCCAAGGGAACTGCCTATGGGGCAGTCGCATCCCCTGTTCTGGTTAGGCCATCTGGAAGACACACCCCAGTGGTGGCAAAGTTTCCAGAATATTATGCCTTTGTCCTTTTCTCCGCCTCTCCTCAGCCTCTTTCCAGAATATTCTTCTCCTGGGGCTTGTGGTGTTCCTGTGCTCTCAATGAAACCACTTTTCCTAAATCAGATGAGCTTTGCTCAGAGAAGGGCAACAGAGAAGGCCTGAGACAGCTTCTCTTGGGTCTGAGTTGTTAGGTTTGACCTCAGCATCGCAGACGTATTGTTCACCTGAGGGAAGCAGCTGGCTTTCCTCTCAGAACAAAATGGTGGCCACTGGAGCCTGGGGCACACTCCACATATTTTCATCACAAGAGAACCATGAACGATGCTTCATTTCATTGACCCCTGGAATCAAAAGAGAATATGAGAATCACGGGTTTCTAACATTCAGCCTAATTAAAAACTGACCAGTTTACTAAAGCAACAAAGGCTTGTTTCAAAGCTTAGCCACAATTAGGAATGGTGTTCAACCAATTGATCAAAATTAATTCTCTTATAGGTACAAGTAATTCCAATAAAAATCAAATAGGCTTTTTGTGTAGAAATTGGTAAACTGATTCTTAAATTTATATAGAAATGCAAAGACTATATTAGCAAAAGCAATTTTGAAAAAGAATAACACAACTTTAAAGAAGTACTTGAAAACTATAGCAATCAAGGTAATGAGATATGAGTAATTATAGACGGATTAATCAGATAAAAGTTCAGAAATAGGCCCATCCATATCTGCTCAACTGATTTGAAACAAAGGTCTCAAGGCAATTCAGTGGGGGAAAAGATTGCCTTTTTAATTAATTTTACTGCTATAATTGGACATTCATATGCATGAAATGAACTTTGGCCCTTGAAAATACACAGAAAAATTCATTTGAAATGGATCATAGTACTAAAATGGAAGGACTAGAATGATAAAAATTCTGAAAGAAAAGTAGAAGATAAAGCCCTTGTGATCTTGGATTAAAGACTTTTAGCTAGAGCACAAAAAACATAAATCATAAAAGTAAAAACTGACAAATTAGACTTCATCAAAATTTAAAATTTCTCTTCTTTAAAAGATATTAAGAAAATGGAAAGATAAGACATAGACTGATAAAATAATCGTAAAGCGTATGTCTGAGAAAGGTGTACAGAATACATATGCAAATAATTGATGACTATGTCCATACAAGCCACAGTGAAATGCCACTACACACCCCTAGAATGGCTCAAACTAAAAACGACTAAAATAGGCAGGAGGCAAGTAGAACTTTCTCCACCGCTTGCCAATGAGCATGCAAAAATGGTGCACCATCTGTAATGCACTAAAAAGTTAAGCACCCACTTAATGTGTCACCCGGAAGTCCCACTTTAAGAAAACCTATGTCCACATAAAGACTTGTATTCTAGTGTCCATAGCAGTTCTAGTCATAATAACCAAAAAAGGAGGAATTGCTCAAATTCTTACAAACAGTCTTGCTAGGGTCCTTCTGCTCTATCTAGATATAAACCGCGGGTAGCGGAGGAAAACTCCTTCAGTTATTCTAGAACCTCTGCTGGCATTTTTAAGCAGTGTCAATGGATGATAGCAGGCAGTAGCAGTCAACTTTGGACTTTTGTCATCACTCTTGCAGGCTTCAATCATCCCTCAGCTGTCTTCTGCCCAGGGCCTGGTGAGCCACGATTGGTACAAGATCTCCAATGTTCCCATTGTAGGGGCAGGCCCTGGTTGGCCACTGTCACCCAATGCCACTCCTGCCCATTGCTCCTGCCTTAGGAACTGCTGCTCTTGTTGCCCTGCCACGGTCACCACTGCTCTTTTCTTTGTGTTACCAGCTTGGCCACTCTACTAATAATGAGAATTAAAAGTAGGCAAGGCAGACCACTCAGAGTTTTTGTTTGTTTGCTTGCTTGTTTGTTTTGGTGGCACTGGGGTTTGAACTCAGGGCCTTGTGCTAGGCAGGCACTGTATCACCTGAGCAGCACCAGGGGGCAGCACAGGAGGGCATTTCCTGGCTGTCAAAAAGTGAGCTTAGCAGCCTGCTTATATAGCCTAAAGGGGCTGTGGCAAGGGTGTCTGCACCATCTTGGCAGGCCCGTCATGTAAATAAAGGACTGTATTTGCACCAATCACAGGTCTCCTGGGCCACCAGGAAGTGCTTTCCTGATGTGACAATGGATGCAGGGTCATCTAGAATTCACTGAGGCTTGTTTTAGCAAAAAGTCCACCGCAAACTGCCTGCTGGGGCGGTGGCTTCTGCATCCAGAGTCATTTCTTGGGCACTGACCTGAGGACAGTTGCTGCCTGGCTGGCAGTCCTTTGCTCGAGCCAGCCCAGCCCTGGGAAGGGTCTAACAGCAGTCAGTTGGGGAATTAAAATCTCCCCAACCTCCACACCCCAGCACATGTAAAGGAAAAAGAAACTTTAAAGGCGCTTACAACAAAGGCTCATCAGAAACAGTGTTTTAACAGTGATCTCACAATGCTGAACTCCTGCCCCAAATCCCCAGGGAGAGGTGGGTCCCTGCCATCTGTTTCAAAACGTCTATTAACTGGAAATGCTTTAGCAATCACGGTGTATCCATATAATGTAACAAAAGTGGTTCAAGGAATATACACACAGCAACATGGATGAATATCAAAAGTGTACAAAGCAAGCCAAACCCTGATGGCTCGTGCCTGTAATTCTACTACTCACGAGTCAGAGAACAGGTAGATTGCAGTTTGAGGCCAGCCGGGCAAATAGTTCGTGAAATCCTTTCACAAAAATATCCAACACAGAGAAGGGATGGTGGAGTGACTCAAGTGGTAAAGTTCCTGCCTAGCAAGTGTGAAGCCCCTGAGTTCAAATCCCAGTACAACAACAACAACAAAAACTACTGTGCTAAGTGAAAGAAGACCATCACAAATGACTCCATACTACATGTCTGCATTTACATGACATGGTGGAAAACACTGTAAGGACAGAAAACTGATCAGAGGTTGCAAAGCAGTTAGACTGGAGAGGAAATTGCAAAGGGAAATGAAGTCTCTTTTTTGGATCAAACCTATCAAACACTTAAAAAGTGAATTCTTTGGTATGTAATTAATTATACCTTAATAAATCTAACTTTAAAACACATGAGTCCAAAAACCAGGTTGGATCACGGAAACTCTTAAGTTTGGATTCCTTTATTTATATTGAGTGAAAATTTATTCCCACTGAGGCCAAATTTTACATTTACTCTATCTACAAATGACTATTTGCATTTGTATTACCCCTCTAGGGAGAAGGAGGAGGAAAACTGAAATCTGCAGGATGTTACTGTGTGCCAAGCAGGCACGTGATTTTGTTTGGTCTGTTACGGGCTGAATTATGTCCTCCCTCCCCAGTCATGCATTCAAGCCTTAGCTCTCAATGTGTTACAACCCATCTGTATTTAGAGATAGAACATTTCAGAAAGTGATTAAGATGACATGAGGCTGTTACAGTGAACCCTAATCCAAGCTGACTGCGTTCTTATAAGAAGAGAAAATGTAGCCATGCACCAGTGACTCACACCTGTAATCTTAGCTTCTTGGGAGGCAGAGATCAGGAGGATCGGTTCGTAGCCAATACCAGGCAAATAGTGTGCAAGACCTTATCTCGAAAAAAAAAAAAAAAAACCTAACACACACACAAAGGTTGGTAGAGTGGCTCAAGTGGTAGAGCACCTGACTAGCAAGCATAAGGTCCTGAGTTCAAACCCCAGTACCACCAAAAAGAAGAAGACGAAGAGAAAATGCAGACATCAAGAGAGACATCAGAGGTGAATGTGGACAGGGAGATGACCACATGAAGAGGCAGCAAGAGGGCAGCAACCTACCAGCTAAGGGGAGAGGACTCCAGAGCAACCAAACCTTCCCAAATACTGATATGGGACTCCCCATTTCTAGAACACTGAGAAATTAGATTTCTGTTGTTTAAGCCACTCTTTCTGTGGTATCTTATTATGGCAGCTATACAGAGGCCGCAGTTCTCTGAACAATCTGAGGTACAACAGACAGGAGAAAAATGCAAGGCTCTGAGAGGCTGGCAGCTTGCACAGATCCAGTGGTGATGGAGCACCTGGGGGATAGAATTCTGTCTGACACCCCTGCCACCCTCCAGACTGCATCCTGCTCCCTCCCCTCCACCTTGATCACAGTTCTTAGGGAATCAGAGTTGTTTCCTTTCTCACCCTGAATGGCCTGCACTGCTTTGCTCAGCAAATACTGAACTGATCTGAATACTTAAAGTAGTAAGATCTCAGGGTGCAGGATAGATCTATATTTAATATCCAGCTATTTCCTGGGACAAAGTAGTATCAATTTTTGTCAATAGTGAAAGTGATCATAGTTGATATCTTAGCCATTCATCATGCCATGAGTTTCTGTGAGTGCCAGGCCCAGTGACAGGCATCAAGGATGTCAAGGGAGGGCTCCCAGTCCTCAAGTGTAGGCAGACAGGTCTTATAGGACCTGGAAGCAAATGCTGCATTGGCCTTAACATTCATTTACTCCACAGATTTTTTTTGGCAGTACTAGAGTTTGAACTCAGTACCTCACAGTTGCTAGGCAGATGCTCTACCACTTGAGCCACTCTACCAGCCCTTTTTTGTGTTAGGTATTTTCAAGATAGGGTCTTGTGAACTGTTTGCCCAGACTGGCTTTGAAACTCCATCTTCCTGATCCTGCTTCCCAAGTAGCTAGGATTACAGACACATACCAGTGGCACCTGGCTCCACAAATATTTTTTGAACACCTGCAATAGAGCCAAAAGGACCATGGATAAAGGAGGCAACTTTGAGAACTCAGCTTTGCACCGCCTGATGACACTCCTCCCCACAAGTCCATGGGTTTGCTGATGGTAATTTTTAAATATTTCTGGAAACTTTTCCTTTCTGCCTCCCTCGCACTTGAAACTCCAGGCCCTCATAGCCTCTTCCCTTCAATTCCTGCCTTCTAACAGGGCTCCCCTGCCTGTCTCCACACCCTTGAAACCCACCCTTTACATTGTACCCTGTCACTTGTTCGAAGTGTAATTCCTGGGATCTCCCTTGTCTTCTTAAAGCCTGTGGTATGCCTGGCTCCCTTTCATTCTCCAACACTCACACAGGTATCCCCTCCTCCAGAAGGTGGGAAAAACAACTGGCTTCGAGGAAGACAGAGATAAGCTGCAGGAGCACACATCCCACTCCTAAATGAAGACCATCTCTTATCTCTCAATAGACTAAGCTCCATGAGAGCAAGGACTCACCCATGGATGCCCTCCACCTATGGCTATGACTGGCACATAGTAGGCACTCAAGATATATCAGGTAATGAATGGGTATGTTCCCTATTGAGTGCTGAGCTCAATCAATTCTTGAGGAATGAATGAAATGGTGGGGGGTTGGGGAGGAGCTTTGAAGGATGAATAGGAGTTACCCAGATAAGGGATAAAAAAAAGATACAGGAGATTCCCATAGTAAAACTGAAAAATGTAACTTAAAACATTGTAAGTGGGGATCACCTGTATTTATTTCTAACCTTGGGTTTTCTTTCTTATAAAATGTCTTCATTCTCTGCTACTTCAAACAACTTCCTCTTTGCAGGATAACAGGTTTACGCGACAGCCTCAGGAGCTCTGGAAGCAGCCACTTAGCACTCGTAAATATATATCCCGAAACAAATTTTGGTTCTGCTTAGATCACATGCTCACTTCAGACCAGTCCCTAAAGTCATTGGCCAGCCTGGGTCATATGTCCTTCCATGACAGCACCTTGACCAGGAGACCCAGGATAAAGACAGGAGTGTTCTCCAAAGGAAGAGATGATAAACAAAATGAAACCATACCTCCCATCCTATGTTAGTCACTTTTCATGGCTGTGACAAAATATCTGAGCAAATCAACTTAAGGAAGGAAGGCTTTATTTTGGCCCACAGTTTCAGAAGGTTCAGTCCATGGTCAGCTGGCTCCGTCCTGTGGCAAGGCAGAAGCATCATGGCGGAAGGGCACGGCAGGGGAAAGCTACCTATCTCATGGCAGCCGGGGAGCAAGAAAAGAGTGAAAGGAAGGGACCAGGGACCAGACAAATACTTCAAAGGCTCCAGAGACCTATTTCCTCCAACTAAGCCCCATGTCTGAATAGTGCATTCAGCACTGAACTCCTCAATGGATTAAGCCTCTGAAAAGCATCTCCAGGTGGGGGTCCAGCCTTCAACACCTGAGCCTTTGTGGAGGACACTTCGTATAGAACACACAACACACCCCATCAGCTGTGCATATGTCCCAGACAGTGGGTGCCTTTTCTGGACCTATCCTCCTTCAGCAGAGAAGGTAGATTTTGAATACACACTTTTTCTTGTCTTTCTTGTCCTTTCTGGGACTCAGTTTCTTCACCTGTAAAATAGGTAGAGCTAAATTCATCTCTAAATGTCCCTTCCAATATGACATTCTGGTATTTCTGACATTTCAAGTCTTGCTAACTTAGGTAGCATAAATGTCTACTTTATTAATAGATTAATTCGTGAGATAAGTTTGGATATTTTACCTTTGTTCTTCTTAGTCATTTCCAAAACACTTGATCTCAATTCAGCAAAGAAATCCAACCTTTATCCCAAAGAGCAGTTTACAGTTTCACTCAGAATTTGGATCCTCCTACCTACCACTCCCATGTAGTTGGGATTATAGAGATGCACCGCCATGCCCAGCCTAGTAGAGAATGTGCTAGTAGAGAATATTCCTAAACCTGAAATAGTTTCTGTTTTCCATTTACTGAGCACCATGATGAGCTCACGAGGGACAGGGAAATCGGAATCACTGAGGCATTAGCCCTTCAAGGCTAATTCTTGCATTCTCCAAGCGCCCCTACAATAAGCCAGGCCAGAAGCAGGACAAGGGCAGAAAGGAGGACACAAACAAGGAAAATGGCCTGTCCTGTGATCAAAGGCTCTTCTCTCAGACCCCAAACCTAGCCCAGCCCTTCCCCACTCGTAGCTCCTGACACCTGCTTAGTAGCATCCTGACCTCTGTCCACACTGACTTTTTCATCTTGCTTCCCCCAACCGCTTCGCCTTGACAGTGACTTCTGGGTGCCTACACTATTTCAGAGAAAACCCTTTCTTTAAACCACGCCTAATAACGTGTGACACTGTGGAGGCTGCCCCTCACATGTCTCAGCTCTGAGAGGCCCACGTCCCCAGCTCCACTCACTTGCACATGATAGAAGATCTGTGTATGTCTTTCCGAACTGTGAAGCTCTCACAGTAATGCTGTGAAACTTAAGTCTCCAACTGAATTATCAGTCCCAGCAGGGCAGGATGGGAAGTTCTTGTGTCAAGTCCAGCCCTATGGTCGGCACAGGATCGGCCAGCACCATATGTTTTAAATGTCTGAATTGGAGGCTCTGGGAGAGAATTGCAGAGCTGGCTACCAACTAAAAACAACCTTTGCCCTCCAGTGGTAGGATGCAGTCCCAGTCACAAGGAAACTGAGGTGGGTCACTTCCGGGTCTGCTCCTTCAGAATGCAGCCTGTGACCTCCTTCCCATCCCCTTCCCTCTTCTACCAACAAGCTAATGACCCAGCCTTGGCCTTGACTTTTCATATTAGGATTACAACATGCAAAGGAATTCAGTGCTTTGCTCTCTTAAGCCCATGTAGTTGCTGAATTCCAGCTTTCACTAAAGAGTGGGAGACTTAGTATCACTGTGCCTGCAATCTGACAAGGCAGCAGTCAGCAGGTGCTGAGTCCCAGTGTGTAACACACCCTATAGTGTCCCTTGAGTCTGACAGCCAGTGTCCCCATCACCATCCTTGCATTGTTGTTTTTCTGACCTTTCATTCTTTTCCATGACCTGCTTGATTCTTGCAGATAGCTGCATTTTCAAAACCACCCATATGCTTATTTCAAGCATTTGAGCCTCTGAGAAGAAGATGACTCAGAAGTCTAATTGCAGATCACACTCCACCTGGCTCAGTTTGAGCCATTTTAGAACCCATACCAGTGATCTCAATCCTGGTTCAGGACCAGATGGGACCCCCCCCAGTGCTTTCCCCCTAACAAATATTCTAATGTCCCTTTATGTTTCTGAAATGAAATTAATACTACCCACTTAGATGCACAATTTAAAAAACTAGCTAATACCAACTAAGTACAAAAAGCAATAAAAGTCATTTATGGTGACATCATCTGTGTTTCAGGCCACCATCCCAAGCACTGCAGGCTGTCCAGCATCTCTGCCATTTTCCATTAAATGCTGAGACCATCCCAACCCACCCATTAAAATAACCAAATACACCCTTGTTTCCAAAGTCCCCTCTTCAGCCAGATCTTCACCAGTAAGAACCACTGCTCCAAACTGAGCAGACACGCAGAGAGGGAGAAGGGATATTGAAAACGACTGTGTCTCTTTAGAGTGGGTGGAAATGAAGGGTCAGTGTGGGTTCCAAGACTAGCAGGCTTGTTAAGCTTTTGTTCACCAATGACATATGCACTTGTTCTCCCAATCTGGCTCCTGGGAAAGAAGGGGGAGGGGAATGGCTGTGCTGCACTCAAGCCCTTCCCCACCACTCCACTGCAACCTGGTAAGACCAACTTCACCTCTTGACTTCTGTTTTTAAGAAGGAAGAATAAACAAAAGGAGAGCCTGATGCTGAAGAAAATTCAGTTCTATCCCTCTCATCTTGTGCCTATTAAAAGTCCTTTGAATAAGTCACATCGAGACACTTACTCAGTGGCCCTGAGAGTGCTTTCAAATGAAATACCTCCCAAGTCATTTTTTTCTAGAAGGCCATGATTCTGCAACAACCAAGATGGACACCATTTCACTGGGACTGGGCTGGAGCAGGTCCCAGAATCATAACACAAACTTAGAAAGCCAAGGGATGTGAATATGTCATCCTCTGGACCCTTCCCCCAGAAACTTCTAGCATCTCATTGAAGAACTGTCTCATTTTCTCCACTGGCTTTGGTGTTGTCTAAACTTTGACATGGTTTCTTTAATGGCTTTTGAGAAAATTCTGTGCTGCTATGTGTGTGTGAAGAGGGGACAGGGACAGAGAGTAAGAGCGAGATCTTCTTCTTCCTCCAGAACCCCGGCATCAGTGGCTGTCCCCCACCACCACCCTCAGCAAACACCTCACTTTCTTCATTCACTCTGCCCTACCATTTCATTTGTCCTCTGTCCCAAGCCATTTTTAACTGTCAGACAGGAAGGATCTGACCTGACAGGACAATTAAATATTAATACCTTGATTGAAGAGTCTGTGTGCAAATCAATTAAAAAATAGGATATGTATGTCCGAGGCAATTTTAATCTATTTTTTCTTTGTGTCAGGAAAGCTCTTGCCATGGAGCTCAGCCGCCAGTGCTCTGGGCCTGGGTTTGATTCTAGGATGTATATGGAGAGCTAGTTGGGTAGCTGGTCACCATCTTCCTCACACAGGGCCATATGCAAGAGATGATGTGGCCTTTGTCCTACCATGAGGATGGGAGGGGACCCCCATAGGCCAGTCCCAATCCCCTTCATCAAAATCTTCCCACAACAAGCTGCCCCTTCTTTTGGGTTCCCATCTTATACTGACTTACATCAGACATTTGTTATATTTGGTTGTTTTTTTTTTTTCTTTCAATTTTCCTGTCCCCTTGAATGTGAGGGAAGAACACAATATGGGTGAGATCTTTCTAAACAGGTCCCACCCAGTCTCTGGAATCTGGAGGCTATGAACCAACAAGGCATTGAAATCTGTCCCATTATAACTTCCTTGTTTCAAAAGACAAATCTATTGAATAACAATAAAAAAACTTCATTCCTATACCCATTCCAAGTTGGCTCAAGGTAGAATAGGGGTGAAAACATAGCATACACGGAGGAGGTCCAGGAAAAATGACTTATTTCTAGGAAGAAAAACCAAAGCAAGCCACTGCTCCTAGCCCCTGAGATAAACTGATGACCACCTGGAAATGGAGGGAGGGAGATTCCAAATACAGCTTTTAGAAATGTCCAAGCTAAAGGATAAATGTTGTAGGCTACATGGTTTTTTATTTTCTCAACAAAAAAAAATACACATTGATTTGCAAAGACAGTTTCTTCTAAAACTGTGTAACTCGAGAAATTTGTTAGGTGAATCCTTACACAGGGATGGTAAAGTAGCCTTTCACTGTTCCTCAAATAAGTCACACTCACCCTGCCACAGAACTTGTCCACCCCCTAGAATGATCCATGGAGATTCTCAGCCTTTACCTTTCTGCTCAAGTGTCCCCTCAGCAGCCTTCCTGCCTCCTCTGACCCACATCCCCCTCCTGGTACCACACTCCATCCCTTGCTCTACCTTCCTCTATATTTCTGTTCCATTTGCTCCCTCTTCCCATACCCTCAAAGTGTTTTCCTTCTTTGCTTCTTTTCTGTCTGCATTATCAGACTACAAACTTCACGAGGACAGAGATTGGCCTTTTATGTTCAGTGATGGCACCTCAGTCCCTAGATTAGCACTCAGAATCTAGCAGATATTAAATATATATTAGCTGAATTATTAATCAAGGGCCATATTTTCAACCGTAATTTTTGTTTGCTTCTCTTCTTTTTTTTAAGGCAAGACCTTGAGCACCTGGGCTCAAGAAGTCCTTTCACTTCAGACAATCCTCTTGCCTCAACCTCCCAAGTAGCTGAGACTACAGGCATATACCAAAACATCCAGCATGATCACAATTTTTGAAAGTCACAAACACTACTTTAGGAGAAGACTCCTGTAATTATGAAGACTCTTCCAATAAGCATGAGATAACCTGTTTCAGGTGCTTCAATTTTTTAGATTACTATTTCATTCAGGAGCAGATCTATAAATGGATTTCATTAACAAGTCCTGGACCTGTCTTCTGTCTCACACACCAAGGACCTACGGAAGCTTTGGCCAGTCTTCATTCACTTGGGGTTGACTCTTAAATTGGACCCTCCAGCAGTACTCTGAGTCCAGTTCTTCAAGATTGCTGAAGGTGAGAGCCTTCTGGTTTAGCTACCAGATGACAAGACAAAATACCATTCACAGGAGATGCTCAAGAGCTAAACTTACAGTCTCCTTCACAGAAAAAGTAAACTATTACTTTAGCACAAACAGGGAAGCAGGAGTAGCTACAGGCACAGCCAGCACATCCAGCAAAAGAGAAATCTTAACACTATCAAGAGCTTACATAGTCTTAGGGGAAAGATCTCCAGTGCTATCTGATCAGTGTTAATTATCTACTGCTATATAACAAATACCCTCAAAATTTAGCCTCTTAAAATGAGGTTTATATCTCACTGTTCCTGTGGGTTAGGAATTTAAGAGCAGCTCAGCTGGGTTCTGCCTCTAGGTGTCTCATGTGATCACTGATAAGAAAGACATCGCCAGAGCTGCCATCACTTGAAAGTTTAACTGAATCTGGAGAATCCACTTCCAAGGTGGGCTGTTGACACTGGCTGCCATCAGGAGGCCTCAGTCCTCACCACTAGGGCTCTTTATAAGGTCGCTTGAGGATCTTTATGATGTGTCAGCCAGCCTCCCCCAGAATAGTTGACCCAGGGAAAAGAGCCAAAAGAAAGCCCCATGTCTTTATGGCCTAGTCTTGTAAGTTCCATCTATCATTTCCTCTACACTGTATTTGTTGAAAGTGAGTTGCTAAGTTCAGACCATGCTCAAGTGAAGAATTAAGCTCTACTTCTTAGAGGAAGGGAAATCAAAAAGTGTGTAGACATATCTTAAAATCACCATCACAGCACATGTGGAGAGAGAGAATGGTCTTAGCCAACCAGAGAAGGGTTGTGTAAGAGGTGATAGGCTGAAGAATTAAACATTACAGCCATCACTTCTCAAACCCACCACTGGCCAGTTGAATGAATCCAAGGAATATGTTACCTACTCTGGGATTCAGTTTTCCCTTGTTTAAAATGGAGATAATATTTGTTTTGCTAAATGGCATGAGAAAGAGAGAAAATACATTTCAATCTCTCTTCTGAGCACATAGTAAGGACTCAAGAAATGGCAGGTGTTATTAAATTGTGTTGTGATACTTCTTAAGTATCCTGGAAGAATTATAAATTAGTATACTATATGATGGAGGGAAACATTTAAATTGCTTAAGATATACCACATAAATTACATAAATGCTAATAGATGTGTATCTAGCATAGTGATTTTGATTTGATACTCAGCTTGTTCTTCTGGGATATTTGTGTGTGTGTGTGTGTGTGTGTGTGTGTGTGTGTGTGTGTAAGAACATACTCTGCCCCTAGTTCTCCAAAGACACTTACAGTAATTGCAAAATAAAGATGTTAAAAACAAAAATTTTTAAACATGCAAAAAGAAACAAAATAAACCCAGTAATATGTAAAGCACAACTCCAGTGAGAAAAAAAGACTAAAAGAAAGAGGGAAATAATAATAATAATTCAAGACAAAATTTGTATCTAAGCCAAAACGAGCAGATAACCATGATGGCGATCATCATGAGACACTGAACACTTTTCTTAGAACTTGATTCTAGAGGAATCACAAGCATGTCCCCCACAGAATCCACAGAGGTCCAATCCATTGTACCTCTCCGTGGGAGGTACAATCACTAATTTTCATAAAGCCTGGGACCACGATAAGCAACAGCCAGCCCAGTTTTGGAGAACAAAAGATTTTATATGTGACTCTACCCAAGCAGAGAAATCAACACATCCTATTGCTTTTTGAATTTTTGTCATTAAAACTTCTGTATCATATTTTAAAAAATGTTTCTATAACCTTTTTTGGATCTATTTAATTATAATCTGCTAAACATGCAAGAGGTGTGCCATCAAAACACCATTCAGTGGCAATTCTGAGACAAAGCAGATGGACACATCTTTCCCTAAGGGTATTTAGCCAGGTGTTAGGCACTGTTAAGGACTGTTGAGAAGGTTAATTCCATGACAGTTTCTTTTTTGTAAGCACCTTTGATGTTTTCTCAGTTTAAATGATTGAAGCTGTCACAGTCCAGCTGTTCATCACTTGATAGGCAACTGTCCAACCCTTCCCTGTGTCTGGCTGCTTCATGGATTCCCAAAGGAAATTCCACTCAAGCTACAAAAACCACAGCAACTGTGGCTGCTGCTGAAGCAATTTCTGCTTCAGGAGGCCTTGCTCCAGTCATAACTGCTCCAGATAGCTTGTACCAGCTCCAGGAGACTTGGCTTTGGCCACGATGAACCTCCATGGCCTCTCCTCCATCTTGCAGCTATTGTCACCCAAGCCAGAGGGAGCACCTCTCCAGTGACTCAGCAGAGGCCTGTCATTGGTACACATGTGAGGCTTGTGATCAGAAGAACTAGAAGCCACGCACATGGAAGGCTGTGACTGGCGGAAGTAAAAACATGCCATGCCCCTTTTCTGGCTACACAAGCAGCTTGTTTTTCAGTCTGTTTGTCAGTCTGGGCAGCCTTTCTCCTGTGCACTGCTCCCTGGTGTTGCAACATCAGGCTCCAATAAAACTCGGCTGAGGGGTCTTTTGTTTACCTACTTGTGATCTTTATCACAAGTAGAGTGGGCTGAGCTGTTTACACAGCGCAGACAGAACACTGGTGGTGGTGGCAGCAGCAGCAGCAGTGAGAAAGGTGGCTGAAGAGCTTCAAAGAATGAACAGGAGCAGGAAACTGCAGAGAGCTTGAGGCAGGCTAAGATAGGGAAAGCTCAGGACTCTTAAAACATACTGTATTTCAGATCGAACATTGTTCTCACTTTCTCCAAGAGCCTTCTTTTCTATTGAAAATATGTGCAGATTATTCATGTCCAAGCCTGGGGACCACCCAAACCCCTCCCCACTCATTGATTATTGGTGATAAAGAATTGCCAGGTTTTTCCCCTTCCATAGCTTAGCACAGGTTTTAAAAGCACCTGGATACAGGGAGCACTCTCTACTTCCACCTCATACCTGACCCATCATGGCTATAAGTAACTTTCCCCCTAACCTTTAATAAATTTTATTGTCACCCTCTCTAAGTGTACATTAGCCTGGCCAGATGCATCCATGTGAATTATAAAAATCTGGATTTTCTGTTTACCATTGCTACAGCAAGTTGAGACTGTGGATGACAAAGGCTGCAAGGAGCCTAGACAGGAAGAGCCATAAACCCAGGTCACTGGAAGCATTCCAGAGAGCTGCTGAGGGGTCCCAACACCCAGAGCTCAGGAGATAAAATGCTAACTTCTGGGTGCTAGGCTCTGCCAGTTAAAGCCGTAAACCTCTGACGAAGCAACTAGAGCCCTTAAGTCTCTGGCACTCAAGAGGCCAGGGCAGCCAACACTAAGGGAGCTATTCCTTGCCCATTGGTGATTTCCATCTGAGTAAAACAAGGTGATCCTCAGCCAAACCTTGTTTGACAATTCTGCAGGAGTTGAGTCTGCTTGGTGGGTCTGGAAGAATGAATGGGAGATGGCTTGCATATCTTTTGGCAATACTTATTCACTGTTCAAATTAAGATGGTAATAACAGGAGTCTGAGGACTTTGAACACTTAGGAAGGACCAGTCCATAAGCTGAATGCTTTCCATGATGACCCAACTTAACCTTTATAAAACTCTACGAAATCAATACTATCATTAGCCCTATCTTGCAGATAGGAAAACTGACATGCAGAGACCTCGGGTCACACAGATAGGAGTGGAGGAGTCAGAAACTGAATCTGAGCAATCTGAGCCTGACTTTCAAAACCCCTCACCCTGGAGCCTGGAGGATGGGGACTAAGAAGCAAGCCACATGGGGGTGAGGAAGCCTGGAAGGCCTGGATGAGGTCAGCCCTCCTGCCAGCTCTGCCACGCAGTGGCCAGTGACATCAACTCAGGCCATGCCAACCAAAGAGGAGTGCTAGGAGAACAAGTACATTAGCAAGGCGGGACAGAGGAAACTACCACTCCTCAATGTTTTGTCCCAAACCATAGTGTGGCTTTAGATCTGCTATCTTTGGATGCACGCGACAACTGAGTCTCAAAGGTCTAGCGCCAATGGTATAGCTGTTGGATGAAGGACACCCTACAAGAAGTCCACAGCCAAATAAGATCAGAAGAAGAAACCAAGACTCATTAACATAACGAAGACTCAGGGATATTTTGTAGTAAACAAGTCCATTTAACATCCTTTAATCTGGCATTTACCAAACTTTGTTTTGTTGTAGCGTGTTACATCCTGAAGAACCATGCAGATGCTGGTCCAGATCTCTAAGGTTCCTTTCAGCTCAAGAATTTTACAGGTTTAGGTCTTCTTTTAAAAGCAATAGTAGGAACAAGGAATTTATTCATTTATTTTTTATTGTTAGTATTGTGACATTTATATAAGTGCTTATCATTGGATTCACCCCTCCCTCTTTTTCCCCCTCCCCCTTCTTAGAGCAGTCTCAACAGCTCTCATTGTTCTATTTTCATACATAAATACAAAATACTTCCACCTTATTTCCTTCACCTTTTCTTTATGCTGTCCCACAGGTGCCCACCCCCTGACAAGACCTGTTTTCCCTTCCTGTCTTTTACTTATTAAAAAAGAGTATTTTGTTAGTTTATGATAGCTATACAAGGAGTTTGCTGTGACATTTCCATATACACATGTATGTACCCTGAATTGGTTCATCCCTTCCACTAGCCTCCTTACTGCCCTATTTCCCCTTCTTGTAGTGACTTCAACAGGTTTCAGTGTTCCGTATGCACACTTATCTAAAAGAACATTACCATATTCACACTCTTTCCTTTCATTTTTGATTTTTTTGGTGGCACTGGCGTTTGAACTCAGGGCCTCACACTTGCTAGGCAGATACTCTTACTGCTTAAGCCACTCTGCCAGCCCCTTTTTGGGTTGCGTATTTTTGAGACAGGGCCTCATGAACTATTTGCCCAGGCTGGCTTTGAACCTCGATCCTCCTGATCTCTTTCTCGTGAGTGGCGAGGTTACAGGCGTGAGTCCGGGAACTCTGGCCCTCTCTCCTTTCTTCCTTTACCCTCCCTGTGCAGTGCCTTCTCTTCAACATGACCTTTGCATTCCTGTCCTTCATCGCTTAGGTGTCTGTCTATTGTTCAGTGGGAATTTTGCCTTGGTATTTTACTTGTACATGCATTGTGCTTAAATCAATGTAACCCCCTTCCACTATGTTTCTCTCCTTTCTTCCCCATCCTGTGTGGTTCAACAGTTTTCAGTTTTTGTTTGTCTAGAAACAAGGAATAAAGCCAGGATTCAAAGCTTGGTCTCAGGCTGTGCCTCTGGTTAACTGGAAAACCTGGGTAAATCCCTTACCCAATGGCTCAAACCTTTGATCTTCTCTGTGGAATGGAACTAATAATCCTATCTGTATCATTACACTATTGTGAGGATCAAATTAGATAATGAACGCATACCAACATAACTTATAAATTACAACTTGACCTATAGCTAGCTATTATTAAAGACAAATCCAGATGTTTAAACTGAAGCCATTTTAATCACCTGGTTACCCAGTTAACTCTCTTGAACTTTACTTTGAAGGAGACATATTTTCAAAATGATGCAAATTCATTGACTTTTCTATTCCTCAGGTTGATACTTTTGATGTCATTTCAATTGAGTATTTGGGTCATGGAGGGAAATAACGATCAAGTGGTTCGTTCTTCCATGCAGCCACCCTTTGGTTGAGTGAGTTTAGGGTTTTCATTCAGTGCTGCAGGCTGGCAGTAAATTAAAGACAAAGCACAGGAAAAAGGAATTCATCCAAAGAAGAAGTTCTTTAGAGAACTGAATTTTAACACCATAAATCCCATACAGACAGGCCCAAAACACAATTCCTCAGGGAAAGGAAATTGTCCTATTCCCATCAGAGCAGCTGTCTTCCTGGTAGAATGATTCTCTTTCATGCCTCATGCTGGGACACATGGCGCCCTGGCCCAGACAATGCTTTCTTGTCTTCTGCACATAGTAAATGATATAAATTTATGTCATGAAAAAAATCATCCTCCAAATTCTTCCACCCCATTTGTTTATTTTCCTCCTTGGTCTTTACTGAACTATGAGTCTCCTTCTTCACCAGTTCAAAATAGCTTCCGTTTATATGTTTTTCTTTCTTTCTTTATTTGGCAGTACTGGGGTTTGAACTCAGGGCCTTATTAAGCAGACACTCTACTATTTGAGTCACTCCACCCACCCTTTTTTGTGTTGGGTATTTTTGAAATACAGTCTTAAGCGAGAACTACTTGCCCTGGCTGGCTTCGAACTGTGATCCTCCTGATCTCTGCCTCCTGAGTAGCTGGGATTACAGGCATGAGCCAAGATGTTTTTCATTTTTAAAGAATCAAGTCTCCCCAGGTGTGGTGATATAGGCCTGCAAGCCCAGCACATGGGAAGCCAAGAGAGGATTGTGAGTTCCATGACACCCTGGGCTACAGAGGAAAACCTCGTCTCAAAAAAAAAAAAAAAAGCAATGAATTATATCATTAATGATACAGTGACTCTGAAGTATCATTATTGAGTCTGCATGCTGAAATTTTGTAATAACTGTCTTTTCTGTAAGAATATCTGAGACTCTGACTGAGTCACTGCCTTGACATTGAAGCCTATTCTCAGACTTCTCAGCAGTAGCTGGAATTCCTCGAAAAGTGTCACAACTACTGAGAGATGAAATTACCCTTCCCAGGACAATCATTGCAACAGGATTGAACAAGGTGGTTTCCTGTGTTTTGTTCTATTTAGAGTGTGAAGTCAAAAGTCCCAGGTTTGCATTTCTAAAACGTCCTGCTTGATGAAATTCCACTCCCAGTTTTTTCCTGTTTCATTGTTATGGTAAACGTGGACACTAGCACCAGGAAAGAGAGCAGCTGCTCTTCACTTCACGTAGCTTGCACCCAGAAGGCTTTTATCCACAGCACCTGTTTGGATGGACTGTTCGAGCGTCCCTAAAACAGAAACACTCCATGAGTAAGCCATTCAGGGACTAGCCAGGCTCGGGAAGGAGCTCTGAAAGAGCCGCTGAGTTTCACTTGCTTACATCCCCCCCACTGAATTTCACCTCCTAGTTTTAAACTCCATTTCACTTTAAGATGGCAAGGCAGATCTTTGGAGATTATGTAAATTCATTTGTTTATTAAAAGTATTTGACTCTTAGTTAACATTAAATTGGAAAAAGAGTGCTCTTAGATATATTTACCATGAATATACACATGTACACATATACATGTACACGTGTGTGTACATAATATATAAGCATTCCACATTATATATCATATAATACAAGCATGGTGCACTATATATTATATAATTTGTAATTACAATAATATAAATTTATATGCTATTCATACCCATGCACATTTATACATATTCATATGTATTTGTATATGCTCTGTGTTCCGTGTGTATTTTCCAATCAATCCTTATAATTCTATATTGTAACTAATATTTCTCCGATGCTCAAGCAAGGGCCTCTCTAACCCAAGAATGTGCAATAACAACAAACTGGTATTAACCTCAGTGTTCTCTGATTCTAGAGCCTGTGATTTCCCCCCCCCGGTACATCATCCTGACTTCAAATGAAACAGTGCAGGGATACAGCATCATAGAACAGAAAGGAAGCTCACAGACCATCTGCCTCTTCTCCCTTTTATGGGAAGAACTGGATTCCAGAGAGGAGAAACAACTTGATCAAATTTACAGAGCTCTAAGTGACTAGAGCTGTCACTTCTCAGCACTCCTGACTTTTAGTCCAGAACTCTCCTCATACGGTCAGAACTTGGCGTGAGATTTTATTGGGGTCCCCACAAATGAAACTGGCTTTGTTGTATTTTCATTATATATAAAGAAGTGCATAGTTTAAAAACCTAAACCTACGTCATCTGCAGACAATGGTGAAAATGCATAAAGAGATGTAAGAGATGAACTCTAAGTCAGTGCTGATTGTCTCCAGGTGCTGGAGTTTCAAATCATTTCCGTACTCTACCTTACACTTCCGTGTGTTTGAATTTATTACAAAGCTCTGTGGGTGTGTGTGTGTGTGATCAGAATTCAGTGAAGGAAGGTAATCAATTAACACCCCCATATGTAGTTTTTCTTATATTCTTGTGTTCCTATAACAATATGCAAATACATTTACATTACCTAAAAGGTGTCAATGTGTGTTTTGTAAAAATATTTCCTGCCGTGTTCTCTGAAGTTGGTTTTTATCACTTAAAAACATACTGTGAAAATCTCTTCATTGTGAATCTTTAAGTGTAACGTAACAGGACACAGGCCCTCATTTTTCTAAGGCCCCTTCCATACGTCATCATTTTGTTTCCTCTTCTTTGCAGTGACTATCCTTGCACTGGGGGCTTTATTTCTGAAGGATAGACTTCTAGGAGTCAAAGCGATGAGTCAAAGGATGTGCAGATTTAAAATACTAACAGATATTGCCAGAACACATGCCAAAAAGGACTGTGACATTCCACGGTTCTACTAGCAATGAATTCTTTTCTGTGAAGCACCCAGCAGTGTAACTGCTCTTTTAATGTTTGCCAACCTGATGGCTGAAGAGCGCTATTGCACTTTTTCTAATTTGCATTTTCCTGATTCATAACATCAGCAAACACTTACATAAAGCTTTGCTCTGTGCACCCAGGCTCCATAAGGCGTACCTAACATATACTAGCTCTTAATCCTTACCACAATCCAGAGAGATGGGTATAGTATATGATTATCCCTATCTGTAGGATGAAACTCAGGCACAAGAATGTTAAATAACTTGGCTAAGGTCACACTAGGCAGTCTGTCTCTACAGAGGCTCAACTCCTCCAACCGCTGCACCAGGCCCCTGGGTAAACAACGTTTTCGTATTTTTATGGATCTTTTGGAATGCTTTCTATAAACTGATAATTTGGATATTTTACTCAGCTTTTTATCTGATTACCTTTTGATTCTCATTCTGAAGAGCTCTTTGATATGTAGATACTCACTAAAAACTCTTCACCTGTAGTCTTTGTGGAAATATCTTTTCCTGAATTTATCATGTGAAAGTTATCCAATTTTATGTGTCAATAATATCTATCTATCTTTATGTGTACTTTCTAGTTTTCCTACATTGTAAAAAATGTTTTTCCCAACATGCAAGTTAATATATGTACCTATATACCTAAATCCTTTTCATTATTTTAAGGTTTTAATCAATTAAAACCTTTTTTTAAATTTTTTTATTATTCATATGGGCAAACAATGCTTGGGTCATTTCTCCCCCCGCCCCCACCCCCTCCCTTACCACCCACTCCACCCCCTCCCTCTCCCCCCCACCCCCTCAATACCCAGCAGAAACTATTTTGCCCTTATCGCTAATTTTGTTGAAGAGAGTATAAGCAATAATAGAAAGGAACAAGGGCTTTTGCTGGTTGAGATAAGGATAGCTGTACAGGGAGTTGACTCACATTGATTTCCTGTGCGTGGGTGTTACCTTCTAGGTTAATTCTTTTTGATCTAACCTTTTCTCTAGTTCCTGATCCCCTTCTCCTATTGGCCTCAGTTGCTTTTAAGGTATCTGCTTTAGTTTCTCTGCGTTGAGGGCAACAAATGCTATCTAGTTTTTTGGGTGTCTTACCTATCCTCACCCCTCCCTTGTGTGCTCTCGCTTTTATCATGTGCTCATAGTCCAATCCCATTGTTGTGTTTACCCTTGATCTAATGTCCACATATGAGGGAGAACATACGCTTTTTGGTCTTTTAGGCCAGGCTAACCTCACTCAGAATGATGTTCTCCAATTCCATCCATTTACCAGCGAATGATAACATTTCGTTCTTCTTCATGGCTGCATAAAATTCCATTGTGTATAGATACCACATTTTCTTAATCCATTCGTCAGTGGTGGGGCATCTTGGCTGTTTCCATAACTTGGCTATTGTGAATAGTGCCGCAATAAACATGGGTATGCAGGTGCCTCTGGAGTAAGCTGTGTCACATTCTTTTGGGTATATCCCCAAGAGTGGTATTGCTGGATCATATGGTAGATCAATGTTTAGCTTTTTAAGTAGCCTCCAAATTTTTTTCCAGAGAGGTTGTACTAGTTTACATTCCCACCAACAGTGTAAGAGGGTTCCTTTTTCCCCCGCATCCTCGCCAACACCTGTTGTTGGTGGTGTTGCTAATGATGGCTATTCTAACAGGGGTTAGTGTGGTAAAACCTTACTTTTTAATATGATGGAGGTAAGTGACCCAACTTTATTTTCCTCAGGTGGATAGCATATGGTGCCAGCACCATTTATTACTGTATTAGCTATCTTTTCTTATTCAATTAAAATATTAGATATTCCAGATAGTAAATGATATTACTATTATGTATTGAGATTTATTTCTGAGATCTTTATGTTGTTTCAGAGATTTTATTAAATCTTTATTAAAATTTTTTTTAATTCTATACCACACCCTACTGTTTATAATACAATGGCATCAGCAAATGATTTTTTTTCTAGTAAGAAAGTCCTTCACTACTCTTTCCTTATTGTTTTATGGCTATTCTTGAACATATAATCTCTGACATGAATCTTAAGAATTATGCACCTAATTAAATATTTTATTTAGATTCTGATTAGAATTCCATTAATTGTACATGTTATTGAGAAAAATAACATTTTTACGGTATGAAGTTTTCCTTTTATACTATATCTTTTGATTGTTTTCTCTGATCTTGTTTCATGTCATTTGATAAAATATTACATTTTCAGGCCGGAAGGGTCACTCCCTGGTTGGGCCTGTTCGTGGCTGTTCTGGCATCTCCAGCCTTTTCCCCAGTTGAAGTCTGTGTGCAGCGGGGGCAGTGGAGCTGGAGGTTCTTGCCAGTGTGAAATGACTGAGTACACACTGGTGGGGGTTGGAGCAGGTGGTGTTGGGAAAAGCACACTGACTGTCCAACTAGTCCAGGACCACTTTGTGGACGAATGTGATCCTGTTATCAGCAAAGGGTGTTTTCAGAAGATCTTGGTCTTTGCATTCCAAATGGAAGAATCCAAGCAGAACACATAGATGGGTGAGGTAGAAAAGCCTTACTGAGGGAAGAGGAGTCACTCATTCTGCCAGGTAAGGGAAGGGAAGAAGAAGGGTCGGGATCTCTTGGTAGGTTGTTTTTATACTACCTTGAACTTGGAGGTGGGGAGACAATAGTCATCACCTGGCTCCTTTCACCTGTGGGCTAGGGGGAGGAGCCCTTGAGCCAAGAGGGGAGCAGTCCCAGACAATCCCTATTCTAGCCTCAAACTCCCCCTGAGGGACAATATTCCAAAAATTCTTTTTTGGGCTTGCTGAAGGAGGGAGGTCCATCTTCCATAGCTGCTTGAAGCTGACAAGGGGCTGTAGACCGTACCTATCAGGGATATGGCCCCTTTCCTATCACTGTCTCTGGGGACTTGAACAGTGACGTTTGTTGTCTGACTCTTTGTCTAGCCCAATCAAGATTGCTCATGGGCATCCCGTCCACCTCTGGAAGTTGACACCTCTGTCATGTCACGATTTGACCCCTAGAAGCCTTAATTCTGGTAGAGATAAATCCAATTAGCAAGTCTAAGAGGCATGACCCAAGTGAGAATACTGGAAGGAGAACCACAAGGGGTCCTGTCAGGGGAATTACCCAGGGGGACTGACCCTAAGTCTCAAATAATACTTTCCAGAAATCCAAGGATTGTTGCCAGACTGGGGAAGTTTCTTTAGCTGTCAGAAGATCTAGTTTTCTTTTATTTTGAAAAGCAACAATCGTTAGAGAGTTTATCCAATTTTGAAGTGTGGCTATGGCTTTTAATAATTTCTTTGGTTACTAGTAAAGTTTTTAAATAAATTTTGGTAATATAAGAGAGAGAGATCTAGATACATTTTTTTGCAGCTGTGTTTGGCAGCTGGTTTGGGACCAATTAAAAGGGAGGTAAGCCCAATGGCGCTCTTGATTTGAAGTGGCGTTGTAATTGGGGCAGTAAAGGATTGATGGCTTAGGGCAATGTGCTTACCATGGGCTGTGCACATGGAGCATATGTGTTAGTCCATTTAGGGAGTGCACATTGATAGAAACTGGCTTTGCACAAGGGAAATACTTCCTATGGTTTCCGGCAGAGGTTGAGTTTTACGGAAAGCATATAGGTGAATCCATTATTTTTATTTGCTCATTTGGGTAAGATTTTGGCCAATATGACCTCAGTGGTTTTAATGAGGGGCATGAGACTTGGGGTAGTTAGTGGATGGGTATGATTTGATGAATCCTCTAAGGGCTGGCCAGAGCTAGGTGTCAGTCCCAGGAGGAGAATAAGGCAAAATGCCCCACACAAGTGTCCCAAGGTTCTGCCTTAAGCAAAATGGTGGTACTTGGGAGATTGGCTGAGAAAAGTGCAAGTATAGCCTAATAATCCATATTAGAGCTTATATTTACCACTTAGCTTGAAGTCTTTTTGGTTCCTCTGGAAGATGAACTTTAAATCTTCTATTGGCTCAAAGGAGTAAGTATCCCTAGGCTGTGCTCGGTCAGAGGTAGATTCATGTGTTGCACATATTACCCTACAAAGGTGAATCCAACTGTCTATTCCCTGCAGGTTACAGCCATGGGTATGGCCAAGATCACTGGATAAGGGCCCTTCCCTTTGGGCTGGAGCCGGTCAGCCAGGGCTCCTTCTTTCCAGGACTTAATTAACATCTGTTCTTCTGGTTCTATTTGGAATTTTTCTGCTTTTGTTGAAGCAGGTAGGACCTTGTTCCCCAGCTTTTGAATTGCTTGTTGAAATGTCTGTAGTTCCATTGTATACTTTAAAAGACTGTCAGTTTTGGGGTCTGTCACTAGGTCATTGGAAAGAAATGGCCTCCTGTATAGTATTTCAATGGGGCTAAGATGAATCTTGGTCCTTGGAGCATCTCTAATTCTTAGTAAGACTATAGGCAAAAGTTGGGTCCATTTTCCAGAGGTCTCTTGGCTAAGTTTAGCCAAGGTTCATTTGATTGTTTTATTGGCCCTTTCTTCCTTACCAGAGGACTGGGGTCTCCAAGCTGAATGTAAATGTATTTAATTCCTAAGGCCTGTAAAACTCCTTGAGTCACCTGCAAGATAAAAGCTTGTCCATTATCACTTTGGAGTGTTCAGGGCAGGCCAAACCTAGGAATAATTTCTTTTAGAAGGGTCTTTGCCACTTTGGTGGTTCTTTCCATTCAAGTGGGAAAGGTTTCAATCTCTCCCATGAGGTGTCTATAAAAACTAGCAACTGTTTATAACCTTGGCAGGGTGGCATGTGAGTGAAAACCACCTGCCAATTCTTTCCTGGGTAAGAGCCTCGCCTCTGGATTGGCTCAACCAGTGGGGTAAGCTTAAGACCAGGGTTATTATAGGAGCACAGGGAGCAGCCACATAAAACCTGTTTTACTGTAGACCTTATTCTGGTCCCCACAAACAGTCTGCTTATTAGCTCCTGGGTTGCATCTCGGTCCAAGTGGAAAGTGTCATATTTATTACTTTCCATTGGGTTGCTTGGGGCAAGACTAGTTTACCATCCATATGTCACCAAACTCCCTCTTTAGATCCTCCCCTCTGCACAGCCTCTTTTTTCCTCATTGGGAGTACATTTAGGATATGCAGGCTCCTGTGGAGGAAATAGAGCCAAGATGGAGGCTAGCAGGGCATCTAGAAGCTGTTCCCATGTGTCACCAGAGATAGGTCCTTTTGATGTCCCCAGCAGTGGATCACTGCTACTGTTTTTGGTAGGTGGATAGCCTCTAATAATTGGAGAAATTCCTTTCCATGTATTATTGGGGATTCCTCCTGGAGAGGAGTCCCCTTTCCTTCCATATGGCTGCATGAGCATGTAATACCAGGAAGGCATATTTAGAGTCGGTATAGCTATTGAGCTTTTTCCCTTTCCCAGAGTTTGAGTACTAATGAAACTATTAGTTCAGCCTTTTGGGTAGAAGTCCCAGGTGACAAGGGCTGTGCATCTATGACTTCCTCATGACTCACCACTGCATACCCTGCCTTTCTTTCTCCATTTAGTAGAAAACTACTTCCATCAGTAAACCATTTGGCCTCAGGTTCAAGGAGTGGCTGATCTGTCAGGCCCGGCCTGCTGTCATAGGTCAGTACAAGCACCTGCTCACAACTGTGCTCAGTCATTCGTTCAGAACACAGCAGAAATGCAGGATTTAAGACATTACAAGTCTTTATGGTCACTTCTGGGGATTCTAAAAGAATGGCTTGGTATTTAGTCAGCCTTTCCTCAGACATCCACAAGTAACTTTTTATTTTTATTTATTTATTTATTTTTTACCTTTTAACTGGTTTTTATTATTTATTTATTTATTTATTTATTAATCATATGTGCATACAATGCTTGGGTCATTTCTCCCCCCTGCCCCCACCCCCTCCCTTACCACCCACTTCACCCCCTCCCTCTCCCCCCACCCCCTCAATACCCAGCAGAAACTATTTTGCCCTTATTTCTAATTTTGTTGTAGAGAGAGTATAAGCAATAACAGGAAGGGACAAGGGTTTTTGCTGGTTGAGATAAGGATAGCTGTACAGGGAGTTGACTCACATTGATTTCCTGTGTGTGGGTGTTACCTTCTAGGTTAATTCTTTTGGATCTAACCTTTTCTCTTGTTCCTAGTCCCCTTCTCCTATTGGCCTCAGTTGCTTTTAAGGTATCTGCTTTAGTTTCTCTGCATTGAGGGCAACAAATGCTAGCTAATTTTTTAGGTGTCTCACCCCTCCCTTGTGTGCTCTCGCTTTTATCATGTGCTCAAAGTCCAATCCCCTTGTTGCGTTTGCCCTTGATCTAATGTCCACATATGAGGGAGAACATATGATTTTTGGTCTTTTGGGCCAGGCTAACCTCACTCAGAATGATGTTCTCCAATTCCATCCATTTACCAGCGAATGATGACATTTCGTTCTTCTTCATGGCTGCATAAAATTCCACTGTGTATAAATACCACATTTTCTTAATCCATTCGTCAGTGCTGGGGCATCTTGGCTGTTTCCATAACTTGGCTATTGTGAATAGTGCCGCAATAAACATGGGTGTGCAGGTGCCTCTGGAGTAAGCTGTGTCACATTCTTTTGGGTATATCCTCAAGAGTGGTATTGCTGGATCAAATGGTAGATCAATGTCTAGCTTTTTAAGTAGCCTCTAAATTTTTTTCCAGAGAGTTGTACTAGTTTACATTCCCACCAGCAGTGTAAGAGGGTTCATTTTTCCCCCGCATCCTCGCCAACACCTGTTGTTGGTGGTGTTGCTAATGATGGCTATTCTAACAGGGGACAGGTGGAATCAGCGTGGTTTTAATTTGCATTTCCTTTATTGCTAGAGGTGGTGAGCATTTTTTCATGTGTTTTTTGGCCATTTGAATTTCTTCTTTTGAGAAAGTTCTGTTTAGTTCACGTGCCCATTTCTTTAATGGTTCATTAGTTTTGGGAGAATTTAGTTTTTTAAATTCCCTATATATTCTGGTTATCAGTCTTTTGTCTGATGTGTAGCTGGCAAATATTTTCTCCCACTCTGTGGGTGTTCTCTTCAGTTTAGAGACCATTTCTTTTTTTGAGCAGAAGCTTTTAAGTTTTATGAAGTCCCATTTATCTATGCTATCTCTTAGTTGCTGTGATGCTGGGGTTCCATTGAGAAAGTTCTTACCTATACCTACTAACTCCAGAGTATTTCCTACTCTTTCCTGTATCAACTTTAGAGTTTGTGGTCTGATATTAAGATCCTTGATCCATTTTGAGTTAATCTTAGTATAGGGTGATATACATGGATCTAGTTTCAGTTTTTTGCAGACTGCTAACCAGTTTTCCCAGCAGTTTTTGTTGAAGAGGCTGCTTTTTCTCCATGGTATATTTTTAGTGCCTTTGTCAGAGACAAGTTGGTTATAGTTGGGTGGCTTCATATCTGGGTCTTCTATTCTGTTCCACTGGTCTTCATATCTGTTTTTGTGCCAGTACCATGCTGTTTTTATTGTTATTGCTTTGTAATATAGTTTGAAGTCAGGTATTGTGATACTTCCTGCATTGTTCTTTTGACTGAGTATTGCCTTGGCTATTCGTGGCCTCTTGTGTTTCCATATAAATTTAATGGTAGATTTTTCAATGTCTTTAATGAATGTCTTTGGAATTTTGATGGGAATTGCATTAAACATGTAGATTACTTTGGGGAGTATCGACATTTTTTACTATGTTGATTCTACCAATCCATGAGCATGGGAGATCTCTCCACTTTCTATAGTCTTCCTCAATCTCTTTCTTCAGAAGTGTATAGTTTTCCTTGTAGAGGTCTTTCACATCTTTTGTTAGGTTTACACCTCGGTATTTGATTTTTTTTGAGGCTGTTGTAAATGGGATTGTTTTCATATATTCTTTTTCAGTTTGTTCATTATTAGTGTATAGAAATGCTAATGACTTTTCTATGTTGATTTTATATCCTGCTACCTTGCTATAGCTATTGATGATGTCTAGAAGCTTCTGAGTAGAGTTTTTTTTGTCTTTAAGGTATAGGATCATGTCGTCTGCAAATAGGGATATTTTGACAGTTTCTTTACCTATTCGTATTCCTTTTATTCCTTCTTCTTGCCTAATTGCTCTGGCTAGGAATTCCAGTACTATGTTGAATAGGAGTGGATATAGTGGGCATCCTTGTCTGGTTCCTGATTTTAGAGGGAATGGTTTCAGTTTTTCTCCGTTAAGTATAATGCTGGCTGTAGGTTTGTCATATATAGCTTTTATAATGTTGAGGTACTTTCCTTCTATTCCTAGTTTTCTTAGAGCTTTTATCATGAAATGATGTTGGATCTTATCAAAGGCTTTTTCTGCATCTATTGAGATGATCAAGTGGTTTTTTTCTTTGCTTATATTAATGTGATTTATTATGTTTATTGATTTTCATATGTTGAACCACCCCTGCATCCCTGGGATGAAGCCTACTTGGTCGTGGTGAATAATCTTTTTGATGTGTTGCTGAATTCGGTTTGCCATTATTTTGTTGGGGATTTTTGCATCAATGTTCATTGAGGAGATTGGCCTATAGTTCTCCTTTTTGGAGGTGTCTGCCTGGTTTTGGGATAAGGGTAATACTGGCTTCATAAAATGTGTTTGGCAGTTTTCCTTCCCTTTCTATTTTGTGGAACAGTTTAAGGAGGGTTGGTATCAGTTCTTCTTTAAAGGTCTGATAGAATTCAGCAAAGAATCCATCAGGTCCTGGACTTTTCTTTTTGGGGAGACTCTTGATTGCTGCTTCAATTTCATTTTGTGTTTAGATCTATTCAGGTGATTAATATCCTCTTGCTTCAGTTTTGGATGATTATATGTATCTAGAAATCTTTCCATTTCTTTAAGATTTTCAATTTTATTTGAATATAGGTTCTCAAAGTAGTCTCTGATGATTTCCTGGACTTCCATGGTGTTTGTTGTTATCTCCCCTTTTGCATTCCTGCTTCTACTAATTCAGGTTTTTTCTCTCCTCATTTTAGTCAGGTTTGCCAGGGGTCTGTCGATCTTGTTTATTTATAAGAACCAACTTTTTGTTTCATTAATTCTTTGTATGGTTTTTTTGTTTTCTATTTTGTTGATTTCAGCTCTTATTTTTATTATTTCTCTCCTTCTGTTTCTTTTGGGATTTGCTTGTTCTTGTTTTTCTAGGAGTTTGAGATGTATCATTGGGTCCTTGATTTGGGATCTTTCAGTCTTTTTAATATATGCACTCATGGCTATAAACTTTCTTCTCAGGACTGCCTTTGCTGTGTCCCATAGGTTCCGGTAGGTTGTGTTTTCATTTTCATTGACTTCCAGGAACTTTTTAATTTCCTCTTTTATTTCATCGATGATCCATTGTTCATTAAGTAATGAGTTATTTAGTTTCCAGCTGTTTGCATGTTTTTTGTCTTTACTTTTGTTGTTGAGTTCTACTTTTACTGCATTGTGATCAGATAGTATGCACGGTATTATTTCCATTTTCTTATATTTGCTGAGACTTGCTTTGTGCCCTATTATATGATCTATTTTGGAGAAGGTTCCATGGGCTGCTGAGAAGAATGTATATTGTGTAAAAGTTGGATGAAATGTTCTGTAGACATCAAGTAGGTCCATTTGATCTATGGTATATTTTAGATCTTGGATTTCTTTATTGATTTTTTTGTTTGGATGACCTATCTATTGATGATAATGGAGTGTTAAAGTCTCCCACAACCACTGTGTTGGCATTAATATATGCTTTTAGGTCTTTCAGGGTATGTTTGATGAAATTGGGTGCGTTGACATTGGGTGCATACAGGTTGATGATTATTATTTCCTTTTGGTCTATTTCCCCTTTTATTAGTATGGAATGTCCTTCTTTATCTCATTTGATCAATGTAGGTTTGAAGTCTACTTTGTCAGAGATAAGTATTGCTACTCCTGCCTGTTTTCAGGGGCCATTGGCTTGGTAAATCTTCTTCTAGCCTTTCATCCTAAGCCTATGCTTATTTCTGTCGGTGAGATGGGTCTCCTGTGAGCAACAAATTGTTGGATCTTCCTTTTTAATCCATTTCATCAAATGGTGCCTTTTGATGGGTGAATTAAGTCCATTAACATTAAGTGTTAGTACTGATAGGTATGTGGTGATTCCTGTCATTTAGTTGTCTTAGCTATTTGAAGGTTTGATTGTGTGTACCTAAGTTGACATTACTCTCTACTTTCTTGCCTTTTCTTTTCCTATAGTTTGGTGCTGCCTGTCCTTTCATGGTTATGTTGGGTTTCACTTTTCTGTGTGCAGAATCCCTTGAAGCATCTTTTGTAGTGGTAGCTTTGTGGTCACATATTGTTTTAGTTTCTGCTTATCATGGAAGACTTTTATTGCTCCATCTATTTTGAATGATAGCTTTGTTGGGTAGAGTATCCTGGGGTTGAAGTTATTTTCATTCAGTGCCCAGAAGATCTCTCCCCATGCTCTTCTTGCTTTTAATGTTTCTGTTGAGAAGTCTGCCATGATTTTGATGGGTTTACCTTTGTATGTTATTTGTTTTTTCTCTCTTACAGCCTTCAATATTCTTTCCCTAGTTTCTGAACTTGTTGTTTTAGTGATGATATGTCGTGGGGTAGTTCTATTTTGATCTGGTCTGTTTGGTGTTCTGGAGGCCTCTTGCATCTGTATGGGAATAGCTTTCTCTAAATTTGGGAAATTTTCTGTTATTAATTTGTTGAATATATTATGCATTCCCTTTGCTTGCACCTCTTCTCCTTCTTCAATGCCCATTATTCTCAAGTTTGGTCTTTTGATGGAGTCAGTGAGTTCTTATATTTTCTTTTCACAGTTCTTGAGTTGTTTAATTAATAGTTCTTCGGTTTTTCCTTTAATTACCATTTCATCTTTGAGTTCTGAGATTCTGTCTTCTGTTTGTTCTATTCTGCTGGATTGGCCTTCCATTTTGTTTTGCAATTGTGTTTTGTTCTTTTTTCTGAGGTTTTCCATATCCTGGGTCATTTCCTCTTTAATATTGTCTATTTTTGTCCTGAGTTCATTTATCTGTTTATTAATCGTGTTCTTTGTTTCACTTTGGTGTTTATACAGCGCTTCTATGGTTTCCTTTATTTCTTCTGTTGCTTTTTCAAATTCTCTATTTTTGTTGTCTTGGAATTTCTTGAGTGTCTCCTACACATTTTGGTTGACCATATCCAGTATCATCTCTGTAAAATTCTCATTGATTACCTGTAGTATTTCTTCTTTTAGAATATTTTTGTGGGCTTCATTGGGTTCTTTGGCATAGTTTATTTTCATTTTGTTGGAGTCTGGATCTGAGTATCTGATTTCTTCATTTCCCTCTGGTTCCTGTACTAATTTTTTGCTGTGGGGAAACTGGTTTCCCTGTTTTTTCTGTCTTCTCGTCATTGCCCGTGGTGTTGTTATTGTCCCTGTACTGTGTGCAATTAAGTATTTTCTGGCTTGTAATAATAGCACTAGTGATATTTAGAATGAGAGGAGGGTGAGAGGAGATGGAAAGGAAAGAAGTTAAAGGAAATGGGAAAAACAAGTAAACAAGTAGAAAAAACAAAACAAAGAAACAAACAAAAAAAGTTTTAAAGATATAAACAGGGAGAGACAGTGTACTAATCAACCGTAAGCTTGTGGTCCGTGTCTTCCCAAGCTGTCTGGGTGCCGCCATCTGGCGGTGATCCAGGGGCCCTCCTGATTTCTCCATTTAACATGAAGTGGAGATGCTCTGCGCAGGCTGGAGGTGTGGAGGGCTCAAAGTTTTGCCTCTTCTTGGTGGTTTTGCCTGTAAGGTGTATCTCCAGTGTCTTTCCAAGATTTTACTTTAGGAATCACACTTTCTGCTTCCTCCCTCTAGCCACCATCTTGGAATCTCTCTACACAAGTGACTTTTTAATTCTAGGGTGGCTCTAACCTGGTGCAGAGTTAGAACTTCTCCTTGTTGGCCCAGGGTTAGCTTCATTGCCTCCTCCACTAACAGGGCAGTAGCAGCTGTTGCTCTTAGACATCCTGGCCAACCTAAGGCTGTCCCATCTAGTTTCCTTGAGAGGTAGGCTACTGGACGTGTTTCTGTTCCTAATTTTAGAGTTAAGACTCCCACAGCAATTCCCTTTCTCTCTGGCACATAAGGTACAAAGGGTTTTGCTAAATTGGGAATCCCTAAAGCTGGGGCCTCAGTGAAGGAATTTTTTAGTGTTTTACAGACATGGTTTGTTTCCCCAGTCCATTTTAAAAGCTCATTATCTGGTCCTTTCGTGGACTCATACAGAGGCTTTGCTATGACTCCAAAGTTGGGTATCCAGATCTGGCAGAACCCTGCCATTCCCAAAAATGAATGGAGTTAGTGTTTAGTCGATGGTACCCTTAAGGTACATATGGCCTCTATTCATTCAGCAGAGAATTCCCTGTTTAATCCATGTGCCCATTTCTTCACTAGGGTGTTGATTCTTTGGAGGCTGCCAAGCCACAGCCAGCCTTCCAGCCCACTGGCACACTGGCTGCCATGCCACAGGAGGGCTCCAGCACCACCAGAACCTGCCTAGGAGATGCAGACAAACAGGAATGGATGGCAAAGGAGTAACACCAGAACTACTAAGACTGAAATTCTACTGTTCCTGAACCAGGATTTTTTTTTTTCCTTTTTCTTTTTTCTCTTTTCTTTAAGTGTTTGTTTGTCTTGTTCACTGTCTGACTGTCCACCATGTTGGGCTACAGATCAGGAGGTCATTTACATATTGAAGGAGTCCCCCTTCCTTAATCTGAAGATCTCTCAAATCCTTTCCCAGTGCCCTAGCAAACAGGTGAAAGCTATCTTGAAATCCCTGGGGTGGTACTGTCCATGTGTCCTGTTGCTTTTTTTCATAATAGGATATTCCCACTCAAAAGCAAAGTATTGGGACCCTTGGTGCAGCAGGATAGTAAAGAAGGCATCCTTTAAGTCCAAGATTATGACCATTTACTGTCTTCAGGTGTTTGGGATAGGATGGTATATGGATCAGGCACTAGAAAATGATTGGGAACCATAGCCTCGTTTACCAACCACAGATCCTGCACCATCCTATATTCTCCTGTTGGTTTTACTACAGGTAAGATAGGAGTGTTACAGGGAGATTGGCAAGGTTTTAACAGTCCATGTTCTAGAAATTTTTAAATAATTGACTGTAACCACTCTTTAGCCTCTTGCTTAAGAGGATATTGTCTACAATTAAGATAGTGGTTGGGTCTTTGAACTGCATCTTACAGGGATAGCTGTCTTTGCCCTTCCAGGTATTCCATCACACATAGTGGAGGGGCTTACTTGTTGATCCACCTCTAAAGGAATTTTGTGGAACCTTTTGGATCCTATTTGAAGCATTAAGGCTCCTGGCAAATGGCCCATTACCAGGACTACACCCAACGTTTTCATTATGTCCCATCCCAAGGGTGGGGCAGGGCAACTAGGGACTATAAGAACTCTGCATAAAAAAACTGAGTCCATCCTCCAGTGCCATTGGTAACCTCAAGTTCAGGAGCATTCATGACAGGGTCCCGGGGTTGGCTCTGGGCAATTCCTTGCCTTGGGCCCCAGCTTCTTGCATTTGAAGCAGAATAGCTTTCCAGCCTGTCTGAGGATGCCTTTTGGGCATTTGGAGGCACCCCCAATTATAGCAGCCATAAGTTTGGCTTGCCTTTTTTCCTTACTCTGTTTACTCCTTTCCTCCTCCAGGTCATGATTGCTATAAAACTTTATCTACCAGCTGTGTTTTGTTGGTTAGGGGTTCCAGATTTAGCTTCTGAAGCATTTGTTTAATAACTGAAGCAGATTGATTGACAAAATGATGATTTAAGAGGGCACCCTCTTCAACAGACTCAGGATCGAGGGTAGTATATTTTCCAAAGGCTTCTTCTAGTCTATCATAAAATGATATAGGGTTTTCCTCTTGTTTTTTGATGACCCCTTTCACCTTGCTATAATTTACAGGCTTTGTGGCTCCTGATTTCATTCCATGAAGGATGGTGTGGGGTCGTCCTCTGCATTCCTCCTGGGGTGTTATAATCCCAGTGAAGCTCAGTTGTTGGGACAGTGGCATTGTTTGGATGTCAGCCTATAGGTTCCCTAGCATTTGCCTCTTTATGGGCAGTAGTGAGAATTTTTTCCCTTTCTGTAGGAGTGCAACAGTTGGCCAGGAGGAATTGAACATCACTCCAAGAGAAACCAAACCCTAATATCAGGGTCTGAAACTCAATTGTAAATTTACCTGGGTCCTCAGTATACCTCCCCAAATTTTCCCTACACTGTTGGATATCATTTACAGTGAAGGGCACATGAATATGAATTGATCCCTTGGGATCAATTCACTTCTCTTAGTGGGAGCACTGTTTGAGGAGCCTCTGAGTAAGATTTCCTATTTTGATTGTGTGGCAGACTTATTGGCTCAGGAAGGAGCTGGGGGAGGAGTTTGGGGTGGAAGTGATGTAGGCACAGAGTCAGGAGTGTAAAGGAAAGACAGTGAGTGCCTTTGTGGGACACGGGTGCTTCTCATACCAGAGGATCATCAAGGATATCCATGTCTCTTTCCTTGAGTTCTTACTGGAGTCTGGTGAACCCCTTACAGAGGGTTGGGTTTTGATACAGGGCCATAAAGGCTTGCATGTGTGGTGTCTCTGACCATGTCTCATTTTTTTGTAAAACTGATCTAACTGTAAGATGGTATCATAATCAAGACTCCCATTTGCACACCACCTTTTAGTCCCCAGTTGATATTGGGGCCAAACCTCATTATAACAATGAATCAATTGTTCCTTTTATAGGTTAGCAGGGTCAAATCATTCCCAGTATTTAAGGATACAGCCAAGTGGGGAATCTGTTGGAACTGAGTTGGCCACCTACATGTTGGCCTATGGAGAGAGAGAGGGAAATGGGAAGGAGGAAATTTACTCTTTAGGAGAGAGAAAAACAAGAGCTTCTAAGATCCTTGGAATATCCCCCCCCCCCCCCCCCGTGTCCTTTCGACCTATTTCCATCAGACATCTCTGGAGCAAGCGAGTAACAGTGACCCATTCTCTAAAGGTCAGTCTCTCCACCCCTGCATGAGAGTTCCTGAATGCAATGCTGGTCCCAAATGCTAACCCAATTATTATCCTAACAAGAAGAAAACAAAGATCAGAGAAGTATGCTAGATAATAGAAATGCACTAGGATGGGATTTGAACCCATGGCCTTACTTCTATTAAGCAAGTATCATATTGCTAGTGTCCTGTTGTCAACCCCCATTAATTTTTCTAAGGAAAGGAGACTTAGAGACAATTTCTAGAACTTAGAATTTAATCCCATTAATCCCATCTGTAAACGGTGACATCCACTTGCAGGTAGACCCCTGGCATGTGCCTTGGAGCAAGGTGATCTGAATTCTAGGTGAGTGTTTCCTCAACTCCCTGTAGGCTATGGGGACAAGAAGAGCATGAGTGAGAATTGGGATGGTATGTCTAGGGCAGACCGGCATGGCAGGTAAGCGGGCAAGGCAGTGGGTCAGAGGAGGAAGACAGAGAAAGTTACAGATAGGAAGAAGGCGGATTGGCCAGGAGTGGAACCTTGGTCACCAGAGGTGGTGCACCTGTTTTTTTTTTTTTGGTCCCTGGAGTGGGGGCTGTGGACCCAGGTCTTGGGGGCATGTAGCCCCCTCCTGTTGCCACCATTGCCATGGGGCTGGGAAGCCATGCAAGATGTGGTTGGAGAGAGCACGTGTGGTCCCAGTGGGCTGCCTGGCCATCACCTTGTCCCCAGTGCCACAAGCCTCCCTAGCTTTCCCACCGGCAGTGGAGCTGCCATGCCTTTGCACTCCCTCTTTTAGCCAGCTCAGGCACTGGGAGCCTCCCAGAGGAGGCTGTTGGGCAGAGGCTGCTGGCCTGCACGCAGGTGAGGTAGCCCCTTTGCTGTAGCCATAGCTGTAACTACTGCAGCACACGTGCCACCACCACTGTGCTGCCTCCATAGTCATGGTCACTCGTGTTAGCATCACATTAGTGCCATGTGGCGGCTAGGCGGGCTTCCAGCCTATACTGAGGAGTGGGGCTGGGGCCTGGGCCACACATAATCCCAAGGAAAGGGGCTGGACGTGGGGAGGGCCCCTGAAGGTCCTGCTGGAGGGCAGTGAAAATTTCAGCGATCTCATGCCTGAGGGGCTGGGAGATCACTTGTGCCCAGAGGGGCAGGCTGGGAGGCCATGTGCCCATGCCAATCCCCAGGTGCTGGGGGTGGCCAGTGGTTGGGATGGGGCGGTAAGTCTCCATTCTCTTTACCACTCGTGTGCATGCCTGGCAGGTCTAAACACCTGCAGTTTTATTCCCCCACTTGGGGGCCAGTGCAGAGTCACACAAGTCCCCCAACCCTCAGGTAGCAGTGCATTGGCTCCCTGTTTGTGCAGCTCCCTCCCCTGCTCTCCTGAGCAGCCAGCAGCCATGTAGTGGCCTGTTTTCCCAGGGCAGGCATCAGTCAGCCCAAGAAGGCAGTATTTTCCTTTAAAAAAAAAAAAAAAGCCTGTGGCCGGATGGGCTGAGTGAGGTGTGCCTCCCATTTGTTCTCTTAAAACCACCAGTTGGGAGAAAGAGAGAGAAGAGAAGAGAAGAAGTAAAGGTGGTGGGGGGTGGGGGGAAACCCAGACATAATGATGGGGACATTTCTAATTGTCCACAACCATCTGGGGGTTAGAGACCTTGGAGTATGATCTCCCACATCATGTCATAAAGGAAAGGACGGAGAAGGGTTGAGGGTTAGGGAGAATAAGGTTAGGGAAGGGACAACTTTCTTTCTTATTTTTTTTTTTTTTGGTGGTCCTGGGGTTTGAACTCAGGGCCTCATCCTTGCTAAGCAGGCGCTCTACCACTTGAGCTACTCTGCCGGGAAGGGACAACTTAATGTGGTCCATCCCCCAGGACAGGGAGAGGGAACTCGGACACGATCCTTGAACCCTGTGCGGGAGGAGCTCATGACTCCTGGGTCAAATGTTCAAATGTTGCATCCTGCCAGTCAGGGTTGGCACTGGGACTCTGAGTGAGTTCCAAGCTTCAGGTGGATGTCCCAATGTGAGGGTCGCACACCATCTAAGCTGTGGGTGGTGTTGGGTTCCAAAATATCAGGTGGTGAGGCGTGGGACCAGAGGACAGAGAAAGATGGATTGAAATAAAAAGGATTAGCAGAGCTGGCATACTGGGATCTCACCCCTCATCTCCTGGCTGGCTTCTCCACAAATGTTATCAGCAAATGGTGTTTTCAGAAGATCTTGGTCCTTGTGTTCCCATGGATGGGGTGAGGTAGAAAAGGTTCATTGAGGGAAGGGGAGTCACCCATTCTGCCAGGTGAGGGAAGGGAAGAGGAAGGGCTGGAGTCTTGTGGTAGGTCGTTTTTATTCCACCTTGAACTTGGAGGTGGGGACACAATATGCCATCACTTGGCTCCTCTCACCTAGGGGCTAGGGGGAGGAGTCCTTGAGTCAAGAGGGGGAGCAGTCCCAGACAATCCCTAATCTAACCTGCTTCAATCCCACCATAGAGGATTCTTACCAAAAGCAGGTGGTGATAGGTGCTGAAATCTGTCTGTTGGATACAGCTGGACAAGAAGAGTACAGCGCCATGAGAGATCAATACATGAGGACAGGGAAAGGCTTCCTCTGTGTGTTCACATCAACAACAGCAAATCATTTGCTGATGTGAACCTTTACAGAGGACAGATCAAGCAAGTAAAAGACTCAGATGATGCACCTATGCTGCTGGTAGGAAACAAGTGTGATTTGCCAACAAGGACAGTTCACACAAAATAAGCCCATGAACTGGCAAAGAGTTATGGGATTCCATTTATTGAAACCTCAGCCAAGACTAGACAGGGTGTTGAAGATGTGTTTCACACACTAGTCAGAGAAATACACCAGCACCGAATAAAAAACTCATCCGCAGTGCTGACGGGACACAAGATTGTATGGGATCGTCATGTGTGGTGATGTAATGAGATACTTCTATAAAGTTCTATCATCAGAAAAGAACGACTTTCAAGCTGCACTGATCCCCTGGTCCTGACTTCTCTGGAGGAGAAATGTCCCTGTTGCTGTCTTTATCAAAGAAGCTTCTGCCACTCCCCAGCTGTCAGTACATCAGCACACAGCATCCACCGCAGAACTTCTAAGAATAACTAATCCTCACTGGGGTGTCTGACCAGAGAAATGCACCTCTCTGCCCTAAGTTGTCCCCGGCACCCCATTCCCCAGAAAGAAACAAACCTCTACCAGCCAGGTTTTTCATCTGAAAAGCAATTCATGCTCTGAATCAGAGAGCCAAACTGTAGACATGAAATGCTGTTGAAAACTGTTTCTTGAGCTCTAAGTAAAACTGCCAGTGATTATTTTTTTTCTTTTTACTGTTGAACTTGGACCCATACTGGTTTTTGGAAACTGCTATAAATCGCTGTTTTGCCAGAATATAATTAGTAGTGCTGAAAAAAATTTACATCTTATGATTCTTGTGCCTTCCTTGTCTATATTTATATCCCACAAAATTTTGTTAATTTTAATACTATTTCTTGAATATTACAGGGAATTAATTGTATTACTAAAACTTAGTATATATCACCTCTTCTTTCCCAATATATATACAAAATATTTCAATTTATTGTCTTCTTGCATTTACTAGAAGCTCAAAATAAAATTAGGTTATAACAGTGAGTATGAGCAGGTCTTTTCTATTCCTGATTTCGACAATGGTTTTCCTGATCCACTATTGTAATGATGTTTACTGTGGGTGTGTTTAGTCATCCTCATGACATTACATACTTCCTTTCTATTTATATTTTTACTTAGAGTTTTTTCTGCTTTATTAAATATATTGGTGCTGAATTACATGTATAGGTTTGTTGATCGAAAACCATTTCCCTATTCCTAAAATAAGCCTCCCCTGGGCAAACATCATTACCCTTATGACATGTTATTCTACCTGCTCATTTTTTCTCCAAAATTTTTGCAAAAATATAAATTTTATTTACATGACTGGACTATAGTTTTCTTCTTTTAAAAACTGTTTAACGCTTTCTCACAAATGAATCTCAATTTATTCACTGGGTGTTTTTTTTTTTTCTTATTTTAAAAGACATTTGTATCTCATGTTATGCTATAGATAGAATTTCTCCCTATTTTTTTTTAAATTTGTGAAATAAAAGCTGTGGAAAACTGTTTTTAACACTGAAAGTCACCTTTACTTGAAAAGAAGGCAGCTCAAACTCACTTCTCTTGTTCAAGGAAAACATGAAGAAGCGCTTTGTTTTCATGAGGTTCATTCAGAGAAAATCGTGAAAGCCTCCCTACTTGGAAAGGAAATATTTTGGCCTACAAAGCCAAGCGTCTGCAGAGTGATGCAAACACTTCTGCGTGTGCCAGAGCCTAGATTTCCACAGACTCCATTGAGTTCCCTTCTGCCTGACGTATTTTGTGTTTGTTTTATGATGTGGAAAAAAGGGAGGAGAAAAAACAAGGAAATGTTTCCCTTTTCTGAATGAATTTGGAATGTACCTTGTCACAAACTGAAGAGGATTTGTAAAGCATTGGTGCAAGACCTAATGAGCTCGTGGAAGGGAAGGGAGGGCAGGAGGAGAGCTATGGGACAAAATCACAGGTATGACACAGTTAGAAGGGAGAGTCAGACCCACCATATTGTAAGGTTGAACAAACCAGAGTGCTGATGAAAAACTGTGTAAGAGGGCTCCCAAGCCCCACCCTGTGGGGCAAAATGGCACCTCTAGGAAGGAGGAGGTCATTCCACTTTAAATAATGCTGAGTATCATTCTGAGGACAAGAAGCACTTTCTTTTCTCCTGTCCCTGAGCTGTGGGTCTGTGCTGAAGATGTGAGCAGGGTGAGCAGGCCCAGCTGGGAAAGGGCTTGAGGCCCTCTGTGAGAGGCCCTAGGACAGGCCCACAAAGTCATGACATATCCTCGACTGTGTCCTCTTTCCCTTTTGATGACCCCAATCCTTCAGAAAGTTCTTCCTAAGAGCAGCAATGCTGAGGGGAACTAGGGAGGCTGTTCCTTCACTGGAGACAGGTAAGAACGCTGTGACTTTGTGGGCACCTCCCCCAAAGCCCTCTAGCTGGGGCTCCTTCAGGATCTATCTCAGCTGTAGAGGACCTCCTAGCTCAGGCAGTCCCTGTTCAGGAAGATCTTGTGTGGAGCTGAGTGAGGGAGCTTATAGTATCTTGGCCTAAACTGGGTGCTGGGAGGTCACACTTGTAATCCTAGCTACTCAAGAGGCAGAGATCAGGAAGATCAAATAGTTCATGAAATCCTGCCTCCAAAACACCCAACACAAAAAAGAGCTGGCGGAGTGGCTCAAGTGGCAGAGTGCCTACCTAACAAGTGTGAGGTCCTGAGTAAAAACCCTAGTACTGCAAAGAGAAAAAAGAGAAGAAGAATCTGTGTGAACTTTTTTTTGAACCAAGATTTCAGCTCATGTTTCTTACACAGCATCGAAACCAAAGCCTTCACAAGCATTCCCCTGCAGGGCTCTGACACTTTGAGAAGCAGCACAGCCTGTCTTTGGATTGTCCTGCCAGTCAGGTGCTGGAAGTCAGCTCTCTGAGAAGCAAATAAATAAAAAAGACAAATAGTCCTAATTTGTAGCATCTGCTGATGTCCTATTTCTATGGCGTCAGACTCCCAGCATGACAGATTTCAAACTACCAGTAAGATTTCCTAAACGAATTTAGCAACAAGCTGCAAAGTTCCTGAGTATTGAAGAGTTAGCATCTCCCGTGAGAGCTGGCTCCAGCACACCACGGGCAGAGCTGTCCTCTAGTTCTCTCTGTCAACCCATCTCGACTGACAAACCTCAGTCATTACTGTGATCTGGTCATGCCCCCCACCTCCCCCCGCCAACATCCTACAGATAGCACATAGCTGATCTTGCTGCATTCTCACAAAAGCCATGCTTCTTCTCTCCATGGTTACTCCTGGAGGATTATCACCCTTCCATCTGGGCTGTGCCACACAAGAAACAGGGCGCTCACCTGTTGGGCAAAGTAGTATACTATTCTAGCAAATATAGCACACTGGAGTTCTTGTAAGCATAAGTTCAAATTTTTTCCATTACAAAAGTAATGAATCACTTAAGGAAAGTAGTCATTCATTCTTACATTTTTAAGACTATTTGATATCACGGTAAGATGTTTATGCGACACTGGGCCCTTCATATCCTTCAGTCCACATCATGGATTCTACCAGCCATGGATACAAAATACTTTTATAAATGTGCCTGTGATAAGCATGTGTAGACCTTTTTCTTCATTATTTCCTATAAAATACAGTTCAACAACTATTTACATTGTAGTAGGTATTATAAGTAATCTAGAGATGACTAAAAGTATATAAGAAAAAACTCTTTAGCCCAATGCCAGGGAAGGATTAACAGTAGTCAGAGCTGAGACTTGAACACAGATTCATCTGGTTTCCAAATCCATTCACTATGCAAAGCCTCCACCATGCAAAATGACTTCTTTTCTTGGTCAAGTCTCCTCTTTGTGAGGGGTTTCCTGGTCCATGTCAGGATCTTGTCTTCAAGCCCACAACAGCCAGCAGGTCCACTGACATTCGTCTTTTGAGGTGAGGGAGCTGGCTGAGGAGCTAGAGAACTGTCTCCTGCCCCTCTCAGGGTCCTGGTGATCCATGTTCCTTCTACCTGGCAGGTGGCTAGAGGGTGAGCTCCCCTCTGTCCCTCCAGGGACTCGCTCTTATCGCAGATCAAGTCTCCTCCTTGCTGACCAAGGGTCTTGAGCATCTGGGTTTCAGCTGCGTCCCTTCCTGGGGTCGAGGGTTGGGGGATTGTTCCTGGCAGGCTCTGAGGAGCAGAAAATCTCAGCACACTTACTGGGAACACTGCCCTCCTCCTGGTGAACCTGTAGCACCAGCTCTTTGGTGTCTGGAGCTCTTCTGCCAATTAGCTTGTACTCTGCCTATGTGCTGGCAACAAAAGGGGAGGCAGGCCGGGCCAGCACAGTTAGGCAATGGCTTCCAGCAGGGACAGGAACCCTAGCTGTTCCCTCCTCCCCAGTCCTGGACTGAACTTAGACTTGGAGTGGGGAAGAGGGCCCATGGAGGGACAGGCTGTGAGTTTGCATTGGCCCCAGGGTGTTCTTCCTCCACAGAGCAGCTGAGCATCAAAGGGACGGCTCAGAGAAGGTGGGTGGCCCAGCTCTCCCTGGAACCTCTTTAGGCCCAGAGTGCTGGTGCTTACACCCAGGACCAGTGACGTTTCTGTTCTGCCAGGAGGAGGACAGGGTTGTGGCTTCTTCTGTGTGCCTGGCTTGTACCTTCCTTCTCTGAGTGGGGGCCACTCAGCCCCAGAGTGGATGTCCAAGTATGATGGCTAAGGATGAAGGTTTTTGGAAGGAGGCAAAGGGGTTACACCAAATGCGTAACCGCTGCACTGCACTTCTCAGTGAACTGGGAATTCTTCCTCCAAAAGGCGGGGAGAGTATGTTCCAGCTTCATAAGGTACTGGTGAGGCTGACCAGAAATGACGCTTTGGATCCATGCGATACTGGCTGGAGGACTCACTGGCCTTACGGTGGCAATGTCTGTCCCTGAGGTTAAGTGAAACACCAGAAGGTAAGAAGGCAGAGCGACGCACAGAAACAGAATGAGCATTTGTCAAGGGCCTCACAGGCACCAGGCAGGCACTGGGCTAGTCCCTTCCATGTGTCATCTCATTTTACACGGCAGGTAACGTCACTGAACGATTAGGCAGTAAGAAGCAGGCAGCTTGCTGGCACACTAAAGAAAGAAAAGAAATGTTCAAGACTGGAATGCCTGCTGCGTCAAGACGCCCAATTAGAAACCAACGTCATAGCAGGGCAAGACTCCAACTCCACCAGAAGAGCTAAAATAAATGTGCCACCAGAGGGATCACAACGCAAAGCCTATTGTCGTCCCTGATGACTCTGGTGACTAAGCACGAGTCAGAGGTCTGCCAGGGGACTGAGAGTGTGTTAGGTCTGGGTTCAACAGTAGTCCTGGACACGCTTGACAGGTCTCTAAGGACCAGAAATCTTCAAGTTGATTGAACTTGTCTAGTTGTTAAGGAGGAATCATGGCAGTAACTCAATCGAGGAAAGTAAAACACTTTAACAATGACTAAACAGCAGCAAAATATAGAGATTCGTATATACAGAGAGAACTCTTTTCTCTCTTCCTTCCTTTTTCTTCCTTCCTTCCTTCCTTTTCCTTCTTCCTTCCTTCCTTCTCTTTCTTTCTGAGTCTCACTATGTAGCCCAAGCTATCCTTTTGCCTCAGCCTGGGGTTACAGGCGTACGCTACCACACCCAGCGAGAGAGAATTCTTATATCGAGAAATAGAAAGATTCTTCCAACTTGCTGAGATGGTTCACAAATGAGAATTATAAATTATCAACAACTTCCATTTGAGCTGAGCACTGGTGGCTCATGCTTATAATCCTAGCTATTCAGGAGGCAGCTATCAGGACGATCCAGGTTCAAAGGATCCAGGTTCAAAACCACCCCTGGGGCAAATAGTTCATGATACCCTATCTCAAAAATACAAAACACAAAAAAGACTGGCAGAATGGCTCAAGTGGTAGATAGAAAGTGTGAGGTCTGGAGTTCAAACCCCAGTAACACACACAACAAAAATTTCCATTTGGGGAGCTCAGAAATCCATTGTTACAAAGCCAATCCATGTTGTATCACACATTTACTCCATCTCTCACTTATTTTTCCGTTCATTCTGTCACAGGAGTTGACAGCCATATCATAATAGGAAGAAGTAGGGTGATGGAAAATTCTAAATAAGAAATAATATATTCCCTTAAGGACAATATCTGTTAAGAAATAATCCAGCGGCAGATACCGGTAGTTATGGAAATAACAATAGCCCAGGTTTGGGCTAGAATGGCATCTGAGTGCTAGGAAGTTTGATCTTGATTGTGCAGGTGACCATAGCACTATCAAAGAATGTTGAGCCATGGGAAGTGCATTGTGGGAGCAAGTGGTATCAGGAAAGGAGTCAGTTAGGAGGTGAGTGCAGCTGACCATCATGGAAGGACCTTACCACTTTTTTCTCCAGTTTCCTCTTCCTTCACTGGTGCCATCTAGGCTTTCCCTCCACCTCTTGGCTGAAACTAATCTTTCCTATGTCACACATGACCTTCTAATGGCCAAAACCTGACACATGCACTCAGTCTCCACCTCTAAGAGCTCTGCATTCCGCTGCATGGTTAGACACTAACTCTGACTGGCAACTTTTCTCTGAAACACAAACTCTTGCTGGTTTTTCTCCACTTCTCAGGCTGCTGCTCTGATTCAGGCATTCCTTTTTGTGCCCATCACTAAGTACTGGTGTTCTGAAGATCCGTGCTTATCCCCTTCCAAATTGAAACACACCCTGGGGAATGGTTCAGATGTCTGCTACTTGTACAGCTAAAAATCCCTCCTCCATAGAGACATCTACTAAACAGAGCCTGAAAATGGGGAAATACCTGGAGGAAATTTTCTGACTGCAATTGCTGTCAGCATTATAGGAGAATTCATCTATCTCTATTTGAAGATTTAGGATCAGATAAATAAGGTCCCCTTCTCCTTAACCTTGTTCTAGCTGTGGTGAGGCCATTGTGCCCATACTGGGACTAATAGGATTGAATGGTTGAGATGAGATGCAAAGATACTGCCTAATCTCTTGGATAACTTTCTGCTGAATGAAGTCTTTTAAAGTAGCATATCTGGTCTCTCAAGAGATAGATTATTTTGCTTCTGTCTGGTCGCAATCAGTGAATTGATTAAAAAAGAAGGGAATCTGCCTGGGGGCTGTAATTTTCCATGTTCCTTGCCATTTCTCCAGGACCTAGAAAAGTGCCGGGCACCATCTCAGGAATCACAAATATAAGAGGTCAGGTTGAGTCCTTTGTCTTGTGTTTGGTGAATGTAGACTGTTCACACACGCTCCTGGTTTGCTGAGGCAGGGGAGAAAATAACAAAGACTTTGGCTAAATTGTTGGAGGCCACTTTAGGATTTATCAGCTTAAATCTTACATAAACTTAGTGCATCCAACCCCAAATCCTTTTGGGGGATCCAAAGTTTAACTTTTACAACCACAAGTGAGGCAAAGTTTGGAGACATAATCAACCACCTGTCTGTGAACATAGACACTCAAATCTTGACTGACAAAATTCTTCGGTTCTTCAACCTCAGCATAGATGTCATTTTTTTTCTTTTTTTGACAGCACTTAGGTTTGAACTCAGGGCCTCATTCTTGCTAGGCAGTCGCTCTTACCACTTGAACCACTCTGCCAGCCCTTTTTTTGTGATGGGTTTTTCAAAATAAGGTCTCATGAACTATTTGCCCAGGCTGGCTTCGAACTGGGTTCCTCCTGATCTGCTTCTTGAGTAGCAAGGATGACTGGTGTGAGCCACTGGTGCCGGGCAGCATACGTGTCTTAAAGTCTATAGAGCATATGCTACTCACAGAGTTCAGTCTAAAACCTCAAAACAAATCTAATTCTCTCGTAAAGACCGCTTTCCCAAAGGTGTGTTTGCTGTCTGCTCTGACTGGACAGGTCCAGTGCAATTTGCTTACCAATTTGAATCCACTGGGAAATGCAGAGTGTACTTCGCTTCCTACCAAATGTATTGCTTGAAACCTGTGTCACTTCCTGTTGGTGAGGGTCAGCCTGAAGTTTCCAGGGCTGCTCTGTCTGAGACCTCAGGTAAGACTCCTGGCCCATGGGACATTTGTCCACACATGCAGGATCTCATTAATTAATAACAAGAAAAAATCATCTGTTGTTCCTACATTAAGCTTTCCCCAACATTTCATTCTGTAGATGGAAACAACTTTTGGATTTAGAGGCTCTCATTCAAAATAAAAGTCCAGTCAAAAACTGATCATTAATAACCAGAATTTTCTACTGCCTTCAGAGTTGGGGTTAGTTACGTAAGAGCTTTTGAAAGCATACACCATGTTTTTTTTCAAAGACTAGTACCAAATTGTGCATGTTTTATTCCCTTAGTTTAAAATATATGCTAATGATTTTCAGCCCTTTTTGTTCAGTTTTTGGGTTTTGGTGGTACTGGGACTTGAACTCAGGATCTCACACTTGCTAGGCAAGTGCTCTACCACTTGAGGATTTTCAGTCCTTTTTGCTCTCTGCACAGGTTGCTGCCCTGACTTCGCCCCAGCACTTGCTGCTGTGAGAATAGACAGGGTGTACTCTCCCAGGCAGTGGTGATAGTCAGGGGCCAAGAGTGGAACTTCTGTCTCTCTTCCTGCAGACACAAGAGCTTAGAATCAGAGCTAAGCCAAAGTCATTTTTGGCATGTGTTCCTAACAGCAAATTTGTGCGTTTAAAAACTCTAGACTAGACCACAGGTGAGCTCATTCTGTTTCCAGAAATTCATTTCACAACGAATTTCCACCAGAGGCCTCAAGGGCTCCATGCTGCTTAACATGAGGTATGTGACAGGAGTATAGTTAGCACTTGTCTGTGGATGAGATAAATGCTTGCTAACTATTATTCTGAATTTTTCATCCTTGTCCTTGCTGGTAAAAAAAAATTGGAGAATTTTATTTGCGTATAGGGGACTACATAGTAATGGCAGGAATGCATCTGGGAGTGAGTCTCCATCTCCAGCCAGGAAGTAGAGAGAGAATCAAATTTGCTTCTTTTTGTAACAGCTCTCTCATGAGAGCTACCTGGGGGGTGGGGGTCACAAGAGAAATCCCTTCCATTCCCTTTAAGGGCATGCCCCCAATGACCTAAGGACCTCCCACTAGGTCTCACCTCTTAAAGATTCCATCACCTCTCAACACCACTACCCTGCAGTCCAAGCCTCAAATCACAAGAACCTTCATGGAGGACATAAATCATACCTAAACCATAGTGACCATATTACTCTTACATCATATTGGAGCAAGAATCTCGGGGTTAGCCTCCTAAATTTTATCAGAAGATGCACGTCTTAGTCCTTATTCCTTGGTGGTCTTAAGATCATGTCAGCCTAGATCTTGGCAACATCTAACCTCATTCTACACCACTGTTGCAAAGATATTGTGTATCTGTCCTTCTGTTATCCTTTATCCCATTAGGGTCCCAAATCATATTACTAGTTTCCAGACTTTTTTTAAAGTAGAGAATTTTTTTCTTCAAAGGATATTTGATTTGGAAACCAAAGAGGTCAAATAAACTAGTTGAAGCTACTCTTTCTATCTACAATAAGGTGGACTATAAACTGCCTCCCCAACTCTCTTTCTTTCTCTAAACCCTGAGAAAATTCTGCTAAGCCTAAATGAAAATCACTGTCCTGTGGCTGGCCCATCTACATTGTGAAATTGACTGTAGCACTGACTCTGGGGGCCTACCCTTCAGGCTGATGACAAATCCAGGCTGAGGTGACAGATAACCTGGCCTTCAAGATGATCATCTCCATTGTTTTTCTGTGCATTAAAAAAAAAAATTAAGGGCTGTCTACCCTGCTCAGAATGGATGGGCAAAATCACACATTCTCACACCATCTGGTATTCCATATCACATCCCAGGCAACTGCAAAGTGACAGAAACCAAGACTCAATTTTGAAAGGACAGACAAGCAGGGTGCCACTCTCAAAGTTGCTTTCTAATTCTTATGATTCTGAGTTTTGTTTTCTCTACAGTGCTTGTGCAGGGAACCCCTCACTCCACTTTGTGTAAGGGGCAAGCTCTTACTTACAGTTCAGAAAAAAGAAAACACTACGTACGCAGATCAGGCCTCAGATACTTGCAAAGAAGTTTGCAAAGAGTACATCTTACTTAGGCCGTACTTCAGAAGAATAAAAATCTGGCTGATCCAGTGGGAGAGAGGAGGGAGGGAAGGAGGGAAGGACAGAGGGAGGAAGGGAGGAAAGGACAGAGAGAGAGAGAGATTTCTAACTCAGAGAAAAGTTTCTAACTCAGACCTGCAGCACAATTTCTCCACCTGCTGGAAAAGTCCTCATGACTGAAAACCTGCAGCATCTTCTCACCCCACACTGTTTCTACCTCATTGTTAGGAGAGTCTTTCTATACCTGGAAAGTTTTGAAGGCCCCTGTGCTCAACTTGCCCTAAATTTTCCCAGAATATAGGGGAACAGAGGGCAAGGCAGATGTGCTTTTATTGTTGCTTGTTTGCTTTTAGGAACATCCTTCTTTTCCTAAATATAAAAGCAATGCATTCAACAGTATCAAATGCTGCTGAGGATACAAAGCCATGGGATCTTTGACATACTATTTGATGAGACTATGCATTGATTAATGCTACCTCTTTGGAAAAACAGTTTGACACTATCTTTTTAAGATTGGCCATTGACTAATTGTAATTGCATATTTGTGGTATATTATAATTATAATTCCATATATTCATGGGGTACAATGTAATCTATGATATATGTGTACAATGAGGAATGAGTAAATCAAGGCAATTTATGCATGCATCACTAAAATACTTACTTTGTGGTAAAAACACTAAAATTTTAATCTCTTAGCAATTTTAGAATGTATAACATATTGTTGTTAACTATAGTCCCCATGCTGGGCAACAGATCTCCAAGAACGTACTCCTTCTGTCTCTGAGACCTTGTTCCCTCTGACCAACCTTGCTACATTTCCCTGACCCCTCGTCACAGCTTCTGTTAACTACCATTCTAGTGGGTTTTTTACAGTTAACTTTTTCTTTTCTTTTGTAATTATCATACATTAAAAATACGAGGGGATTTCATTGAGATAATTCCACACTTGTGCACCTTGAGCAAGTTCACTCCCTCTGATATATTCCCATTCCCTCTCCACCTGGGTTTCAAACAGTGTTTGGTGGGTTTCATTATGCTGTCTCCATACGCACTTGTGTAGCATACTTTCATCCTCTTCACCCCTGAATATTCTTTCCTTTCATCCTTTCCCTCCCTGATATTCCCCCAGACATCCCCTACTCACATTCACATCCCATTATCGTGATCATCATCGTAGGCCAAGGTTCCACAAATGAGAAGGAACATGTGATACCTGACCCTTTGAGCTTGGCTTATCTCACTCAGGATGATGATCTCCAGTTCTATCCATTTTCCTAAAAAATGACAATTTCATTTTTCTTTATGGCTGAGTAATATTCCAAGGTGTGTGTGCGTGTATAATTTTATTTATTCATTGCTTGTTGGGTACCTTGACTGTTTCCACAGTTAGACTATTGTAAAAAGAGTGTCAATAAACATGGGTGTGCAGGTCTGTCTCTTGGATATTGAATTACTCTTAGATATATGCTCATGAATGGTATGGCAGTGTAAAAGGTTGGTCTATCTTTAGTTTTTCGAGGAACCTCCATACCAATTTCCATAGTGGTTGCACACAAGTTTACAGTCCCATCAACAGTGTATAAGAGTTTCTTTTTCCCTGCCTTCTTTGTTGATTTTTCTCTGCATACCTTCTATTAATCAGAGTGGGGTATTGAAGTCTCCTACTATCATTGCATCTCTCTGTGCTTTTATGACCAGTAGTGTTTGTTTAATGAAGCTGGAAGCACTGATATTTGATATATATATATTAACAGTTGTTATTTCCTCTTGATTGACTGCTCCCTTCATTACTATGAAGTGACCTTCTTTGTTTCCTCTATTTTTGGCTTCAAGCCTACTTTATTGGATATGAATATAGTTACTCCTGCCTGCTTTTAGGGTCCATTTACTTGGAAGATCTTTTTCCACCCTTGTACCCTAAGGCAACATTCAATTTTATCAGTAAGATGCATTTCTTGCAGGGAACAAATGGTTGAGTCCTGCTTTATGAGCCAAACTGCTATTCTGTCTTTTGATTGGAGAATTGAGACCATTAACATTTAGTGTTAATATTGAAAGGTATGCAGTAATTCCTGCCATTTTATTGTTTTTGTAGTGCTTTTTTTTTTTTTTTCCTATTCTTTCTTTGGAAGGCCAATGACTTTATTGATCTAAAAATCTTTACAAGGACAATGACTGTTCTACCAAAAAATGAGCCAAATGACATCAAATAGATGGGGGAAGGGGGAGTTGGACAGGACCCAGGAATAATCCATTCAGGAAGGCTGGCAACTGTCCCATGGAACTGGCAGGGGAAGGAGGTAGGGTAAGGCATGCAAGTGTGATAATTCCAAAAAGGTTGAAATGGTTGGGGGACAGAACTCCCAAAAGATCCTGGAGTACATCAGAGGAGTGTGAAAATAGCAATCTTTTCTTTGTAGAGGGCAGGAATGAGCCTCCCTCTAGCTGCAAACTTTGTAGATTCAACATAGAGCTGGGGCTGAGGGCTCCCTAGAGAGCATCACAACACTCTTGAAAGCACCCAAAGCAGTCCTGGGTCTGCTTGTGTTGGTGCCACAAATGTCCTTCAGCCATTTCTGGAAGAGGTCTTCATCTTTTGTTAGCACCAGAAACTGGCCAAGAACACACAGGCCTTGTAAAATCCCCTTTTCTCCAGCTTCCTGCCCAGGACTTCACCAATCCTGGCCAGGCTCCCCAGTGACTTTTCCCCATGGGCTCTGCCACATGGGGGAATCTCCCAGTAACAGAGGCAATTGGATGCTCTCTCTGGGTCTGTCTGCTTGTGAGAAGAGAACTAATGGGATGGGTGGAACCAGGGATTCCTTTGCCTGTGTGGTCAAATGGAGTCTGGCAGCCTGTGCTTCCATTTTTCTGTATACCTTGCTCAAGTTTGATGCTCCAGCTCTCCATTATCAAGGTAGAAAAAGTCCTAGGATTCAAGCAGGGCAATGTCTAAGTGCAAGTACAATGTGGATTCAGCAGGTGAAAGGTTGGTAGTTCAGTCCTTCTCATCTACATCTACTTTCTCAATGGTGAGGCTGACAGGGGAGGACATAGGAGATTTTTGAAAAGGATGAAACTGCTACTTCAGAGTGCAAAGACAAATTAGAGAAATGTGACTGGAATTTTGGGAAGTACTTACTGAATATCACTTGAAAATTTTAGTCATGATTTAAAAGTGAGGCCAGTCAGCAGGGGGGTCTGATTTCATCCAGTTCCAACAGCTACTTAGACACAGTTGCAAAATCAGTGGGCAGGCACGCTTGATATTGAAGGTTTTGCAAAGTTAGCGCAACAGAGGAAAACAAGTTAGCTCTGGGTAAGGCGGAAGGCAAGGCCAGGGACAGAGATGGACCAAAGGGTCGGGGAGGTCCTAAAGAATTATCCAACTTAGTGGGTAAAGCTGCAGTGGAAGAACAGGAGGTAAATATCAGAGACTGGCATCACAGGACTTTGACATAGTTTTAGTTAAGCAAGAAGACCACTGGGACTAGAAGGAGATTAGTCTCACAGTTCTAAGATGGGGCAGGAGAGCAGGTGAATGAACAATTTTGCATTTCTAGAAGTAACAAAACGTAAGTATACCAACATCAACAATGTAATTTATTAGCATTTCTCTAATCCTAGTATGAGAACCTGTGGCACTCTGAGCTGTAGAACTGTTCAGTGTGTGCTGATTTCCATATCAAAAGACACCCCCCAAATTCACTGTTCTGGGGTAAAGGAAAAGGAAAACAGAATTGTGAAAAAAATTAAAAAGAGGGCTGGGGGTGTCACTCAAGTTGGTACCTAGCAAGCATGAGGCCCTGGATTTAATCCCCAGCAGTGCAAACAAAACAAAACAAAAAGAAATTAAGAGATACCAAAGCACAATGATTCTAAAATTCAAATGAAAATCAGGTCACAATATTTACATGTTTTATTAAATCTTTACAATCAGTAATTATAATCAAATACACAATTATATACAAGGATTATATACATTTTGCCCAGACTTTTACATCACAGTACATAGTTTCCATTAGAAATATTGTATACATTTATCACCAAACAACAAAACCCGACAACAGTAGTGTTACAGCACCTGTTAGTACAGACATCTTTTTCATAAATTACATCATAAGAAAATATACGGCTGTAAATTGGGCTTTTAAAAATGTCTTTTATAAAATCTGAACATACAAGTTTCATTCACAGAATGTTTTTTTTCTATGTTCTGACTGAAGCCTTGTGCACAAAACGACCCATTGGAACAGTTACTAAATTCTACTCACCCCTCTAAAATTATAAGCACTATTTGAATTACTTACGCTGAGCTTTCTTTATGACAAATTTGGCATGGGGTTTGGTAAGAGCACAAATGCTGGCTTTGCTATAAAAAGGTTGTGTGATGGTAATTTAAATGTAAAAGAATTCTTAAAAGAGTAATTGCATTAGAGAAATTAAAATCAGTGCACAATTTCTCATTCTAAAATCTCCAATACGTAAAGAAAATGGGAAAAGTGAAATGTCACAAAGTAATTTGTTCTGAAACAACTGTACTCTTTTTGGAAGCTTATTACAGGTTAAAAAGAAAAAGGGCCTATCCAACAAAATATCCCATCCCAAACACATCTAGTAAATTACAATTTTTTCACACTTAAACTTTATGGGGAAAGTATTGCAAATTAGTGAATATTTCAATGGACTTTTATATGCAAAAAAAAAAAAAAAACCAACCTATAGCTATTTTTAGTACGTAAACAAGTTAAGCTTTAAAACTTGAAAATACCTGAATTGTATACTTGCTCTAATATCTAACTTTTACCTTTTAGGCAAAATTCTTGGTTCCAGGTTTGTAAACATTGTGTAAATCTCTCTGTCAAATAATTTTATGGCCGTGATCATTTCAGCTCTATTTCTAAGCGGTAACTGAGGTAGACTAGATGTTTCTAAATTCAGGAATCCCCCGAATCTTCAGCAACTAAGTAAGATATCTGCGAAAGGTATTTAACAAACAAAACCTTTCAAAAACTCCAATGCAGCTGGAATTTTTAATGAACTCAAAAACTACTTTGTGGCAGTATGTCAGATATGTAAATGAGCGTGGGGGCCAATGATAGTGGCATTTTGAAGCTGAACATACACTTTCTTAACTAGAGGAAGAAAAGTATATAAATCCTTTTGGGTATTAAGTACAACTGATTAACTCTCCTGCCCTGCCCCCCAAGGATTTAGTCTTCTAAACAAATAAATTTGCCACTACATCTCACTGCAGCACAACAACTCCCCCTAATGGCCAAAGGACACATGGCAGTATTCTGGCTTTTCCTAGTGTGTCAGACTCCTTAGTGCCATCCCCGTTAGAAATTGAAAAAAACAATTTACATTGTTTCAAAAACTTACAAGAGTTTGATTTGGATAACAATAGCTTTGAGCTACAAATACAAAATCAAATCAGTGTATATAAGGCTCTGTGATCAAAGTCTTAAAGGAACATCTGCTCCTTCTCTCCAAGCCCCAGTCCTATAAATCAAGGCAAGTCAAGTAATTAAGCTTCAGCTATTTTGGCAGCTTTGCAATTAAGATGAACAAAGCATTACGTCTATCCTTCTGTATACTGTATGTGTTATAGTTCTATCTTCTTACTCCAAATTTTACATGCAGAGAGACTAAAAATATCCATGTTGGTATCAGGTTTAATTAAGAGCCAATAAAGGTCTTGATACACTACTCTACCTTCCCCCCCCCCCAGTGACCTATCTGTAGGAGTTATTACTCACTAACCCAATTATGTTCAGCTGGAATTTTTTAAATGCAGGTATTTATTCCCTTACAAAAGAATGTTTACCTGGGAGCTAAGACATACTGTACATGGCTATACAAAACTACAATACAGTACTGCTGTTATTTAACAGCTCCATATAGCGTATAAGTTATTCAGTACCTCAAAACCATGTTTTAGGAAAAGATTATTGTGTAATGTCATGGTAAAGAGAAAGGAATTAAATCTCTCAAATATTTCCTTAGAATTGATTATGATAAGTTTAAAAAAATAAATAAAATGAGTTAAGTCATGATTTCAATACAGGGCTATCTACCGATATCAAAGACAAAATTTTTTAAATTCAAAAATTTAAATGTGGTCAGCACCAGACTGCCACCAAAAGAAAAAAAAGAGAAAAAAAATTTTCATTAAGCTATATGGCTATATATAGTTGCTACTGTGTAAATTTTTTACACAATTCATCACAGACTAACTTTCAAGTCCACATCAGAAGGAACATTTTAAACAAAATGAACAAAAACAAACCTAAAAGCTATAATTCAACAGAAAATGTGACAGAGTCCTTAGGTACAGCATTAGAAATCAGTTCCAAAGGAGAGAAGCAGTAGTTCCCCAGGTATTTTGGATCACCACTATATTTTCATCAAGGAACACCTGTTGGTAATGTGGGCTTTCCGGCTCAAATTGCAGACTAAACACGGGATGGAGCAGGCTGACGGCTAGAGGTAACTCCCTCTAAGAGAAGTGAACTGGAAAAGATTTCTAATCTACCCCACAGGATATAATGCTAAGTTCCATTCAGAGTAGCTATAGCTTTCCCTATGGAAGGCCAGTGGGAAGTTCATATTGCAATGTTTTACTTTCTCCCTTGCTCCTTTTATCAAAAGTATTAAGAAACCAGTTTCCACAGTATCTTTTGTGACCTTTTTCCCTAGTCCCACTGATTAGTCTTTATGTAGAAAACTCACTGGGGAAGCACATTGGCTTTACCTTTGGCTTAAATGAAATGACATTGTTAGGAGGGAGGGGAAAAAAAAGTCATCTTGATCATTTGCCACTGAAGGAAGCAGGTGAAAGTGATGATCAGAAATTGTTTCTACCATGAATGCATTTGCTTCAGAACCACTGAGGTGACTTAAGAGTGTTTTTGTGAAGGCAGCAGAACCAGAATGCCACAATACTCATTTGCATCTCCCCCAAAGGGCCTCCAAGCTCAAAGCCAAGACAGTCACGCTTCCTTTAATCAGAAAGAAAGCGACACAAACTCCTATACCCAATCCATTAGTAATTGAATTTGTTTCTTGTCTATCCAGAGACTGTAGAGATATGGCTCCCACGAATGCCCGTAATCTTTCCCTGACATGCAGGGTGTGCAATGTCATCCTCTGAGGGGGAACTGTGAGCTTCCGCTTTTCGTGGACAGTTTAAATAAGGTCAGTTCTAACATGGCGTGCTCCAATTCCTAGCTAACTCCCTGTTCCAGTCAGACCGTGGGTGCTCATTACCACACTCAGAGCCTCCCGTTCGAGAGCCTGCTTTGTATTAGGGTGTCTATGACCACAGTTTACCTTTTCTTTTTAAATACCTACCACCAGAGTTTTCAGTGAATCATAGTTCATCCTTCTCCATCATTTCAAATGCTTCTATATCTTCATTCCAGTCTGCTAATATGGAGTCTATAGGCTGGACTTTTTTACCCCAGCTAACATTAGGATTGGAATCTTCCTCAGTTTCTGATTGTTCTTGAATTTGGTTATCTAAATCTGTACATTCACCATCAAGACTTGGAGTCTCGTGGTTTGCTGTGGGACTAGAAGTCTGTTCAGAAGGGGAAATGTTTGAAGCATCTTCACTATCTGCTGGAGATGAGGACTCAGGGGAGGAGTTTAAAGAACTTTCATCAGGAGATTCTTGATCAACCAAATCAACCGTCTGAGAAATTGACACAACCTGTTGTTCAGCACTCTGATTTTGAGAATCATTTTCAGAGGATGGTTGTTCTTCATTTTCCATTTCAGGATCTATATAAGAAACAAATTTCAATGCTACTTTCCCTCTCAAAATCTTTACTATTATATTTACAAAGTCACACTGGTTTTTGCAATAAAATGAAGAAATAAGACAAGGATAATCACTATTAATGCAGAACAGTGAACATTAGAACTGAGGATGATTGCCTTACAATAACATAACTGCATTTTTCTGGATATTTATTTACAAAACGTGCCAGTACTAGAAAATAAATGTTCTGAATTGAAAGGACTGAATAACAACTGATAAGACTGACTTCAATCAAATTCCAAGAAAAACACTAAACAGTAATATTAATATGCATATAAATTTGCAATATATGACTAATATTATTAAATGTCTAAATTCAGGAAAGCTTACACATGAGAACATACTAGATAAGAAAATTTTAGGCAGCATATTATTTTAAAATAATGTTTCTTGGAACAGTGAAATTACCATTCAGTAAGCCATGAAGATTCAGATAATAAGACACTGGATGATTCCAGGTATTAACATGATTGATCAATTAAAATATTTTCACAAAGAACTGAGATTATTTACAAAACTTCTATTATTGTGTGCCTATGAATTAGAAGACGATCAATCATTCTGAAGTCCTCTGGGAGGTGGAAAAGTAGGCAAGTCTCTTGTAATGACTATAAAATGAAACCACTAAAGGCATTTTATTTAAAGTGCCTACAAGAAAGTGCTTAAGTTGACGCCCACATCCTACTCTGCCTCTACAATGTGGTCATTCAGTAGACATCTCCCAGGATCCACTGTGCCTGGTGCTACAGATTAAATGAGGAGCAAAACTAAACACTACACCTGTCTGTATGCCTCCTACAGTCCAACAGGGGAAAGGTATTTACAAATAATGGATAATATTTACAAAATAAATGGAAAACTCCAACTGTGACACATTTTGAAAGAGAGACAGGTATGTGGTTAGGAAAGGTTATAGGCAAGGGATTGAGGAGTTCCTTTGGAAAGGAACATTAAATGGATAAGTAAAGTTCATTAGTTAAAGAAAGAAGATACATCTATTACAAAACAAAAAAGAAACTGAAGGAAATGTGAGCATACGGGAAGGCACTGGTGTGTGTGCATAGTGATCAAATAGGATTTCCTGAGGGAGTAGTATGCATTTTTGAACTGTGGAAGAGGTACAATTCAATTAGACAGGGAAACCATGGGTCCAAAGAAAGCAGGGAGCTGGTTGATAACAGCTTATTTGTACTACTGAGAACAAAGGGAAAAAACATTTGTTTCTTTCTGAATTGTATTGTTCTAGTTTAGAAGCATGGAAAGAGATGTAGAGTTGCTCTGTCTAGTAATAAAGATTGTTATTATATTATGGGTTACATATGATATTATCATATAGGTTACATATGATACAGTATTATTGTAGAAATCTAGCTAAAGCAATAGCATAAGAAAATAGAATAACTATTATAAATAAAGGAAAAGAAAATAAATTATCTATATTTTCAGATGTGTTTATATCCCAAAATAGAAAGCAACTCTAATTTTTACAAATACTACTAAAATTAATAAAAATAATTTGGTAAGGAGGATTAAAATAACTGCAAATACTCCTTTATAGTAACAAAAAATAAAATTATATATTCTTTTCATAATAGAAATGAAAGTTATAGACACAGAATTAAATTTATTATGAGAGGTACAAGACTAAAATTACTTAATGCTATAAAATCATAATAAAAATATAAAACAAGATCTGATTAAAATCATAAACATGCTCCTGAACAATCTTAATATTTAACATTTTCCTAATTTATATGTCAAATATGCAATTATACAATTCTAAAATTTAAACCATTTCTACTTTTTTATTGTTTTATGGAAGAATGAATACATGTCAAAGAAAAGTCAAGAAATTCTAAAAAGAATCAGTAAGGGGAAAGCTGCCATATCAAATAATAAAATGTATTCAAAACAGAATACCTTTTTAGTACTGGCATAGGAATAAACAAATAGCTTAGAAGAACAGACGTGCAAGTGTAGAATTAGATCTATCTATGTAAGAATATTTGATATGTAGCAAAGGTGATAGTTGAAGAAGAAACAGTTGGCCTGCTTAATAAATGCTATTTAATAACTAACCACTGAATCAGAAATACAGTTAGATTCCTAACTTACATTAAAAAATAAATTCCATGTGAATTAAAGGCCAAAATATAAAAAATGGTGTATATTCCAGAAGAAAATTTAGGAAGCCATTATGTAAAAATAGCATGGAGTGATCTTTTGATGAAAACCCAGGATCCTTAAATGCATTAATATTTCTGATTACATAAAATAAGTTAACAAAGTCAAAAGATGTTATGTTGGGAAAATAGTATATATTATCTCCAGCTTTGTCTGTTGTAATTGTGTATTAGATCATTTATGGAAGGAAAAGAAATGTACATACACATTATAGCGATCATGTAAATAATGCAGAAGACACAACAACCATAAGAAGGCAAAACATTAAGTAGACAATTCAATTTCCTTTATGTTTCATTTGTTATTGGTAAAAAATAATAATACCACCCCCAACAGTAATCGTGTTGTTCTTGCCTGGTCCTGGATGACTCCTTTCAGCCCACATGACTTAAAATGCACCTCGTGAACACACACGATTCTCAGTCTAGTCTTGAACACCTTACCCTGACCTACTTAGCTCTTTACTTACCAATTTGTTTCTTTCCTTCTTATTACTAACCTTCAGAATATACTTTCTGAATAGGGCTTGTATCATATTTATACCTATCACTCATCACTCTCTCAGGATATTCCTCTCAAGTAGAATTTATGTGTCTGCTCTAGTTCAGTTACACATCTCTGGACTCTTTAGCATAGATACACACACATCTCCAACAAAGCATGACTAAGCTCAGTGAAACATATATCCACAAAGGAAAATGTGACTAAAATTAGGGAGAAGCATGCACTCTCGTGTCTTGCTGGAAGTTATGTGTACTGCATCTTGCAACATTTATTAAAATTCAAACGATCCATATCCTTTTCACCAGCATTCCATTTTAGTAAATCTAAAAATTCTAGACAAGCATTAATATGTAAGAAAATATGTATGGGATATTTCCTAAAAACTCGGGAAATAACTTGGATACTTAATAGTAAAATGGATAAATTATGGTACAGTCACACTATAAAATTTATTGGAGCTTTTCAAAGAGTATGTCTGCTATCCTACCAGCATAGAGGAATGTCCTCAATGTAGATTTAACTGTAAAAGGCAAGTTACTGAATGATATTTATAATGTATCCCATTTATTGGGAAAAGAAAAAAGAAAAAAAACCCTCTGTAATCTTGAAATGTATAAAGCACAACAGAAAATACAAACAATTACACACTAAACTTTAGCATTGGTTATTTATCTCAGGAAGATGAGAGATTATGAAAAACTTTTAATATACATCTGAATGATCTTGTAACAAATTTAAAATTTTTTTGAAATTAAAAATAAAGCTTTCCAAAAGACAGTAATAATCACTCTATGAGGCTCTATTGGAAGTCACCAAAAGCCAACTAGATGAGAGAGGAGAGAGGATGGAGGGGAGTGGTGCCAGGAAAGGGAAAGAGAGGGAGAGAGAGAGAGAAGGAGCAAGAGGGAGGGAAGGAGGAAGGAGAGGGAGGGGGACAGATTTTTAAGATACCCACAGAAGATATTTTTTTCCAAGCTTACAAAACTATCAAAAAATAGAGGAAGCAATTGGCCAAGTAAAAATGGCAGTTGGAGAAGTACAAAGAGATACAAAGGAGTTAAGGGGAAAAAATACAAAGAAAAAAGAAGATACAATGGGCTGGAAGGGAGGGAGGGACGGAGGGAGGAAGGAGGGAAGGAAAGAAGGAAAGAAGGAAGGAAGGAAGGAAGGAAGACAATCCCACGATACAAAGAAGAGAAAATCCATCAGTTTCACTAATAAAATGGGAAGGGGCTGGGTGCACTGCAAACACTCGCATTCAGCTCTTGTGATTACTGAAAGCAAGGTACACAGAGATGAGAAGAACTATGCACAGATCCATATTATAAAGGCACCCTTAAATTTTGTCTAGGAGAGTAAATGTCATACAGAAGGTGGCATTTGAACTGGGTATTTAGGATGCCAAATGTTCTCAAAGAGAAAAAGGGCCATGGGAGTGGAGATAGGGATTGAGGGAAGACGAGAGCAGATGGAAAAGAACATGCAAAAACATGGTGCCATAAGAGAGGGAAGGTAGGGGAGTATCAGTTCTGCTGACAAGAATGTTTGGGATGTTCCTCACCAAGCAAAGGGCCCATCTGTATATACACTAGGTTTTTCTCCTGGGAATAAAATCCTTTTTAACAGTAACTTAAGTTCTAAATTCAACTCTAGGACAGATTCACCCCAATCAACTTCAGTAGGGGATAATCTTAGGAAAAATGACACTGTCTAACTTAAATTGGGATCAGGTCAATGGGACTTTTTTAAAAATCTCCTCCATTTTCTTTGTGTGCCCTTTTTTCACCACAGACAGTAGCCATGAAAACGTTTACCTATAGTTCTGCACTGTAGGCTGCAACCATGCCAATGCACTGCAACTTTAAAATGATGACCTTCCCCCTTGAGAAATACTACAGAGAAGAGGAAACGGAATTGACTTTTTTGTGTGTATGTGTGGTACTGGGGCTTGAACTCAGGGTGTACATCTTGAGCTATTTCACCAGCCCTATTTTGTGAAGGGTTTTTTCAAGATAGGGTTTCGCAAACTATTTGCCCAGACTGGCTTCGAACTGCGATCCTTCTGACCTCTGCCTCCTGAGTAGCTAGGATTACAGGCATGAGCCGGCTTTTTTTTTTTTTTTTTTTTTTTGCAGTACTGTATTGAACCCAGGGACTTGTGCATGTAGGTAAGCCATGTTCCTGGCCCTTTTAATGTATTTTGTTGAGATATAGGGCTTGCTAACTTTGCCTGTGCTTTGCTGGCACTTATGACCCTCTTTCCTCTGCTTTCTGGGTAACTGGGATTATAGACATGTACCACTACCTACACCTGGCTGAAAATTGATTCTTAACTGTAAACTGCTTCAATTTGAATCTAACAGTATCAACATATTGTTTTTGTGGACACAGGGTTGGAATTAAATATCTTTATAAACTGAAATTTTGGAAAGATGAAACACATGAGAGATAGTATTAAAGTTCTGTTCAACAGCAGGCCATGAACAATTTAACTCAGAAATGTCACTAGTTTGGTCCAAGAAAGAAGCATCTCCACTTGATAAATTACTCACTAGTACTTTAGCTTCTGAAGAAGAACGTATAATGAGAAATATATTTGTTGCCAACAGGTATGACTATTTCAGACATTGAATACTAGTGACTGGAACTTATCATCAGAAAGAGAAGACGGGCTTGCCTGTGGCTCCTATTTTCTGCTCAATCGGCATGGTATGACTTTATTAGGAAAAACATGTATTTGTGAAAACAGATTTTTTTAAAAAGAGCAATCTAAAGGATGCCGTATTTTTTGGAATTTAAGGGTGTCACTAGTTGGTGAATTTATGTAATACTAACAGAGCCCAGGATGGCATAGTAAGGCTAGGTGCATAGCTGGGAGACAGAAAGCTCTTTCAGGTCTTGATCAGAGTTCCTAAAGTAAGAGAAGCTAGTTACATTACAGTCATCTGGATGCACATTAAAAATGTCAAATTCTGGTCCCCTGCCTTCGGACAGTCTGCTCAACACTGTGGAGAAGAACTCAGAAGTTCCCGCTTCTAAAAAGCACATCAGTAACTCTGATGCAGAGGAACAATGCTACTGCATGTGGTATGGTGTGGAACACGTCAATGATATCTGCTCCAGAGCACAACTTCTTAGGATGTCATCCTGAGTAGATGGCTTCAGCAAGCTATTATCACTGATTTTTGTACAGTGATAAATATTAATAATTATTACGTGTTGCTGATTTAGTTAACATAGCTGTGCATTTCTCAAAAGATTATTACACAAAAAAGGTGATTTTAAGATCATTTTATCACAGGATCACTCTATAATAGGAGCACAACTCAGTAAATTTATAGACTATCAAAACGTTTTTTAAATAATGCCCTTTTATTACAAGATCCTTAAGGGAATACTGATTTCCCCAAGAATTTATTTTTCTAGTAGAACAGGGGATGACCTTTCCTCTGGCATGGGAAACACATTCTTCACCATAGTCTTGCAGTCCTAGCCCTGTGTGTATCCCTGACATGCCCCGCCCTATGAGCAGCTACTGACAAGTCAATTTTTAAAATATTTTACATTGTATCCAAATAAAGGATGAGCCAAAGTAGTAGGTATGTAAACAACAATGCTTAGGTTAGAATGAGTCTTGAACAGACATGGACTAGTAAATTCAGCTACTATATGGAATGTATATTAATAGAATCTGTTATGGTAGGATAAGGAATTATTATTATTATATGGGGCAGCTGACTAGACATGAAAATAATCTAATTACATTAAATCAGATATTATCATGGCAATCATTGAAATGAAATTATATATGTATGTGTGTATGTACACACACATATGCATATATAATTTAAGGCTTGGTAATGCAAGATACTTACTACTATTAATAATGTAGCTTGGAATCATTTTACCTTTTAATATTGCTGCTGAAATTCCAATGGTAGCAAAAAACGGGGGAAAAAGCAAAGGTATTAAAGAGTTACATAGAATAATAATAATTTGCCTGTGTTTGATGTACCTAATTGCATATGTGTAGAAAAGAAGATATGAATTTTGAAAAAGGACCCAGGGGGGTAAAATCAGGTACATAAGAGGATTTAAGAAGAATGGAAAGCCTTTGTATTCTGTTCTTTTTTCATCTTTACATCCTTACATGCACACATCCTATTCGCTCACTCCACTGCTCTTAAAGAGTTGACAATTCAAGAATCTCAAAGATGAATAAAGCAGTACAAAAAAAAGTGATTAGGCTAGTATAGGATTACTAATGAACTTAAAAAAAAAAAAGACATCCCTCTTTAAAGTTATACTGAACTGAATCAATTTCCTGCACACCTGTCAAACACTGTATAGGATATAACAACCCTGCACAGAGTATACAACAACATTCACCTAAGGAGAATAAGGTGCGGATTGCTCTATCTATGGGTACCTCCAGTAGATAAGAAAAACTGCTACTACATGCAGGATCACAGCCTGTCTGACAGCTCACTTCCCTTCATTTATCCCTATCCCTGGGTATAAAACCATGAAAGAATACTAGTAAAACCTTGCCTTTATATATTAAGGTTTCAGAGAGTTTACTAACAAGTATTTTGGAATAGGGAGAACTATATGCTCTAATGACTTAAGACATGCTATCTTGTTCTTTAGGCACTGCCATTTGTAACTCTTACAACTTAGAAATATCTGTATGATAAAACGCAGACCTCATTGGGGAGAAGCTGTTAGATGTATATTGCCTTCACCAAGCCAGTGGTCATGTGATTATAAATTGCCAGTAAGACAAATTACTATCATAATGTGTACACCACCATCCTAAACAATCTCTTCTTCTTGTTTATAAAACAAATGTAAGCTGTGGTAGCAGTGAAATTGAATGGTGAACAATTTTGGATGCTAAAATGGCTACCTTAATGTTGTATACTTCTAACTAGACAGAATCATGGCAAAAATTATAAATTACACATGAAAGCATAATCCTAAAAAAATCTTACTTCACCCAAAGAGCAAATACTACTCTTTACACTACAATTTACTACTCTTGTATCCAAATGAAAAATTTATTTTAAACCTATCTTCTAAAAGTTTTACTTGCTTTATAAGTGAACCAAAAAAAGAACAAACAAAGCACTTTTATGTAACTCATTTTTATCAAATTAGCAAAATGAATGCTAAGGTGCATGAAAAACAAATACTGTTTGCCCCTTACCTCGATCTTTCGCTTTATCAGAGAGGAGCACTTCTACCTCCTCATACTCCCGGATGGCATCCAGGATGATACTTCCTTCTTTGCTGAATAAGAACAGCATGGGGATCTTGATGTCATCCGTGTCCTTGCCATCACCTGCCATCTGGAACAGAGGGGCAGTATCACTGCTGCTCCCCTCGTTGTCATCTATCCAGAAAATGATCACAGCAAACATCAAGACAGTGCCCACTAAAAAGATTTATCAATTGTTACTGCTTTTTACCTGTTGACAGAATTGTTTTATGCACCAGAAAAGCAAATGTAATTTTTGGACCCACTAATTCTAGCATTTATCCTAAGGAAATAATTCCAAAGAAGTGAAACTTTCAAAGAAGATTACTGGAGTACTATTTATAATTATGCACAACTGAAACCATTATAAATAAATTATAACAAACACACAGAGAAACAATGATTTAACAATGTACAGAAAACAGAGAACATAAAATACTATGATAATGACTATAAAAACTATGTATGCTTAGGGGAAAAACCTAGAAATAGAAATTTAATGGCTTGGATTATGGTGATAGAACTATGAATGAATTTGTTCTGTTTAAGATTTCCTTTAATGAGGGCTGACGACGTGGCTCAAGGCCCTGAGTTCAAACTCCAGTTCTGCAAAAAAACAAAAAAGCAAAAACAAAACAAATGCCATTCCCTCTAATGGCATCATTACAGGTTGCGCATCCCTAATCTGAACATTTGAAATGTTCCAGCATCAAGGATTTGGGGATTAGGAATGCTATGTAAATATTCCAAAAAAAAACCCTCCAGAATTGGAAACACTTCTGGTCCCAACATTTTGCAGAAGGGATAATCAATATGTCATAACATGTTTGGTTTTATCAAACTACAAATTGACAGCTTTTTACATAATACTCACAAAGAATAACTATAACTCTAGTGATTTTTCCTCTATAAACTGAATTTGACAATAGTTACTTTGCCATGGTTAAACACGGTTACAATGGAGACAGCAACCATGCCCACTCCCAGTCTCCCAGAAGAAATGGTTTGCCCATCCAGAGCATTGCTCTCACAGGCTGCTGCTAAGTGGCAAATACAATGTGTGACCCTCCTCTTAGTCACAAATGATTAAACAAGAATGGCTACCTGACCCTCAGTCTCTCTGGGGAACCATGAACTGGCACGCAGAAAGACTTTCAGTTAGTGGTAGGTGGTAACCAGTTATGTGACACAGACGCAAGGCTCAGGCCATTTTGGAACTGATGAACAAAGAGGGAGCAGGCTAGCGAGAAGCTGGAGAATAAGGCAGAATTGCAAAGAGAAGCAGAGATGAGGGTCCAAGAGGACCCAGAGATAGAGAGAAGCATGGAAAAAGTTACTTCTCATGGCTGGAGGTAATTCTTAATTCCCACTTCTACCTCTTGGTGAGTCCCCACTGTGTTTATTTCTTATTCTTGGGTTCAATGAAAATAATCCATTTCTGTACAGTGAGCAATCCCCCTTCTTAAACTAACGTAAGTAAATTATCTGTTGCAGACAAACAATTTCTAAGATAATCTGCACTTTTAGACCTTGCAATAAAAAAACTAATGTCCTAATTTATGTATTTTATGTACAATTAAAACCAATAAAAATGTTTTATCTGAAAAAAATAATTTAGGACAAAGAAGTCACAACATAACAAAGTTTCTCTTTAAAAACTAAAATCTGAAAATAAAAATCACTGTCTCATACTTATTTTTCCATAGAACCTAGCACAGGATTCTGCAACTAATAGCTACTGAAGAAAACATTTCATTTGACAGCCTTGCACATTGCACAGTATCATGAGATTTAGATATTACCAAAAAATTGGGAAAAATCTAATTTAAAATCCTATACAAAGAAAGATTTTTTAAAATATTGATGAATATCTCCCATACTTTTCTATACTTAGTATTTCAATTTTTAAGATGTAAATAAGAGACATTCAAAGTGATAGTAAAATGTAAATTCTTCAATAAAAGTCACCACTGTGGAAAGTAATCACAGGAAGAGAGGCTGATTGAGGCCAGAGGTCAGCAAACGCCTCGTGTAACTGGTTAGATGGTGAGCACTTTAGCTCTGCAGTGGTCTGTGGCAACAACCCAACTCTATAGCTCAAAGCAAAGACAAGACAACATGCACACAAATCAGTGTGGCTCTGTCCCAATAAAGCATTTATTTACAAAAATAGGCAGGAGTAAGATTTAGCTTACAGTCTTTAGTTTGCCAACTGCTGATTTATTTAAGTTATTAAACAGAATTTCTCCTAATACTTCCTTAACTAATAAAATCAACACTGGCAGGACCCATATGGAACAAGTAAAAGAATAGTAAATAATTTTTGTGTTAAAATAAGACCTAATATTTAATTTTTAATGTCTTTTTCTTTTCATGGTGCTGTGGATTGAATCTGGGGCCTTCCACTGAGCTACAGTACCAGCCCATTAGTTTTTTAATTTAATTTTGGTTTTTAGTGGTACTGTCATTTGAACTCAGGACCTTGTGCTTGCTAGGCAGACACTCCACCACTTAAGCCACAACCCCAGCCTGTTTGCTTTAGCTGTTTTTCAGATAGGGTCTAGCATTTTACCCATGCCAGCCTTGGGCCAAGATCCTTCTACCTATGCCTCCAGCATAGCTGGGGTTATGGTACAGACCACTATACCCAGTTTATTAGCTGAGATGGTATCTTGCTAATTTTTTATGCAGCTTGGCTTCAAATTAGGATTCTTCTGATCTCTGCCTCCTGAGTAGCTGGGTTACAGGCATGTGGCACCCTGTCCATCACCACCACCAGCCCTTGAAATGTCTTTTTATTTACTCTGAACTCAATCTACTCTAATTGGGGACGGGGGAATCCTAATTTTCCCTGTGGGAGAAGCTATTCAGAACTCACAAATAAGGTGTGATCCTGGGTCTTCCAGTTCTTTCAAAATGTAAACTCCTATTTACTTTTAACAGAAAAATTTTTATCTTCCGTGATGGTCATAGCCTGCTTGTCATGATACAGTATTTTAAAAAGTTGATTTAAGTGCATGGGTAAAATGACTAAAAGCTTGTAATTTATAATTTCAGTGAAAAAAAATCCAAGGGAATAAAGATTTGTTAGCAATCAGTACTTATACCTTAAGTCCACTATTATCTAAAAATTCTACAAATATTATTTTTAAAATACATAAAAATATACTTATTACTATTTTCACTGGAGCTAAAAAAAATATTCTTCAGAATAAAAAGACAAAGTAACTGAAGCTGGCTCACGGTTCCACTGCGATTGTGTGGCAGAGCCAGTACTCCAAAGTCTCCACTTTTGTGAGGAATGGAAATTCTCAGTGGCTACCCCTGGAGGTGGCAGAGGGCAATTCTTGTACTAAGGGGTTTTGGATCTCAGGGGTATTTCCATCACTCCTACCTGACCCTCATACCTTTCCCTAAATACTTTCACTGACATTAACAGAAACCCAAACCCAGGCTTTCCAAAAAAGAAATTAGATATATTGAAATTATTAAGAATCTCTATACACATAAATATAAAAACAACATGACAAAGTCTTTGCGGGAATTCCAGAAAATAAAGGGAAATCATAGCCCTCATCTCATGGTCAGTGCAATGACAGAGCAGCGCTTACCGATGACAATGCCGCCAATGGCCCCAGCATTCTGGATGTTGCGCGCCTTTTCTGCAAACATGCACTGCCCTCTTTGTATAAGTGCGATTTTTCCCATCACTGCTTCAGGGTTAGTGAGCTCTGAACAGCCATTGTACGGCTTACTGCTTGCAACAAAGCCTCTTGTCTGCCAGAAATAAAAGGAACCTAAATGTTTTATCTTTTCAAATTATAATCTATCCATTAAACCTCAATCTGTGGAGCTGTAAGCAAACTAGAACTCATTTTTTTCTAATAACATATCTAATATATTTAGTAGAGATGTTTGTTTTAAGTAGTTTGCATATCAGAGTACCCAACCAGTATTTCCATTGTACTTTGCATTTTATAAAGCATCTTTATATAAATTACTAAACCTGATCTTTACAATGTCTCTGAGTGAAACATTACAACTATTATTTCCATTTTACATATGGGGAAACTGAAACTTGAGTTACATAACTTGCTCAAAGACACTAAGTGGCAAAGCTGGAACCTGTAGGCAGATTCACTACACACGGTACCCACATTTACAACAGCTAGGAAACATTTTTAAACCATCACTGACAACCAGAAAAAATTCTTAAAGAATGGATTTAGTCTACACAAATCTGCAAACAGTCCTTTCTAAAATAAATAAATAAATAAATCTACTAGAAACTGACTCTTCAAGGATGTTTTAATATTCCTTCTCTCCTAGAATGTAAATTCTATGACAGAATGGGTCTTTACTGATTTTATAAACTGATATATAGCAAGCAGTGCCTCACTTAACACCTTTAAATGGATAAATCAATCTATAAATATCTCCATAATTTAAAAAGACATTATTAGGAAAAAGTTTAAATTAGGAATAACTGAATGGGAAGAGTTTAGCTTGTCAGGACACTTGGGGTCTAGCCCCAATTTTGCAATCATTAGTGAGATAAACTTGTGATCTGTTCAGCTGCAAAGGTCTTTGTTTCCTAGATCATAAGTAAGAGAATGGACTGGCTTAGTCTTCCGATTACTCAGTGAACTGCCAGGGTTTCATGTTCTCCACAGCCACGTGAGCCACAGCACAACTTCTAGATGTTTTCTATACTCCTGAGTTAGATCCTTGATCAAAGAAAGATTCTACTAGTTATTAGAAAGGCTGAAAAATACTTTGCTAAATTAAAGGTACTAAATTAGAGAAGAAACCATGAAATTGGAAAGAATCTCAACAACATTTTATTTTACAGTTTTTGAGTACTGGGGCTTGAACCCAGGGCCTCATGCATGCGCAGCATGAGCTCTATCACTGATATACAACTTAGCCCCCACCACAATATTTAAATAAAATTCTTTAAGCATATTATATATATATATAATTTTAAAGATAAGCTTTTACTTTGCTTAAATCAGGGATAGTGTTTTTGGTTTTTGGTGATGCAAGGGATTGCACTGAAGGTTGTGTTCTACCAACTAAAATTACTGAATTAGAGAGAAAGAAATCAGACAATACTTAATTTTTCAAATTCAATTCCAACAAGCCTATTCTAAGTGGACATACCTCTTTATGTTTAGACAGATCCAGCCCAAACTGAGCTGGTCCAGCGGTCAATACTACCCTGCCAAAAAAGGGGTGGGAAACAATTTGTACAGCCCGTGGAGGCAGCTGCTGTTCTTTTTGTTGCTGACTTGACAATTCAATCATCTCTTGCATGAACCTCAATCCATCTTCAGCATCAATTGAACTAGCAGCCTGTGAAAGAAACAGATTCATTTTATCCTTCCTTTCTGGAAACTTTCTCCATCTATTTTGATTTCCTAAACACACTGCATAGTGTTCTCATAATTTCTCCTTTTACCTTAGTCCCTACTAAATATTTATGGATTTACTTGTCCTCAAAAATATTATTCCAGGGTGGAACAGGTTCTGCCTGGAAGCGGGGGTGTGGGGTGTGGGGGTATGGTGAAGTGGCCCAAATAATGTATACAAATGTAAATAAATGTAAAAACAATAAAAAAAAATAATACTTCCAGCAATTATATTTTCTGAAAATAGCATCTATAATTTTTATCAATGTCTCATTCACTCTTCTATAAATAATCTTTTTGTTGTTATTGTTTTATTTTTGACAGCCACTATAGTCTAGGTTGGCCTTGAACTCATGATCCTCCTCCCTCAGCCTCTTGTGTACTGGGATTATAGGTGTGTACCACCACTCTTGGCTTATAAGCTTCTTTTGATGCAGTTTGAGAATTGGGCTTTTAGCAAATGCTCCATTGGCTCTCCCTTTGAAGAAATAAACCTCTAATACACATCTCACTTCCTGGAAACTATGAACTGACATACATATTCAATTTGATTCAAAACATGTATTAGGCACTGGGAGACAGCCCTTTAAGTTTGCTTCTAGAGAAGAAAATCATGTAAAGTTAATTACGTTAAAAATTCTCAAGTGAGAAAGTGGAACAGGACCTTAAACAAGGAAATAGTTGATTCTGCTGTGTTTATCTGAGGATTAAAAGTAAAATTTGAATTAAGTTTTGAGAATTAACAAAGGAAAAGTTGAAGAATGCCTATCACAGAAAAAAGAAGATGGTTTCTTTGCACTGTATAAGAAAAACCAACAGGACTTGATGGGAGGTGGAGGAAAGAGAGGAGCTGAGAGACTAAGTTTTTCCCGAAATTTCTCTCATTGATGATGAGTTAGAGAATGACAGTAAGGTTTACTGATATGGAGTACAAAAGAAGAAAAGATGGGTTGAGGTGAAGATAGCAAGGGATAATGCAAGTATGGACAGATTGAGACTGAGATGCAAAAATATATAGCAAGGGGTAGGGGTATGTCTGAAGTGGTAAAGAACCTGCCTAACAAGTGCAAAGCCCTAAATTCAAACCCCAGTACAGCCAAAAAACAAAATAAAAAATGTGTGTGTGTGGATGTGGATGTGCATATACATTTATATGCACATAACATTAGGTTTAGAATTCAAGTTAGGAATCAGATTTACATACATTCGTCTAACAAGTCATCTAGGTTTGTAGGAATAGGGAAGACTGTTGAAGAAAAGCATAATGAGAAAAAAATATCCTGATTCTTTGATAGTGCTATAGAGTAAGTATGCCAGGGAAGGAGAGCTACCAAAGGAATCTATGAAGCAGTGAACAGAGAAGAAAAAAAGAACTATCTTGTTGGAAGCCAAGAAAGGATGGTGTTTTAAAAGGGGCCAGTCAACAACTACAGAAAAGTAAATCATGGTCAGAGTGAGTCCACATGGTCACAATGACTCCATTGGTGGCCTTAATGAAAGCATTAGCAATGCCACCTTCACTAGTAGGGTGACCAAGTAAAGTACAAGCAAGAAGGAACACCCTTCAATGAAGGATGGATGTGGCGAGAATATAGAAAGAAATCTGAGGGAAGGTGGAGCTGTCAAAAGGAATTTGAGATTAAGGGCTATGTGAATATGGTTTTAGGTGAAGTGATTCAGCACACTGCATCATTTTCTCAAACCCAATGTGCTAACAGAAGGTAAGTAATTTAAAGGTCTCATGTGATGAAAACTTTAAAAGTCAATAAAAACTTTCCAGAATGGCATGTTATCTCTCCTAGGCATAAGTACATGCAAGTTTTGATTTTTATGGTAAATAAATACTTAGATTCAGTAGCTCTTTGGAAACTAAAATAATGTGACAGTCCTGGGATTTGAACCCAGGGCCACATGCTTGGTAGGCAGGCACTCTACCACTTGAGCTACGCCCCCCAGCCCTTTGCTTTGGTTATTTTTGAGACAGGGTCTTGCTTTATGCCTGGACCACAATACTCCTACTTGTACTTCCTCACATAGCTGGAATGATGGCCATGTACCACTGCACCAAGCCATTTGCTGAGAGGGGGTCTCACAAACTTTTTGCCTGGGCTGGCCTCAAACCACGATCCTTCTAATCTCTGCCTCCTGAGTAGCATGGATTATAGATAGGCTTGAACCATTGTGTTCATCAAAATATAAATATTAAAACTAATCATTAACTTTTGAAGTTATACTCTAAATAAAATCAATAATGGAAAATGGGAGAAACAGAAATTTTAGATGAGTCCTATATTTGACTATTAACATAATTTACCCAACCTGATTTAACTCAAAAAATAATTCCAAGTGCTAAAATTCTGATTCTCTAAGCTGTGTTGTAAAAAAGTCAAATGCCATTATCTTATTAAGGCTTAGGAGAGCAAAAAGGGCAGAGAAGAGACAATATCTGGTTAGTGTAGCAATGTCTTACTTGGATTGCATGTTGGACCAACTGGACTCTCCCATCTTTGAGGTGAATCAAACTCACCCCCATCTTCTTCAGGATTTCTAAATGCTCAGGATTAGTGGCCATGAAATCTCTGGCTCTCAGAGGGGGTTTTGCTCCACTCCTGAAACTCTCCTCTCTGCTAAAAGTAATTATAGGCAAGGCTTAAAAAATGACAAATCAGAACTAGTGAAAAATAAAAACAGTAAAAATGCTCACTTTAGTATTATTAAAACTGGAACAACTGGAAAGTTATTTTCCTACATATAATTTATTACTAACTGGTATGGCTGTCCAGTTACAAAAGCAATGTATATCATCTATGTAAGCAGCACTAGTCACAGGATAGTAACTATTTTAAGGTCCAGAACAGGTTTGCCTGGGAATTTGTTAATTTTTCTCCCAATATTTTAAAAGTAAAACAATACTGATATCAGTATTGTTAATACTGCTCACTTAAATTTTTTATCCATTCATTCCTGCATGACTGACAATTGCGAACCCCGGCATTGTGCAAGCCAGGTAAGCACTTGGCCACTGGAGCACTCTACCACTTTTTTTTTTATTTCTTTATTTTCATTAGCATATATTAACTATACAAAGAGGTTTAATTGTGATACTTCCATACATGCATATAATGTGCTTTTATCAACTGAGCCCCTCTATTACCCTTTCTTATCTCACTCTCTTTTTAATATTTTCTTTTTTACAATTTTTGCAGTTCTGGAGTTTGAACTCAGGACCTTGCATCTGCTATGCAGGTGCACTTGAACCACATCCCCAGCCCTTTCTGCTTTAGTTACTTTGCAGACACGGTCTTGAGTTTTTTGCCAGGGCCTGCCTCGACCGTGTTCCTCCTACCTATGCCTCTCACATTGCTGAGATCACAGGCTTGTTTTGTTGAGAAGAGTTCTCACTAACTTTTTGCCTGAGCTGGCCTTGAATAATGATCTTCCCAATCTGCACCTCCCAAATAGATGGGATCTAGACATGACCACCATGCCTGACTTTTTTGTTGAGGCAGGGTCTCATGGTTTGTACTGGTGGTGGATGGGGGAGGTTGGCCTTGAACTGTGGTACTCCAGAGTTCTGCTTCCCATGTAGCTAGGATTACAGGCATAAGCCACTGTGCCTGGCCTATTAGTAATTTTGAATCAGTAATAACTACATACCTCAATTTCTTTGGTCTAAGTGAAAGTCTTCTTGACTGCTGTTACATGTTCCTTAAGCTTTCTCTCATTTACTAAGAGTTATACTTGAAATTAACAAATACAAAATAATACATCTTACACTCTGACGATGCCTCTAGGGCAGCTCTTATCCACCACGTTTTTCAAGGGTTCACGAATACGCTGAGCATACAATGGATCATGAGGGAAGAGGATCTGAGTATTGGGACAAGTCCAGTCAAAATTACTGTCATCCAGCTCTGTATATTCTGAGGTCTACAAAACAGAAAATTTTAGGTACATTAAGAATAGCCATTTTAGATTGGACTATGAGCACATGATAAAAGCGAGAGCATACAAGGGAGGGGTGAGGATAGGCAAGACACCTAAAAAATTAGCTAGCATTTGTTGCCCTTAACGCAGAGAAACTAAAGCAGATACCTTAAAAGCAACTGAGGCCAATAGGAGAAGGGGACCAGGAACTAGAGAAAAGGTTAGATCAAAAAGAATTAACCTAGAAGGTAACACACACACACAGGAAATCAATGTGAGTCAATGCCCTGTATAGTTATCCTTATCTCAACTAGCAAAAACCCTTGGTCCTTCTTATTATTGCTTATACTCTCTCTACAACAAAATTAGAAATAAGGGCAAAATAGTTTCTGCTGGGTATCGAGGGGGTGGGGAGGAGAGGGAAGGGGTGGAGTGGGTGGTAAGGGAGGGGGTGGGGGCAGGGGGGAGAAATGACCCAAGCCTTGTATGCACATGTGAATAATAAAAGAAAAAAAAATTTAAAAAAAAAAAAAAAGAATAGCCATTTTACTTAACATTATGGTTTAAAAGGCAATGTTTAATGATACAAGAGTGTATATAGGATGCAAGAAAAGAATAAGAAAACATTGTATATATTTTTTCTCCCATAAGACACATATTTATGGAATTCTAGTTATGGAGTACTTTTTGCTTGGAACAATAAAACCAACAGTAGTGAAAAATAGGATAAGACATTTAATTTAAAAACTCACTGTGTTCTTCTTAGAGATGCTTTGATTTGTAGTAGACAACCAAAGAGGTAACAGATGAGCTTCTGTTGTAAAGATGTAATCTTCTATGTCAAAAATAATGTCTTCTTTATCAGCAAATAGTAGGTAAAGATATTTAAACATTTCAGCCAAGAAGAAGGAATCCATTCTAAAATGAAAATTCACAAATAAATATGAGAACATTAAAAGCTTCTAAATGTCAGTAACTATGCCTATACCAACTTAGATGTCCAGAGATCTACAGAATTTATCAATCCTCCAGTGACCCCAAGTGTATCACAAGGGAATAACAAAGACCAGAGGAGCTGCCTACAGGTACATTAAAATGGTACAGGTACATTAAATCTTGTCAGCTTTGCAGACAAGATTTTTCTACAGGCCTTCCAATAAGGGAAAGCTCTCTACTTGTTCTATAGAGAATCTACAGCAGAGTTAACCCAGATGAATTTTATTAGATGAATCTTCAACTAGTATTAACAGAGCTAGATAAAGTCATACAACTTTGATGACATTTATGATGTAGCCATCAAGTGATAAATTAAGAAGGCTTTAAAGGTAATCATTTACAGTTACATAAAAAATATACAACACAAAGTCTTTGTAAATATTTATATTTTTTCAAACTATAAAGAGAAAACATGGAGAAGTGACGGGGAATGTGTAAAAGTACATGTGCCTTTAAACATGATTTAATGTTAAAATAACATTTTAAAGAAAATTTAAGTAAAATTAAGTGTCAGGATAAGAGCATAACTGGTAGATGGAGTTACAGTAATATCAAATTTAATGGAAATTACTACTTCCCAAATTATCCACAGTGTGCGCACTTAATCTTAGCCAAAAGGCCAAGAAGCAATGCATCCGAGGTTTTTGCAGTAATAAATAACTTGCAATTTACTTGCCAGACTGCATAATATCACACCTCTGGCCAAGCACAATTTCTGGCAATAGTAGGCACTCAATAAATGTTTGCTAAATTGAATGCAAGTGTAAAGAGCACTGCTAAAGAATGAGCTGGACAGGCAGTAGACTACAGCAGTAAAGCACATGGGTTTGGAAACAGAAGGATCTGTCACTAACTGGCTCTCTGATCACTAGGATATTATGGAAGAACTGTGGCCACAGTTTAGTGTTCTGTAATAGTAATACATAGCAATACACTCATAACATTCCTGTAAAAACTAGATAAGACACTATATGTTAATAATTTAGCATAGCACCTGGCATATGTATGAGATCAAGTCAACATTCACATTTAATTGCTTTTTTAAAATTTTGGAACAAAAATTTGCCTGTAAAGTTTTAAAACTTTTCTGTCCCATTTTGAATGTTGACCTTGTTAGAACAGACAAAAAACTTTCCTGTCAACTTGCAACATACTTATCATAGGCTAGCCTTTTCTGAAAGACTGACAGTTGTCACCATGAGCAAATGTTATTTTGAGAACTCACTCCAATGAGCAGGATACTGATATTTGGCAAATTTGAGAACTGATAATAAAACATGATTTGTAAGTATCTAAAAAAGAGTTAAGACATGGTAAAATCACTAAAATATGAATTGGATAAAGTTACCAAGTTGAGTACATCATAAGATTCAATTTGTACTTAAAAATAATAAACATATATTCAACATACAGACATTAAAAATGTCTGAAAGAGTATCAAATTGTTAACCAGTTAGGCATGTAGAGGAGTCTTTAAAAAGATCTCCAAACTTTTTTGTAACCATTTAATTTTTTTCTGTAATCATAAATAATTAGGAAAATATTTTTCTTTTGAAAACTGTGTGTGTGTATACACGTGCTGTGTGCGCTTGAGTGTATGCTGGTAAGCTAGATCTGTAGGGAATAAGCACCCAAAAGCAAACAGCCTGTCCCTGAATGTTCTCAAATGTCATGCCATGAAACACTGGTCACGGTCCTATCCAAAATTCTTCTGGTAATTTGGATGAAAAAATATGAATGTTATTTTTCCAAACTGCAGATCACTGAACACTGGTAGTTTAGCTAAGGGACTAAGATTACTGAGATGATACTCAATCTCTCCTTTTAATCTAGAAGTGAAAGTAAAATCAACAAATGGAATTTTCCTGGGATAAAGATAAAGTCCTTCTCAGTTTTCACTAAAATAAAACAAAAGTAATCTGCTCAAGAGTATAGTGGAGAGTATCAATTTGTCAACAGGCTATAGTTAAGTAGTTGGAGTCAGCCACAAGCTCACTGTGAGTGGCCACAAGAAATCTGGTAACAAATCTAACACACACAAATAACGCAGTATCATGAAGATCAGTGGTTCTCAGGTGAGAGGTAAAATCGCCCATGAGGCATGGTGAGCTAGTGAAGCAAAGGCCCTCATTTAGCTAGAAGGCATAAACCTGCCCGATTAACACCTTCCCTGAGTCCGGATGGTTACAGTGCTGCTGCATGTAATTTTTGTTTTCTTTTTGTGGGGCAAGGGATCAAACTCAGGCCTTCACATACTAGGTTAAGTGCTCTACACGTGGACATATTTTAAGAGATATTCTATACCCTGAAATAAAATCAGAATGGAATAAAAGCAGTGGTCAGAGGTCCAGAAAAAAATGTCAAAAAAGAATACTTGGTTGGGGGTAGAAAAGTAGGACGTTAAATTCTGTTACCATTCTTCTACAGCACATACCACATGGTTGCAGTTATTTCTTTATGCAATGACCCTTCTCACTAACTACAAGTCATGGGACAGAGGGACTGGTTCTAATTTATCTTTCTGCTCTCAGACCTAAGTGCAGTGCCTGGCATATTGTAGGTGCTTCATTGCTGTTCTTTGAAGGAATTGCCAATATAACATGACTATCAAAAGACAATGTACTTTGATTATAACTTTGATCTAACCTTACAGTGTGACCTTGAACAAGTTCCTGAATTTCTCCTCTTGAGTTCTTTATCTTTAAAATGATTACTATGGAATTACACTGCAAAGGGTTGTTGTAAGGATCAAATGAGTGCTTAGGAGAATGCCTAGAGTGCAGTAAACTGTCAATAAATGTTACAGACAAACACACAGGGAATCTGCTTTCCTTTCTTGTTATCTATATGCCTCCTTGCAGAAGAGCACCATTGCTCATGGATTATGGTCAGAGAAGGGGGCTCTAAGCCTAGATTACCGTTATTTAAATATTCTGAGTGAAGGACTGGGGGACAACCCTACTAGTAGATGATGAGTGCTCTATCTCTCATGCCTTTAGTCCCTCTTCTGGAAACTTCTTTCATCTTCTAACCTGTCCATCTTGACTGATGTGCTTCATAATCCAGATCTTTCATTATTGTCTTGTTGTTTCTAACACTTACACAGTATTTAAAAGCTATTACCACCAGGCATGATGGCTCACACCTGTAATCCCAGATAATCAGAGATGGAGATGGGAAGAATCACAGTTCAAGGCCAGCCCAGGAAAAAAGTTAGCAAGACCCCCATCTCAATAAACAAGCCATGCATGGTGTTTCACAGTTGTATTCCCAGCTATGCACGAGGCTACATGCTAGCTAGGGGAAAAACTCAAGACCCTACCTAAAAATACCTAAAAGCAAAAAAGTGCTGGGTGTGTGTCTCAAGTGGTAGAGCACATGCATGGGAAGCAAAAGGGGGCGCCAAAAAAAAAAAAAACACTTACCAAAGGCAGGGAAACACATTTATAATACTCCTAACAGCAAGGTTCTGATACACACAACAATCACTCACTCATCGAGTTAAAATCATTTGAGCACTTACTACACAGCAAGCACTAGGATAAAAGCAAACTTTTCAAAAAATTTAAAGTCTACTCAAGAGAGTTACACATACACATACACATACACACACACACACACAAATGCCCTTTGTAAATACACTGAGTTACCTGAATCCTAACAAATAGCTGTATTTTGTGCTGTATCAGAGCTACTCTGAGGAAAGGGGATGTTAGTGATTGTTTTACCTGTCTTCATGACTTCCAGTACGGACATCCTTCATGGCAGCAAATCCACAAGGCACTCTAGCGTATTTATTTAAATTTTCAATAAGTGTTTTCCCTACTTCAAGGTAGTAAGGATCTCCTGTAGCCTATTAAAAAGGAGAATATATGTATACATATATAGCTTACATACTACCACATACCCATCCATTTATCAAATATTTATTGAGTACCTACTCAATGCCAGGTACCATACTAGTCACTGGAATGCATGTTAGAACAGAACCAAGATCTGAATCACTTAAATAAATCATTGAACTGGTAAACCTTAGCCTTTAGATTAAATTTCTAATGCCCAAAAAGGTTGTCCAATTGAAAGGAAGAGACATGCTTTAGAAAGCAGCTGCAGAATATAAAACTTCTCTTTAAAGAAAGGTTTATAGAAATATTTTGAAAATCCACAGAATTTACATGTCAAGTGTGCATACTTCAGTAACTCAGCTAAATGAATACAAACTGTGATATATCCAACCATTATAACATTAAATAACAATTTCTATTATAAAGGAGTGAGAGGTTTAACACAGAATGGGGGCCAAAAAGCAAAGAGAAGTAAAATATCTTACTTTATATAAGAAGTAGGTACTTTCTGCAAACTCTGGCCTTAAAGGATGTTGAGCCCAATGTACCCTGAAATCTGTAGTAAATGCCTGTACAAAATAACATATAAGTAGATTTAAGATGTGATTAAAAAAATACACAAGCAGCTCTATAATTCACAGAAATAGATTAAATCATAGACAGGTAAAAGTAAGATATAAATATTTTCTTCTAAAAAAACATTGATTTTCATTGCAAAAATCACAATTCATTGACTACTTTTTAAAAAACCATTTGGGTCTTAGGAAAATGAGGAAAACTAAGTTATAAACTAGTAATACTAATACATGGATTCTGACGGACTGTATAATTTTTTCTTCTCTCCACCATCCTCCTAATTATTACTTCCTATTTTTCACATTTCCTTTTAAATTTTTGTAGTTCACAAAACACACAAACACCTATCTATGATGTACATGACATTTTCATGTATGTATACATTGTGGAATGGCTAAATCAAGCTAATTAATGTATGTTTTACCTAACATACTTATCTTTTCTTGTCTGTGATGAGAACAATTAAAATAGATTCTCTTAGCTATTTTCAAGTATGTATATTTCTATTTTAGCATATGTTTTCTTTTATAGTGACCTCAAACTGTCTCTGAAATGAGAAAGGGAATTACTTACAAACAAAATTAGTCTACTTGAGGTTTATTTATTAACAGTCAACTCTTTTTTTTTTTTTAAAGAAAAAGCAAATAAAGTTTTTATGGGAAAAAAACTTCATTTGTGATACATATACTTAGTGAAAATCACAGATACAAATTTTCTCCAATGCAAAGTCTTATTTGCCTGAGGGCTAATAAAACTATACCTTCTGAAATAAACACTTCAGGAAGCACTCTTGGTTGGTGGGACCCATGGGTATCTCACAGAGAGTAGTCAACAATCAGACAGAGCAAGGCCACGCACACATTTGGAAATTTGCAATGGTACTTTTCTTTTTGGGGGTTCTGAGGTTTGAATTCAGGGCTTCACACTTATGAGACAACTACTCCATTGCTTTGAGACACATCTCCAGCACTTTATGTTCTGGTTATTTTTGAGATAGGGTCTCACATTTTGCTCCCACCAGTCTGAAACACTATTCTATTTTATGCTTCCTGCTGCTGTTGTGATGATAGGTGCATACCACCATGCCCAGTTTACTCAGTTGACATCAGGTCTCATGAACTTTTTTGCCTGGCATGGATGAGCTCCTCCCACTCTTAGCCTCCCATGTAGCTGGGATGACAGGTGCATGTCACCTCACCTGGCTACTGGTTGAGATGGGGGTCTCACAAACTTTTTTGCTGGGGCTGACCTCAAAACATGATCCTCACAATCCTTCTCAGCCGCCTAAGTAGCTAAGATAATAGGTGGGAGCCATCAGCACCTGGCTATAATGTTACATTTCTGGAAAGTCCTTAAGTATGCTATTAAAATCTTGTCACCATGACCAATACCACTCCTAGGGATATACCCAAAGGAATGTAAACCTTTGCAGCATTATTCACAAGATCTAAGCTATGGAAACAGCCAAGATGCCCCACTACTGATGAATGGATTAAGAAAATGTGGTATTCACTCTTGGGGATATACCCAAAAGACTGTGACACAGGTTACTTCAGAGGCACCTGCACACCCAGGTGCATTGCAGCACTAGTCACAATAGCCAAGTTATGGAAACAGCCAAGATGCCCCACCACTGACGAATGAATCAAGAAAACGTGGTATCTATACACAATGGAATTTTATGCAGCCATGAAGAAGAACGAAATGTTATCATTTGCTGGTAAATGGATGGAATTGGAGAACATCATTCTGAGTGAGGTTAGCTTGGCCCAAAAGACCAAAAATCATATGTTCTCCCTCACATGCGGACATTAGATCAAGGGCAAACACAACAAAGGGATTGGACTTTGATCACAAGATAAAAGCGAGAGCACACAAGGGAGATATGAGGATAGGTAAGACACCTAAAAAACTAGCTAGCATTTGTCACCCTCAATGCAGAGAAACTAAAGCAGTTGCCTTAAAAGCAACTGAGGCCAATAGGAGAAGGGGACCAGGAACTAGAGAAAAGGTTAGATCAAAAAGAATTAACCTAGAAGGTAACACACATGCACAGGAAATTAATGTGAGTCAACTCCCTGTATAGCTATCCTTATCTCAACTAGCAAAAACCCTTGTTCCTTCCTATTATTGCTTACACTCTCTCTTCAACAAAATTAGAGATAAGGGCAAAATAGTTTCTGCCAGGTATTGAGGGGGTGGGAGGGAGAGGGAGGGGGTGGGGGGCTAGTAAGGGAGGGGGTGGAGGGAGGGGGGAGAAATGACCCAAGCATTGTATGCACATATGAATAATAAAAAAATTTAAAAGAAAGAAAATGTGGTATTTATACACAATGGAATTTTACTCAGCCACAAAGAAAAACGACATTTTGTCATTCACATGTAAATGGATCGAACCAGAGAACATCAACTTTAGTGAAGTTAGTCAGGTTCAGAAGGTCAAAGGCCACATGTTTTTTCTCATATGTGGAATATATATCTAATACAAATACCAGCAATATTATGAAAAACAGGTCACCTAAGGGGAGTTCACCTATGAGAGAGAGATGGGAAAAGAAGGAAGTTAACAAGGTGAATATGGTTGATATACTTCCTATACAAGAATGAATACAGAATTTTTAAACTTGCTGAAATCACCATAAGGGGACTAAGGTAGAAAGGAGAAAAACAGAGGAGATGAACCTATTCGAATTATAAAACATACATACATAGAAATGAAACAAGGAAACTCCCTGTATAGCTATCTTAAACAAACAAAAATGTCATTTTGTTTCTTACAAAAATGAAGAACAGGAGGGTACAACAGGTCCTGTTGGAGGGGTAGTACCAGCGCAAGGTGGGAGGTAGTATGGCTAGGGTAGAGGAGGGTAAATATGGTGCCAATATTGTACATACATGCATGTAAATGGAAAAACGAGACCTGCTGAAACTACTCCAGAAATGGGGAAGGGAGGATAAAGGAAAATAATGGAGGGGGTGAATTCAACTATTATAAGAACTTTTGTAAATGTCACAGTGTACCCCTAGCACAACAATTAAAAGAAAATTTTATAGTGTCAATCTACAAAGAATATTTATTACTAATACTATATATATGGAAGAGTATTTCTGTCACCATGAAGATTTGACTTCCTCCAAATTTCCAGGAAGTGTGTGTGACCAGCAAAAGTATAGCTAATGCATATAGTTTCCATCAAACAAGTTTTGGCAAATAAACAAGATCTGCCTAGCTGGTAGGTATATATAAAAGATAAATGAAATAGTATTGTATGGGGGGGGGGAGGGTATAGCTCAGTGGCAGAGCACTTGGCACACACAAGGCCCTGGGTTTTGTCCCTGGCACAGCATACACATAAAAAAAAGAGAGAATGAGAATTCTGAGATGGGGTAGGTTAGAAAAGGTTGAGAAACACTAAATTGGGGATTATCTTTACATAAAATTAATACAATATCAACATTACCCTAAATTAGATTTCTCTTAATGCATGTAGAAAAGCAAAAACATACTAATACTATAAAAATCAAAGATAAATACCAGGAAAAATGGTAAACATATCTTTAGATGATATTTTCTACCTTTAAAGTAACAATTTATAGTATATATGCAAATGAGCATCTCTAAGATTATTTGCTTACCTCTGGAAGAAAGTTGTGCTTTTTAATGACCTGATATAACATCTCATGAGTCTCAATAGCAGGTCTAATATCCCCCTTTAAAACCTAGAAGTCAACAACAACAAAATGACCTATATGAGTTCATTTTATCTCTAATCATTAAACAGAAATGCATACATAATACAACTTTGGAATGTGACTACATTTTGTTGTTTAATTTTAGAGATCACAAGTATGTTTAATTAAAATAAATGTATATTACTGTTAAGACAGTAGAGCTCTTTATACCTGTAAACCCGGAAAAAAGGCAAGCAAAGCATCCATCCAAGTCCGAGCATTCAGCATTGGCTTGTGGATATGCACATCAAGAAGAAGAGGTGGCTGGCTAATGTACCTCATTATGGCATTGTAGTGCTGAAAGAGCACAATAATGTGGTCAGCAAAGGAAACAACTTACCACTCTACACACATCAGAGAGCACAGTGAAGAGATTAAGCCTCAATTTCTATGCATTCATAAATAAACTCACTGTCAACTAACTATGTAAATATTTAAATTATCTTAGACGGAAGAAATATATCTAAAATATTATATTCCCTTACATTCTTTAAGTCAGATACAAAGGCTGGGGATGTAGCTCAGGGTAGAGCACTTGCCTAACATATGCAAGGTCCTGAGTCAATTCCCAACACCACAGATACACACACACACAAAATCATAACTCATACAAATAAGAGATCTAGTATGATGTTAAACTGGTTCAACAGGGAATCTAAGGCCAGGTATGGTGGCACATGTCTATAAGCCAAGTAGTACTTGGGAGATCGAGGCAAGAGGATTGACAGTTTTGAGGCCAATCTTGGCTACATAGCAAAGTCTTGTTTCAAAAGAAAATAAAGACAAATGCATAAATTAAAGATTATATTTAATATGGGACGTGCTGAGGGGAACAGATCTGAACACCCTCATCTTCTGTGGGACTAGCCCGTGGTTACACTTTAGTAGACCAGCAATGCTTAGGCCTCTTTGGAATACAGCTGTAGGCTTCTCTATTGCAGAATTAGCTTTCTTCTGTAACCAGGAAGTTTGGACCCTTCTCAGCTGACATGATATTCTGGGCATACTACTGTTGAAACTAACATGTAGTTGCTGTTACCACTTGGTCTGTTATCCCTGCTTTTTATGTTCTTAGGAACTCTTTTTCTACTTCTTTTACCTTCTTCTCTCTCCTAGTATTTCTCAGCTTTGAAAACAGGATGAGTTGTGTTAATGAACCAACAAAAATAGTTGTCTGTCCTAATTCACCCTTTTTTTTTTTTTTCCCTTGGTGGTACTGGGAATTGAACACAGGTTGCTAGGCAAGCAAGAACTCTACCATTTGAGCCACACACCAAGCCCTCAAGAAAATATTATTATAATTAAATAATATATGTGATATTTTAAAGTATTCAATCGGTAACTTTTTAGGAGGTTTGGGGACTTTTTTCCCATGGTAGTAGGGTTTGGCCTCAGGGCTTCACACTTACTAGAAGGCTTTTAGCCTGACCTTGTCCAACATCATCAGAGAACACTGATGAAAAAAAAAAAAAAAAGCCACACATTTAAAGACAAACTATTTTTAGATTGTCACTTACGTAACTGAGTTTCTGTCAAAACCTGGACTCAGAAGAAACTGGCTATAAAACAGAAAATTGGGTAAACTTACTGTGTTAAATCTTTCCAGAAAACTGTCATCTCCAAGCAAGACATAGGCTTTCAGCAGATACTCATAATATGAATCAATCCCTGCTCCAACTCCACTGTCTATAGAAGATACATATAAATATGATCTTTCATTAGCCAAGTCTTAAAATCCTCTGTAGAGTATTAATGAGGGTACTAGAACAGCAACAATGAAAAATATGTTTGAACATGAAACTGCTCAAAGCAAAAGTTACATTTACAGAAATATTAGCCCTATTATATGACTAACAGTTCCCTTGTTGACATCAGTTTGCTTAAAAAATTAAAGTGCAAAACTGTTTACCAATGTCTTCTTTGAAAGAAGGTATTAGCAAAGCACAGATATATGGAAGACAGAAATAGAAATAATAGTGACTTAGGTAACAGGAACTGTAAGGATATAAACATAAGAAGGATAAAAACATAAGAAGGGTAAAATAGCTTTAAAAAGGAAAGACCAATATGTAGCAATTAAAAACAAAGATTTTAATTGAAAGGACTCAAAGAATACCAAAAGAGAGAACAAAACCTGTATCTAAAACTAAAGTAACATTTTCAGAAATTTCTTTCTTTTTTTTTTTTTTTTTTGGCAGCACTGGGATTTCAACTCAGGGCCTCACACGTGAGTCACTCTACCAGTCCTTTTTTGTGATAGGTATTTTTGAGATCAGGAACGGTTTGCCCAGGCTGGCTTCAATGGCGATCCTCCTGATCTCTGCCTCCTGAATAGCTAGGATTACAGGTACAAGCCACTGGTGCCCAGCTCTCTCTTTGTCTTTGATATTTATATAATCTTACAGAAAGAAAGAGTTGATCATATACTAAGGCATTAAAAATAAGAATGGTATCACATTTTTTAACAGGATAAAAGAGGACAACAGAGTTATATTTTCCAAAACTTGAAGGAAATAAGTTAAGCTGAAAATTATATACAGCTAAACTATCACTGAAATATGAGAGCACAATAAAACTATCAGGCATATAAGGCTCCCACAGCTATTAAAAACTGCTGATAACAGTTGGGGATGAAATACAGTCATCCCTGAGTATCAGCAGACAACTGGTTTTTATCCCTGTGATACCAAAATCTAAGGTTGCTCAAGTTCCTTACTAAAATGGTGCAGTATTTGCATATAACCCATGCACACCCTCTCACACTAGGGTACATGGTTGTTATACTATATTGTTCAGGGAATAATGACAAGAAAAAAGAAGGCTGTACATGTTCAGTGTAGATGGAATTTTTTGTCCATCTGTAGTTGGTTGAATCCATGGAAACAGAACCCATAGATACAAAGGGTTGACTTAAGAGACAAATCCAGATGTTATAAGTGATGAAGTATAAGTAACTACTTTGATAAAGTTGTCTTCTTTAAATAGACAGAGTATGAGGGAAGAAGGGGAGGGGGTGGGAGAGACAGAGGGGAGGAGGGAACACTAAGACCAAAGAGAAAACAAACTCTTAATCAATAAAAACTAAATATTGATATAATATCAACGTAACTGTATAAAGGTGGTGCTGAGAGACACAGAGACAGAAGAGCATGCTAATGTTTATGTTTTAAGGACATAGATACAGGTAGCAATTCAAACAGAAGGACTGGTCACTCTCATTTCTCTAGAGATGGCCCACTTTCAGTCTATTGAAGGTGTATTCCTTTCATAATAAACTTTACTATCACTTTCAAAACACAACAAAAGGATTAAGGGTCAAGTGTGATGGATCGCACCTCAAATCCCAAAAGGAGGTTGAAATAGGATCATGGTTCGAAGCCCAGCCTGGGAAAAATTTAGCAAGACCCTATCTCAAACACAAGCCAGATGTGGAAGTACATGCCTATAATCCCAGTTACTGAACAGGTAGAAGTAGAAGGATTGCTGTCTGAAGCCCACCCAGGCAAAAGTGAGACCCTCTCTGAAAAACTAAAAGCAAAAGGACCGGGGTTTGGTGCTAGAAGTAAAGCACTAACAAGCGCAGGGCCCTGAGTTTAATCCCCAGTAATGCCAAGAAAACAAAACAAAAAAACCCATTAAAAAAGAAACACAGAAAAGGTGTGACATACTGAAATAACAGTAAAATAGTATAAAAAAGTCTAAATATACTATAAATATCAATAGTAAATAGACTCAAGTCAACAATTAAAAGACAAAGCTGACCAAATTAATTTAAAGATATGTAAATTTTACAAAGAATACACTTTGTAACATAAGCACCTGCAACAATTGATGTAAAAGAATGGGGAAGGATGTGTGGGATAAATACAAGATGAAGTTGAAGCAGCTATATATTACTATCAGATAAAATATACTTTCAGACAAAGTACTAGAAATGGAGAGAGTCACTTCATAATGACAAGGGGCTCAACTAAGAAGAGAAAGCAATCTGAAACAAATGCACCCAATGGATCAAATACATATGTAAAACTATAGAAAGATCAGGGTTGAAATTTCATCTACCTTTATTCTTGACAGGTGAAGCAAACAGAAAATCAGTAGGGTTCACACATTTTTAATAACTGGGTGGGAATATAAATTAGCCCAACCACTGTGCAAATCAGTATGGAGGTTCCTCAGATTAAAAACAAAACTCCCATATGATCCAACTATACCACTTCTGAGTATACCCCCAAAGTAATCAAAGTCAGCACAGAACAGATAGCTGTAAATCCCTGTTTATCATGCACTGCTCACAACAATCAATGGATGAATGGATAAAGAAAATGTACATGTGTATACATACACACACATCATGGAGGTTTATCTAGTCATAAGAAGAAGGAAATGATGTCATGTGCAGGAAAACAGAAGACACTGGAATTATCACATTAAGTAAAATAACCCAGGCTCACAAAGACAAGTATCACATTTTCTCTCATATGTGGAATTCAGCGGGGAAAAAGGAGAGGGGGCAGAGGATAAGAGAAGGTACCAGAGAGGTGAATATGATCAAAGGACATTATACACATTATGAAAATGTCATAACAAAACCCATTACTCTGTACCATTGTGTACACTAATAAAAACAAAATATAACTTGAGAAAACTGAAATATAGAATTCTACATACAGCAATTAGAAAAAATTTTTTCTTAAGAACAAAGTTTTTACAAAAAGTATGTTCTAGACCAAAAGGAACACTTCAATAAATTTCAAAGGTGTCACACAGACCATAAGCATTATATGTAATATATAGACATATATATATATACTTTTTATGAAAACAGATGCAATACACTTTTTTATAAAAAGGAAAGCAAAAATCAATGTAAGAATTATGACTATTCATATGCAGATTATAGATCTAAAACAAATTAGCAATATTTTGGGATGCAGGTCACACTAAGGGGAGGTTGTGCACATGAGGGAAAGGACAAGGGAAGGAAACTAAAACTTGAATGTGGTTGATGTGCTCTTTGTATAGAAATGAATATAGAAATCTTAAACTGGCTGAGGCCACCATGGGAAGGGAACTAGGGAGGAATGAAGAGAACGAGAGGAAATGAACCAATTTGGGTTGTAAGACATATATGCATGGAAACAACACAACAGCAACAACAGCAAAAAAGAATTATGGCTACTTCAGTTGGGAGGATGTAGAGGTGTAGAATTACAAAGATAGGGGGAATCTAGGCCCAGATACAGCAGGATGCTGGGAAATAAGTCACTATTGTGATGAATGGTCCACTAGCGGTGCTTATTAAAAAACTAAGTAAAATGGGCTTGACCAGTGATAAGAGGTTTGTGTCATATGTCAATGACTGATTAATTCAAAATTAATTACTATTAATTTATTTATACCTGAAGTCCAAAGTGGTTTTAAAAAAAACTGCAGGGTGGAGAATGTGGGGAAAGGCCATAGGGGGATGAATATAGTACAAATACTGCGTACACATGTATGAAAATGGAAAACTGAGACCTGTTGAAACTATTACAGGAATGGAGGGAGGGAGAGATAAAGTAGAATGATGGAGAAGGTGAATTCAAGTATGATATATTTGATATACTATAAGAACTTTTTTAAATGTCACAATGTACACCAACCCAGCACAACAATAAAAAAATTTTTTTAATTGCAGAATTCTAAAGTTGGTTCTTTTTCAGGAGCCATTTAGATAAAAATCAGAAAAAAATTTTATAATATCAGAGGCAATATGATTACATAATGTTCAAATTAATAATTATATGTTTTTATTTATTTAGATTCGGCAATTGTTCTTTATTTTATACTTACACAAAATAAGCGTTTTGGAAAATAGAGAAATGTTTTAGTCTCATTAAGAATACTGTAGTATATTTCCATTTCTCAATGCTTATTTTATAAGGGAGTTTTAAAACATAAAACCACACTCTTTACACAATATTATATTTGCTCATATAACACTGCTACATGTTTATTTTCTTGCATCAATTCATCTTAATAACTTAATATTACAACACTATGTAAAGTAATTGTATCAGCTATTCTGCTATTGGTGGTCAGTAAGACTTTCTCAGTATTAGCAATAAATATGTGACGAACACTGTTGGGAACAATTAATTTTCTATAGTTCATATTACATTCTCAGGCTAGATTCCCAGAGTCAAGTGACTCGTCAAAGAGACCAACATCGCATTAGTGAGTACTCCTTCATAGTAAGAACAGCACATGCCTGCCACCATCTAAGCACTTCACAGGGACTAATCACCTCTCAGAAGAACTCTACTAAGCACTATTAATAGCCTCACTTTACAGGTATGTATAATGAGCTGCACAGAAGTCAAACAACTTGCCAAAGATCACATGGCTGGAACTCCAGCAATATGGCTCCAACATCATAGGGCTACTATGTTACACTTTATTTCTGGAGATAGGAAGAAAATAGGGATTTTGATGCCATCATTAAATCCACCCACTAAATGACAACTTGATGTGAAATGGCTGAAGTACTCCCAAAGAAATTATCTTACACCTGTAATGCTATACAGACCAAGGCATCAAGCAGAATACTATTCCAAAGATTTTTTTTAAATTTCCAACCATTCTGAGAAAGCAAAGGTTTGATTTCAAAAACCCAATTTACATACCTTTTCGTACCCAATCTCCAGTATGAATATTGATCGTCACACCCACTAAATTACTACTTCGCTGTCTTTTTTCCCAGAGAAAATCAAGAGCTTTCCTTGCATATTCCTATAATTAAAAAAGAAAAGCATACTTGAAGAACTGTATGCCTGGCAGAAAGGAAACAAACAAATTAAAGCCCCAGAGGATATTTTAAGAATTAAGAAATATTCTTAAAATGACCACTTCTAATATAAATTTCCTTAAAGTCATATCTTGGCTCTTTTTCAGCCAGTCTAAGAAGGACTCCAAAAATGCTATTTAGTGTGAGTGATCTCCCTTGAAAACCATCTATGTTCACCTACTCTTGTAATACAGGTTCACATTCACACACATGTATTATTACATTACATTAATTGTGGACATAATTAAGTGTACTTGTTAAAGTAATTTCTATTAGTGAAATGCAAAGTAAAAATCTCCTTAGAACTTATTTAGAAAACCGGAAGAGAATTTCAAGTTGGTACGCTATCTTTGAAGCAAATCATTTTAGTTGGGTATGGAGGATGGCAGTCCCGGGATAGCCCTGGCAAAAAGTTCATGAGACTCCATCCCAACCAATGGCTGGATGTGGAGGTGCACTTCTTTCATCCCAGCTAGGAGGGAAAGCACAAATTTAGAGGATCAGATCGTGGTCCAGGCCAGCCTAGGCTTAAAGTAAGACCCTATCTCAAAAATAACCAACACCAAAAGGGCTGGTAGAGTGGCTCAAGTGGTAAAATGCCAGCCTAGCAAGCATGAAAGCTCAGAGTTCAAACCCCAGTACTGGTAAAGCGCCTGCCTGGCATGCGCAAGCCCCTAAGTTCAACATCCAGTACTCCGAAAAGCAGTACTTAGCACTTGCTAAGCAGGTGTTTTACCACTTGAGCCATGCCCACAATCTTTTTGTTCTATTTCTTTACCCAGGTTGGCCTAGACTGTGATCCCCTTATTTTAGACTTCCTGCTATAGCTGGGCAACAGGCATATGCTATGCACCCAGCTTTTTTCTATTGAGAAAGAGTATCACAAACTATTTTTTGCCTGGGCTGGCCTGTAACTACAAGTCTCCTAATCTCAGGCCACCGTGCCCAGCTATTGGCTGAGACGGGGATCTCCTGCACTTTTTGCCCCACAATCCTCCCAAGCTCAGTCTCTCAAGTAGGATTACAGGTGTAAGCCAACGGTGCCTGGCAGATCTTAGTTTTTAAATGACATGCAATTTTGTAAGTGAAAAGTTGGTAAATCAAGTAGGCTATTAAATATTTATTTGGAAATACCAAACTTATAACCTGATGGTAACTTTTTCTTTTATTCATTTATTTTTATCTATTACACACTAAATTTAAAGGATTTCTGACCAAATCCTTGACTTTGGATAATAAAAATGTTATGCAAGTTTATAAATTTCAATGCATGAAAATATTTAGCACTGTAGAAATACTACTTTAAAAGAAAAAAATCATTAAACCAAATTTTCACTTGTAAGTTTAAAAATAGAGTATAAAATTGTTTTTAATTCTGCATTCATGAAAACCTTTGTTTTTAAACAAAGCAGTTTACAACTTTAATTAAATAACAGAATTTCAGAGCCAGAAACCTTGTTACAGACTACATTTCCCTCCTTATTCTTATTTTACAGCCAAAAAAAACCAGGACAAGTGAAATTAAAGATTTAACTAAAGTTTAAAATTTAATTACAGGTCAACTAATGTAAGAATTCAGTTCTCTTCATATACTAGAATAAGACTTTTTCTGACAAGGGCCAGAAAGTAAATATTTTAGGCATCTGAGTTACATTGTAAATGGTCACAGTTTCTCAACTCACTGTGGCACAAAGTAGTCATAAACAAAAATAAGTAATTGAGCATGGTTGTATTCCAGTAAAACTTATTTTAAAAAAAGGCAGTGGCTGGATTTGGCTCACAGACTGTAGTTTACCAACTCTCTAATATATCAAGGCTATGTCAACTACATCAGGTTGCTTCCCTGAAAATAAATTACTATATATTCAAGAAATTTTAAAAAATCATGACTTTCAACAGATTTACTTTAAAAAACATGCAAAACATCCCAGCAGAAAGTATGTGAGGTCTGAGTTCAGAAAGATCTGGATCCTAACTCCAGCTCTACCCATGCATCCACTAGCTGTGCAGGCCTCTTGTCCCTCTTTGAGCCCCATTTCCTCACCAAAACTGCACTGATATAACAGAGAGGTTGTAGTTCATGTTAAAAAGTATGCAAAATACCTACATTGTTATAAAGGGAAAATATTAGTCAGTAAGGTATAGGATAGAAATTTAAAAGATTAACCAATTGAACATGGTAAATCTGTTCTCAAGACATTTGAACATATAGACATACATACACACAAAAACCATTTTGCTTGTTTTATTTTTTTATTCAGATTCAATATTTTAAATGTTGGTATATATTCCCTATTTCTGGTCTTACGATGTGCACCATCTGTTGAAATTTTAAAAATTCACCTAAGTCATACATTTGAAAACGAGGGTACTTTGTACAACTCTTACACAATGCTTAATTTATTTTTTAAAAAATGCCAGACATAGCTAGACCGCAATGTGGAAGGTATTAAATCTTTCAGATAGTGAATAACATTTCCCTTGAAGTAAACAAATTTACAGATTAGCTGTCAATCAAGAGATGCACACAACATTTCATTGCTTTAGGAGCCCAGTGAACGTTCAGTCACAAACATGGAATTTCATATAAGACTTCTATATCATGGAGCCATTAAATTTATGTAATACAGCTAAACAATATTCTTAGAAGTTAAAATTTTACTTTACAGTTTATGAATAAAATGCAAAGTTGTATTTAATGTAGCTGTCTCATGACCTGTTTTTGACAATTAAAATTTTTTTAACAAAATTGAGATAAAAAGTTAATTAAAATAACAGCAATCCTAATAGTTAGCCAGTAGAAAATAAATATAAAGTTAGCTATGCCCAATACCCAGAAGATCAAAGACCATGAAAAGCAAACCTCAAATATTGTCGCTCCTGTGAATCGACTTAAAGCAGCAAACTCAAGGATCAAGGTACCTGCACAAGCTGTACAGGTATCTGTCTCAGTTCCCGTGCGAGCTTCCGGTTTTCTGATGCCAAACTTCAAATTAATCTAAATACAACCAAAACGTTATCATTAGCAACTATCAAGAGATAAGAGATTTCTGGAAAAAAATTACTTTTCAATCAAGACTCTTTTTTTTTTTATCAAATCATGAACACAATTCATGAAATAACTCAACAATGAAATTCAATCTGATGATCTTTGTGACTTTCCAATGGAAATATAGGGAATTTATTCTAAGTACATAATCTTTATGGGGCAAATAAGCATCTATTTAGTTCTTTCCTTGATGCACATCATCATAATAATAACACAGAGAACAGAGAAAATACCTTCCATAATGATTTTGTTCTCTAGACAGTTCCAACGAGTTAGTGCAAGAACAGTAGACTAGACTTAAAAGGAATTAGGTCTGAGATTTTGTGATAAACCAGTACTACATTAAGTAGCACTGCAGAGAGAAAAAACTGATTCCGAGAGCATGAATTTTAAAGAGATTAGAATTTTAAGTTCTAAAATATAAAAAATATTGCCTTGTTGGCAGGTGTTTTTTTCAAACACGTATTTTTTTTCTTAATCCAGCACTCAAAAGAGGTATTTCTTTTGTAATTCAAAGAAAAAAAAATAATACTATAGTGTGAACTTGGATGAACTAGAACTAATCTGCCCAGAGCTAATTAAAATTAGATTTTTTTTTTTGCTATATTGGGGATAAATTTAGGGTGTCAAGAAGAGTACTAGGTAAGCGCTCTACCTTGAGTCATGCCCCCCAACCACAAAAAAAGGAGGCACACACTGAGGATTTAAGATAATAAAATATTTTTTTAAATCAAACAGAAAACATCATGTGTATGTTTGTTCTTGGGTTATTATTCAAACTTTTATAAAGGAAGCTCAAATAAATTTGTAATTCAATTATCACTGGGTATACCTATTACCTTAATCAATACATCCTAGGAACTTCTAAACAAATACTCACTCAACAACAAACAAAACAAAAGTGAAATGTAAGTAAGACATACGGTATCTGTTGTCTTTAGTACTGCCATTTATCTGTTAATAGAATGTCACTTAAGGTATTTCCATGGCACTACCACTTCATCTCCACTCAGAATCATAATTTTTTTCACCATTTGTTCTTCTGGATGATTAAGTAGTTTTAGATACTTCTGCACAATGAACAAGAATGAGAAGTATCCCCTGACTCCTTATGCTGTCTGTATCCCTATCTAAAGATCTATAATTGAAAGCTGATATTAAGAATAATGAGCCTAAAATGAAAGAATCTGTAATTAAAATATTTAAATATATTAATTACACTAAGGTAAAATATATTAATTTTTATACATATTTGCAAAAGAATCAATAGTAACAAATATTTTCTGGTTAGTTCTGTTAATTACTATAATCAACTAATCAGTATTTATTAATTATCTACTATGTAGGAAATATTATGGCAAGGTAAAAGGAAACAAATTTTTGCCTTCAAGGAGCTTAAAATCCAGACAGAGTAAACAGGACAGATATGAAAAGAGAGAAGAGAGTTAACAACGGAAAGTCATAGATAAGTGCCAAACAAAAGAAACTGACAAAAAAAAAAGTAAGACTCAGAAGAGAAAATATCACTAGATTGGAGTAGTTATGAGCTAGGAATGGTGAAATCAAGAGTAGTCATGAGCAAGCAAAAGCAAGATAGGAAAGAATAAATATTTAAAAACACTTTGAATAACTGAAGTTTTAGTATTAAAATATTTAATGTCAAAATTTTTCAAAAGTATTTAAGATGTTCATGCATTGAATTAGTCTTTATGTAACTGCTACAAAGTTTTATAAAAGGACTACTTAACACAACTATCAGTGCTGTCAGATCATTTTAATCTTGCAGCCTGAAGATAAGTAGAAGTAATAAATTTTAAAAGCAAAACCAAGATGCATTCTTGTCCCTAGGAGACACTACCATTTCTACAAGACGGGAAGGAAAAGTCAATGCTTGTTTTTGTTTTCACTTAGGGGCATCCTCTTGTTGACATCTGAGGTAGAAGACAGTAGGTTCCTATTCTCCTGACTAAGCCTCCAATGCCTGGGCAGAGCGAGAACAGGTTAACAGTTCCCATTTATCACTGTGGACATTACAAACAAGGAGCTTATTGCCTTACTTACTTGAAAGGCTTAAAACAAAAGGAGGTAAAAGTGTAATAAAGGCGTTATATTTGGAAGAAATTAGAACCTTTGTGAGAGTCACAAAGTGAGTTTTTAAAAGGACACATTTTTACAGAGAGGTAAAAGAATTACCTACACTACATTTACCTACATTATTTATTAGCTATACTGAAAAATCCTTAAAGTATGTATAAATTACAAAGGATTTTCTATGAACCCTATATTTTATAGATATAATCCATTCAAATTTAACAATAAGATCTATCTGAAAAGCTGGAAAGTTGCTTTTAACTAACTTTAAAGAAACAAAATTTTTAAAGTTTTTAAAAATGACCATTCCTGGCTGGGAACATAGCTCAGTGGAAGAATACTTGTCTAGCATGTGGAAGGACATGGGTTTGAAATCCATCACCACAAAAAAAGAAAGAAAGAAAAGAAAGAAAGACCACTGACACTTCCTTACAACAGCATTTCTGCCAAGCAAAATCTTCTGAGTTCAAAACATTAACACAAATTCTATAAATGATGTGTGATGTCTAACAGAGACTGATTACACGCAGTTATTTACTAAGTACATCCAAGGAAGGGTGATGAGGAGACAGTTATTTTCTTCTGAGGTCCTCTCCAAAAAAATATTTAAAAATTTTTCTTGGCACTTCAAAAGATAAGGAAATAACATAGGTTTCTTTGCTTGCTATAATGCTCATAGTATCTTGTTTTGATTCTCTAAGTGTTTCTCCTGTTATGGTAAAAGTAAAGGAATGCTAGATTCCTCAAGATCCAGCACCTCTATTTATAGCAAAAACTAAAAATAGTTAGTAAAAGTAAATTCGACTAAGTAAATGTTGATATATTGTTTTCAAATAACTTTTCTCCTAATTTTAATTGACTGGGGGAAAGTGATCAACAAATTTCAGTATACTAATAAGCAAAGAAATTCTCATTAAAAACCATTCCATGTTTTCCTTATGAAATTGGCAAACGAATGATAATATTCAGTGCTGGCAATAGTACAATGGCACTTTATGTAACACTGAGGAAGCCTACAAGTATCTTTCTGAGGAACAATTGGGCAAAAAGTACTCAAAGCCTTAAAATGCACTCCCTGTTCTGTGACTTATTTCCTCTTCTAATAATTTATCTGAAAGGAGAAAAGAGAAATGTATAAAAAGATGTATATAAGGATGTTCACAGGACAACTATTTAAAAGATCAGAAACTGGAAATTTAACTAAGAGGTTTAATTTTAGCCTGCTTCATTTAAAAAAAAAAACCAATTTAGTGGTCATGACCCACTAAATTGATGGGTAAATCAATGCGATGTGATTGCTGGTTTGAAAAGCACCAGCCTATACCATGCTACCTCATCAAAGGTGATTTCCTACTACAGACAATGAGCCTTACTTGATTTATATTGGTAGAGAAGTTATGTCAGGTAGTAGAGAAGGGAGGCCTCAAAGCATGTAATGAAATTAAAAAAAAAAAAAACTGGGGTTTTGGAGGAGCACTATAGATTATTTCAGCAGAGAGGGAAAATGATTTCACTGGGGTAGGATGGGTACATGAAGAACATCAGCAAGTCTATTACCAAACTACATAACAGGTGATCTACCCCTGGAGCCACTTCCCCAGCCCTTTTTGCTATAGTTATTTTTGGGGCAGGTTTTTGCTTTTCTTGCCCAAGCAGGTCTGGACTGCAATCATGTTTTGTATCTCCCACATAGCTTGGATGACAGGTGTGCACCACCATGCTGTTTTTTTTCACTGAGGTGAGGTCTCACTGACTCTTTTGCTGGGAGTGGCCACAAACTGCAATACTCCCGATCTCTGTCTTCCAAGTAGCTAGGATTACAGGCGTGAGCCTCCATGCCAGTCCAAAAAAGAATTCTTAATGTTAACAGTTAATGCAATAAGGAGAGTCAGTAAAACTTTTGAAAGTAATTTGATAATAATTATGTTTTAGCAAAATTAATTTTTTAAGTGCTCTGAATAATAAACCAGAGAAAAGGTGACTACTTTAAGAGGCTACAGTAGTTTAGAAATAAAATTATATTGGCTTTAATAGCCAATAGAAGAGGAAAAAATGATAGAGCTTTGTAAGGATGAAGATATCTGACTTGACTAAGGAGGAGAGAATGACTGTTAAAGAATGAAATCAGTCAGAAGAGACAGCTCTTTCCATCTTAATGGCTTTCTTCCCTCTGCTTTAAATATAACATTTTCTAGGAGGGGCAAAAAAAAAAAAAAACCTTCCTCAACTGACTGCTGCCAACTCTCTTATAACTACCAACACAGAAGAAATCCCCAAGTAAGTGCTTACATCCACTTAGCAGCCTTCCTCTACTTGAATCTCAAATTTTCTAGCACATCCCCTTTCTCACACTTCCTCTTTGCATCCATAACACTACCCACGAGGGTTTGCCTCCTACATCTCTTGAGTGCTCTCCTTTCCACTAGCTCACTTCCTCCTTGCGACAGATCTGTGCTGGGCTCTTTGTATCCTCGAGGGCCTTTGTTGAATGACACCTACCTATTCTCACTGCCCCAACTGTAACTCTGCTACCCACAATTTGCCCACTTCCTAATTCAGCATCTGTTTCTTTTGCAGCATAATCAATCTGTTACATGGAGACACAACAAAGTCTACACTAATCGAATTCTCACATCACTTAAATGTAAGCAAATTGAAATGTTAATATAAATTTGTTACATAGCTTTGATCACAAAAATTCATTTGTACACAGACAATCGTTCATTTTTAGAATGACTTACTCTTGGATAAGGAAGGCCACTGGTCGTATTGAAAGCTGGTAAAAGTTTGTAACCTAGTTGCTTTGCCATTTGGAGAAGCTCATCACTATACCACTGCATATATTCGCCTTTTTCTTTCAGCATGATGGCCAGTGAGTGTCCACCCAAAAGACCCCTGTGACCACAGACACCCAACATTATCCACAGCTTACAGATGCTTAAGGTCACCACCTAAAAAGGTGTGCGTATTCTGTCATCAACAACTTAGCATACGAAAAGAAACACTACAGAAGAACTTAATTCTTTACTGGTTACTCATTTTTTGCCAAAACTGTATATGGCCAATATATTTAAAAAAAAAAATCAGATGTTCTGTGTTGTAATAAAGTATTTGGCATTCTTAAATTCCTTAATTTTTCTTAAAGAACAAGGAAGACACCGTATCTATTTTAACAAATGTGAAAAATTAATTTCAATGAATTTTAAATTAAATAATTACCATGAAATTTTTAACTTTCTTACTATAACAGTTAAAAATAAAAAACATCTTACTATATAGAATGTAAGATTAAAAAACTTTGAAAAGCAATATAACTATCTGATATTTAACTGAAGATGAACTTACTTTGACAAAAGGAAATGAGTCATAATAACATAAAGTCATCATTAAATACAAAAATTTACAATACTGAAACAAATTAATAAATCTTGTAATTTCATATTTTTAAACATCTCAAGAGTATTTCAAATTGTTGAAATGAAAGGCAATCCCATAAATTGAGTTTCATTTGGCTTCTCTGCCAGCGGTGCTTGGCTAAAAATAGCACACTATGAAAGCTAGTGAAGAAACAATGATATAGCTACTATTATTGTTCAGCCTGTGATTCCTTTTTACACAGGGATTACCTCTGATGAACCTACAGGTATTTCTAAAGACTGCTGCTACTTGACACAGCATAGCCCTGAGTTTCATAGGACCCTAATTTTTAATCTTTTAAGCATAAGAAACTTATTACTCTCAAGAAATAAATAGCTCTAAGCTTTTGTTATTAAAATAATAGTTTTAGTCTTACACACTTACCCAAGAACTCTGATGTTTGTCTCAAAGACTGATACAACTACATCATTATCCAAGTTAACATCTCTTAAAACTTTTCTCACCGCATCTTCAAATTCTTTAGTTTTATTTAATACCTAGGAGAAGAAAATTAAGAAATAAAATTCTATTCTACCAAGTCAAGTAGAAATATCCTCAGGATGAGTTAGTAAAGGCAACTTAGCATACTTTTGACATTCAAAAAAGCGACATAAAATAATATTTTCCTTAAGTATATTAGGAAAATATACTTAATATACTGAACAAAATAAGTGCCTAATCATACACTTCTCCTTTAGACACACTGAAGTATCTTTAGGGCTTTAAAACACTCATCAAAGAAACTGATACTGGTGTCTTAATACAGACTGAGCATCTCTAAACCAAAAATCCAAAACCCAAAATAATTGAGTTTTGAATGTTATGTTGGCAACATTCAAAATGTTTCATATTTTTCAGTATTTCAGATTTCAGATTTTTGCAATAGGGATGTTCAATCTGTAAAGTTTATGACAATATTCCAAAATACAAAGTCTGAAATCTGTAACACTTCTAGTCCCAACCAATTTAGATAAAAGATAATTCATTCATTCGCTCTCCCCACCGCCCAATACATACATTACATAAAATCCATGACCTATTGGGATTTGGTTTCCAAGTCAGAATAACAAAATATCATCCGATTCACCAAGAGCTATCTTAAAAATTGCTCAGAAGAAACAACTTTCTTCATCTGACTGACCCTAAGCCACACACCTGCCGTCTTCACTCCACATGCCCCAGTCAATAAGGTGGCAGGGCAATGTTACAGCCAAAAGCAGGCCTTGTTTTGGTTCTGGTTCTTTCCTCACTACATATGTGATCCAAGTCAAGTTATTTCACTCTCTGAGCATGTTTCTTCATCTATAAAAAGAAGAAATAACTACTCTTGTAGGATTGTTTTCTTACATGAGGTAAGTATGTAAAAGCTTTTAGCAGTGTCTGACTTAATAATATTTAATACCACATGTTTAAAATCAGTACTATTATTAACACACATGTCTATAATCCTGATTAAACTAAAATCTCGGTGGATTCTTTTGGGGTTTTTTTTTTGGTGGGGGTGGTTCTACTCCTGGGGTTTGAACTGCCTCTTGCTTGCTAGGGCAGACACGCTACCATTTCAGCCACACCCCCAGACCTTTTTATTTTAGTTATTTTTCAAATAGGATCTCCAGTTTTTGTCCAGGGCAGTCTCAGATCATGATCCACCCACTTACACCTCTTGCATAGCTGGGATTATAGGCACATACCACCACAACTGGCTTATAGGTTGACCTGGGGGTCTCACTAACTTTTTGCCCAAGCAGGCCTCCAACAGTGATCCTCCTGATCTCTGCCTACTGAGTAGTAGCTGGGATTATAGGTGTGTACCATGTTGGGCCCTCAGTGTGTTCTTACAATGAGCTCCCTGAAGGGGTCACTGTCATTATATAGGCTGCTATCATTTTTCAGTTTAAATTAAGAATTCATGATTAGATGTTATTCAGAGCCCAGGTACATTAAAAATAGTTCACCTTTACTTGACTGTATAATCTCTTTGGTGGATAATATTGTGTAGTACTTTTTATTTGATCTAACAGCTTCATTAAAAATTTTAACTTAGGTATGAAATATTCCATAAGAGTATGTGCCTAAAATTTATGTCAAATTAGGGGAAGTCCTGAGTCAAATATAGTAGGAAGCCTATTTTTTAAACTAACTAGTTTCTTTTCTCAATCTCAAAATCCATGTAAACTCTACAGAAACAAAGGCAGATGCACCATAGCCTTTCTGTCACTTTTGGAATGAGACACAACTGTCTTACTCTCCCCATCCTCCCACGCACACACCTTTTGCTATCACTTTGCTAACCTTAGTCTTTCCCTAGTCTATCTCCTAAGAATTTTTCCCTGCTGGCCTCTTTTAACTTAGGTTAGCCTTCCTTCCACATGTGTTCATAGGTCTGAGTTGCATCTCTAACTGAAAAAAATGGTTTTTCCTCCTTCTTTCCAAAATAAAACCAAGAATAGTACCAATACTCTCTACTTCAGGGAAAGAATAAAATTGTGCGGAGTTATCTCTGCCCATAATTAGCTAGAAAATTCATTCCAACAGATCTGTCACTCAATGAGCTTCTTAGGCTCCTAACTGATAGCAGAAGAGGAATCCAGGTCTCCTCCTTTCCCTAGTACCCTTCACCTGTTTCAATATTTTCCTACATATTTAACAGTAATGTTGAATTAAAAGGCATACTGAAGATTTAGTGCTTGACTACATGACAATCAATTGAAACTAGATGGTTGAACAGCTAAATCTGGAGCTCAAACATGACAATACAAATTCTACTTGACATACTATGGTATGACCAAAATAAAAATGACGGAGTTGTGTGCAATATTATAACTGATCTGTCTTGTTAATATTTTCAAACTGCTAAATCACAAAATGAAAAATCATCACAGCTAAAGGCAAAGATAGTTAGAAATTCTAATACTTGTATTGACAAAAAGTTTTAAGATAGCATTAAGAAGGAAAAACATTCCAAGTACTTGAATTTCCTCTAATTCCTCCATTTAAATTCAAAAGGAAATGTTCATGATCATGATAAAAATCTGAACTAAATTTGTACATTTCCAAGCTATAATGAGTTACTTCGGTTATTCCTACTTGATAACATTGAAATTAAAAAGATCAAGATTAATTTTTTAAAGTATCATTTTAAAAATGTTTGTAAGACTTTTTTATTCTTGACTCTTCTTCAAGATGGCTTCAACAAACCGCCATGGCTTACCTGATTCTGAAGTAAAGATTAGTAAGGAATAATATAGTCAACAGGGATTAGTATTTACTCTAAGCCCTTGATGTTAAATACAGGGGTGTACAGAAGTAATTTGGCAAGATGATGGCTATCAGTATAATGTGAACACTTCTTGCTACTCCCCAACTACGAGAAGTTGTAACTCAGGTTACACCACAGCCTCATTAGTCAGAGGGCCCTTCTGAGTACCACACTGCAGCTTATCAGGAATGCAGACTCTTGGGCTCCACCTCTGGATCTGCTTCATCAGAATCTGCATTTTAGCAAGATTCCTATGTTCCTTTTGAGTACATTGAAATTTAAAAAGTACTGCATCATTGTATAGAGGCTCAAAAATTTTGGCATACATCAGAACCACCTGGAAGCTTGTTTAAAACAGACCAGTAGGCCTCACTCCCAGAGTTTCTGATTTATTGTGTCTGGGATGAGGCCAGAGAATTTGTATTTCTAACTAACTCCAGGTAATGCTGAGACTCAATGCCAAAGTGTTTAATCAGTACAATTTGAAAACATTACCTTCATAATAATTCATGGCTGCCCAATCAGAGGTCAATAACTTCTAAATGTAGTAAAGTTACAAAGCCTAGAACCACTTTTTTCCTTCATTTCTAGGAATATTTTATAAAACACATATGGTACCTGTGGTCCACAGTCATGAAAATGAACTGAAAATCTACAGAAAAATGATGGGAAACTGCTATACGAAAAAATAAAGCCAAGATAACAGAGTAAGAAAGAAATATAAGTGCATCTATGGTCTTTTCTAACACACAGTTTCTCTTCCCCCCATACCACAGTAGACTCAGCTAGTTACAAATAGACAATACCCCCTTAGTTTCTCCCAGGTGATCATCTGTGCCTTACAGGATATTTCATATCTTTTTCTCTTCCCCTATCATTGCAGAAAACCTAGGACAGCTAAATCAAAATAAAGGCATATAGGGGCTGGAGGCATGGCTCAAGTGACAAAGCACCTGCCTAGCAAGGCTGAGACCCTGAATTCAAGCTCTGGTGGCATAAATAAAGGCATACAATATTCCTTCTACTTCTCACAGTTATTAGTGCAGTTTGCATATTTCATCAATCTCCTCAGTCATGGTTGCATTCTAAAACCAAAGAGAACTTTAAATTAGAATAACCTTAAATGGGAAGGTTTTTTTTTTTTTTTTTAAAACTTCACAAGTGATCTTACTAAGCTACTATTAGGGCTGATAATAGTGAGGAAAGGATATAGAAACAATATTGGGAAATAAAGCCAGGTTCTGAAAATTTTTCTGCTACTCCAAAGAATTTTTGCCTTGTTTTTAAATTATTAATCAGCACTTGTGACATCAACTCAAAGTTAATAATTAATTATGCCATAAGGAAAATCCTTCAACCAACCTACTTTTATACTATAACAGCCTAAAAGTTAAACACTAGAAAGACACTGTATTTAGAAATCATGACATCTGGAACTCAATCTTCCCCCTGTGCCATCACAAACAGTTCTGAATCAGAATTAATGAAAATGACTTCTGAAACATATGAGATTGAAACAGAAGGCCAAAAATCATCACTTGGGTGCTAGGAAAAATAATTTTTTTATTTATGAAAACAGCACAAAAAAAGATTCTAATTTAACAATTTCATTACTACTGTGGCATATCATTATGGAACAAGAATGTTGATGGCATTTTCCAAAATCACTTTCTTCTAATAGTTTCAACCTCCAAGCAGGAAGAAAACCTTTCTAAGATGTCAGCACACAGGTTGACAACTCCATCAATCATTTGGGTGTCTCCATTATTCTATGTAATTCTACTTGACACTCACTTGACATCAATTCAACAATGTTAAAGATTTATTTTGAAGCAAAGATCTGACATCTTTCAATTCAGAAGGCTTCTATTCCACAGTTACTGCAGTGATTACATTATAAACTTGAGTGTGCATATCATGAAATTTATAAAACAGGTAATTCCAAGAAGAATTGAACCTACCACAAGAGTGTCCAAAGAATCAATCAATGTCAGGGAAAACCTAAGAAACAAGTATAATGAGATACAAAATATTAGAATCTGAAGTACTTCATCCTGAATGTATAAGTAGAATTATCTATATCCTATTGGCTGGTAGCTTCTAATAACCAGTACTTCCGAGTGTCTTAGTGTAATGTGAACTAAAGAGCACTGAAAGAACCTGAAAAGTCATAACATTCTATGTCTCTGAAGACACAGAGAAACATTTAATAGGTCTTTTCAAAACAAAAGAAATTGAAGCAGCAATATCTTATGTTAGTGACTTTCTACACATTTTTAAATTATATCAAAGTTATGTATATTTTAAAAGTTATATTCAGCTTAAACTAAATTTTCTCTAAAGGCTAAATTAATTTTTTAACAAAAGACAACAGAAAAGAACAAAGGAGCTTCATGTAATACTTTCAGCCATCTTTAAAATTTAGTCAATCCCCAGAAAAATGACTGCAAATAGCCTTTAAGAAATCTGAGTCTTAGATATTTTGGAATGCTATGTTACACCTTGTCCTTATACTCACTTTCCCAGGGCATCATCGACATCACCCCGACTTGGCTCCTGGCCTCTAACACGACCTCTACAGGTCAAAGGCATGAGTTCATCAGCTGGGTAAGCGTGTTCCTGCCAAGAAAACCTTAATAAGTCACTAAAGAAAACAAGAGAAAGTACACGTCATTTGGAGAATATGCCCTTCTCACACTTTAGAAACAAGTAAAACAAAGGTTACTCAAAAGCTGTACTAGCTTTACAATTTATAGAAGACTAAAAATTTTAATTACAAATGTAACACATGCTAGGAAAAAAAAATGCAAAAAAAACTTCTTTTAAAAAACCTCTAATATGATTTCTTTCCCCTAATCTGACTCCTCAGAGGTCACTATCATTAAGATCAGCATTTGTACTTCCAGATTTATTAAAACATATGCACACATATCATTTTTAATTTTTTTCTTTTTAAGGCAAGGTCTCTTAAATAGTTTGCATATAGCCCAAATTGGCTTTGAACTTTCTACTCTCCTGCCTTGGCCTCCAGAGTGCTAGAGTCCCAGGCATGTGCCACCCCAGCTAAGAGCTGAGACTTGACCAGATTCTCCAATGGTCAGCATAGTAGGCCTTATTAATCAGGGTCCTTTCTACTGGTGATCATAGGGATATGGTCCAGTGTCAAATATAACACTCATACTCACTCTCTCTCCTCCCCCATACATACACACAACACACACACACACACACACAGTTTCAATGTTGGTGATTGGACCCAAAGCCTCACACATGCTAGGCAAGGGCTCTACCACTGAGCTATATCTCCAGGTCCCTCATTTTAAAATTTTATTTATAAACAGGTGCTCATGCTATATACACATATTACTCTAAAATGTATACTTAAATCACAGGGGTTTTTTTTCACACTATAATGTTACGGACGTACTTTATTCTAGTAACTGCAAAATGATAATTTAATATTAACCAATATTTACTAAGTACTTATTTTCTAAGCACTATTCTATTCATTTAAATAATTTAACTATTTCAACACCCTTTGAAGTAGATTCAATTACCTTCATTTCTCTGATGAGAAAATTGAGGCCCAGAAAAAATCAAGTAAGTCCAGGTGATGCAACTTGCACGGACCCAAATTCAAAGGCAGGTAATCTGACGCTACAACCCTGCACCAAGCTCTGCTAGTACCTGTTCCTCCCAGTATTCCATAGTCCACATATGCTAAACTTTATTAATTGCTGACTTCAACTTCTCACCATATAAACACTGCTGCAATAAATGCCGATGTGCATGTATACCTTTCATGCATGTGCTAGTATTTTTGTAGATTACTAAAAAACAGACCTGCTGGGTCAGGCAGCTAGATAATGAATTTGTGATAGGTACTATGAAACCAAGGGAAACAGTTTACAATTTATTGTAGTCTAACATAGGAGATTCTCAATGCTTCACAATTAACTAATCATCTGGATAAAAATGGTATCCCAAGTTTCAGTATATTAATAAGGATATGCATCTACTTTTTTGAAATCTTTATTAAGTCTTTTACCCACTTTTTTAATTTATTGTTTTTGTGGCCAAATTAAACTGTTATACATTATATCTGTTACATACAGTAAATATTTTTCTCTGTCTTTTGACTTTTACTTTTGTTTATGGTGCTTTCATTTTAAGTTTTAAATATGTAGTCAAAGCTATCTCTCTCTTCCTTTGTGGATTCTGGGTTTCAGACATGCTTACAAAGACTACCCTGAGTCTCTGGAAACACTCTTATATAATTTTATTTTTCTACATTTAGATACTTACTCTATTTTTGTTTCTAATATGAAATAGGGATATAATAATATTGTTTCCCAAGGTAGCTAATTTTCTAAATGCTACTTATATTCGAAAAAATAATCTGAATAGTTATGAAATGCTTATGACATTTTTCTGCCAGATGTGGTGATGCACGCCTGCAAATCCCAGCATTTGGAAGGCCGATGCAGGGGGATCACAAGTTGGAGGCCAGCCTGGGCTACACATCAAGACTCTGTCTCAAGAGAGCAAACAAAAGGACCTCTTTTCTTTCCTTCAGAAATTTGAAGACACATTTCTACACCCCTCTTGCATTCACTGAGTATTGCTATGACAAAGTTTCCAAAACTAGTTTATCTTTTGTACATTATAGGTGACTTGTTTTTAATCACCTGACTGCCCATAAGATTTTAATTCTTCAAGATCAGCAAAAATATTCCCAATTACATGTCCAACTCACTCCCACTGCCTCTCATTCAACTCAGTTATCTAGATTCCAAACTCATAATTAGCAGGAACATGAAACACATGGTCAATAGAAATGAAAAGACCAAAAAAAAAAAAAGAAGAATCATCTTTAAAGTAGGCAAAAGAATACAAAAAGCATTGAAGACTAGTCCTTCAAGTATATAGAAAAATCAAGTGTTCAATGATTATTCCCTGAGAAGATGATTCTAGGCAATGAATGTTTTGATATAATTAGATTCCACATACAGCTATCAAATTCTGAATTTGATACTCTTGCTTCATAATTTTAATGATACAAATGTTTTTCAGCATGAATTCCTAATTACTTTTGCATGTATCTTTTCACATGTCCAATTCCTACTTTTTCAAGTGCCAATTCCAAAGGAACTGACTTCCTAAAATGTACATTATTTTTACTGCTTTATAGTTTCACATTCAACACATATAAACAACATTTAGCAGCCAAGAAAAGTAATAATTTTTAAAGTTGCTAATGTATTATGAAAGTTACTCTGTAAAAATATCATTCAAATGTTAATTTGTTTATTTAAAAGTTCCCTGCTATTTTAAACCACTACTTAGAACCTTCATATTACTATTTTGGTTTAACTTCCTCCCCACCCCACCGGTGCTGGGGACCAAATTCAGGGTCAGTAAGTACTCTTTCACTGAGCTAAATCCCCAGCCCTGATTTATAGGGTTTTAAAAATCAGACACACAAATATTTCTGTCAAAATGAAATATGAATTAAAAATCCAAATTAAAAATGAAAATTCAAACCCTGCACTTATCTGGGTAACAAAAATATTACTAGCAATTACAAAGCAGAAAAACCAAATAAAAGAGCTTTAAACCAGGTGTGAAAATACTCACATTCTTTGTTTCAAGAGTAAGGATAAAAATAAAACCACAGCCTTTTCTTTGGGTTAACCACAAAGCAAACTACAGAGGGTTTGCGCAAGTCCAGAGCAATGCATACGTGGCAAATACACAGCCTCACCAGGCTTCAGACGTCCTGGCCATTTGAAGTGCAGGATGTCTCTTCTAACAATGTGTGGCCAGGATGAGGGCTAGCTAAATCACACTGATATGACTCAGAGCCATGATGACATTTAGTAATTACCACCAGAGATAAAACTCAGGTGTGAAAGAGTCCAATAAAAAGTAAGGAGAACATATGCCCAGCTAAAAGCAAAAGTAAACTAAAACAAAACATTGCACATTCTTAACACTGGACTTTAAATTTAGTGGGGCTTTAGGGTGACAAACTCAGCTCTAAAATAGTCAAGTCAAAATGGTATTAAGGATGTACTTTTTAGTAAAAACCAACTCCAAAACTAGGTATAGGGAAAAGATTTTTATTCTACTAAAAATACTAATTTTTTAAAACCATTAATTACAAGTAAGTCATTGAAAATATTAAACATACTTAATTTTCAATAGTTATATACATCTTAATGTTCTACTCCAGAATATGGTTAAGTCTCTTCCTCCTTGAGCAGACAAGATATTCCTTCTGAAAATAAAAACTAAATGATATTTAATAAGCCACCTATCACATATTAATAACATCTGCCTTTTCACTTCCTACCCCAATTTTTCTGATCTATTTCATTCATCATTTCCACTCACTTATCAAAGTTTTTCAAGTATTTAGGAGTCCACTAAATTAGGCTCAACTGATACACTGAACATTTATTACTCCTCAAGTATCATATTTTTTTCTTTCTCCTTTTATTTTTACATTTACTTACATGTATATACATTGTTTGTGCCATCTCCCCTCCATTCCCTAAGTATCATATTTTACAAAATGTTTTTCAGCACTGAGGAGAAACAAGTACCAAAAATGAGCTGTCTTCTGATTTTAATTCTTACAGGGGCTGGAGGTATGGCTCATGTGGTAGAGCACCTGCCTAACAAGTGTGAAGCTGAGTTCAAACCTCAGTATCCTCAAAATAATTAATTAATCACTACAGACTAAAGTGTTACTGTATTTTAAGCTTGTACTTAAAGTTAAATATGAACAAAATTTTCCAAATTCTCCAATACATCTTAGTCAATTTGGTTTGGGTCAACAATAAATCAAACTGATAAAATAGTGTTATATGAAATAAATAAATGATGTTATAATGAAATAAAGTATAGTTAACAGATTTTTAAATTAAAAATTATGGCACTAGATGCAGGAAAAGTATCTAACAAAATTCAATACCCTTTCATGGCAAAAAATTCTTAGGAAATGAGGAAGGAACTGATGAAAATTTAACCTGATAAAGGGCATCTATGAAAAACCAACAGCTAGGCTGGACATGGTAGCATATACCTATAATTGCAACTACTTGAGGCAGAGAGTGGGAGCATTGAAGTTCCATGCCAGGCCAGGTAAAAAGTTAGCAAGACCCCATCTCAACTGAGCATCTCAGCAAGAGATGGTGGTGTGCAGTTGTCATCCCAGCTAAATGCAGAGGTCACAAATAGGAGGATCACAGTCCAGGACAGCCTGGGCAAAAACATGAGACCCTATTCAAAAAGTAACTAAATCAAAAAGGGCTGGGGTCACGCCTCAGATAATATAGTACCTGCCTAGCAAGATCCTGAGTTCAAACCCCAGTATCCCCCCCCATACACACACACACACACACACACACACACACACACACAAAATCAATAGGGAAAGGATATTTTTTCCAATAAATGATGCTGGAAATAGATATCCATCCATACAGAAAAAAATGTAAGTCAACCTTCATACCATATGTAAAATTAACTCAAAATTAGTCATAAATCTGAATGAACAAGCTAAAATTATAAGATATATAGAAGAAAAAAAAGTTTATGACCTTGGACTAAGTAAGTATTTTTTAGGTAAGATTACAAAAAAACCCATGAATCATAAAAGAAAAAAAAATGACAAATTGGACTTAACCATAATTTAAAACATTAGTGCTTCAAAAGTCAAAGTATAAACTGGTAGAATATATCTATAAAACATGTATGTGACAAAGGACTAATATCCAGATTGTGTAATAACTTTGACAACAGATGCTTCATCCAAAAAGATATACAAACAGCAAAAGGGAAGATTTTCAACATCATTAGTCACAATGAAATACTACTACACACCCTCTAGAATGGCTAAAATTAAGAATACTAAAACCACATTTTTGGGAGGATGTGTTGTAACTGAAGCTCACACACTGCTGGTGAGGAATGCAAAATGCTATAGCTACTTTGCAAAAATGTGGCAATTTCTTATAAAATTAAACTTATACTCAACGTATGAACTAGTAATCCTATTCCAAGAAGGGAAATAGATGAAAATGGATACCCACATAAAAACTTGTACTCATAGGCTCACAGCAGTTTTATAAATAGTAGTCAAAGATCAGAAACAAGTCAAATATCCATCAACTGGTGAATTAATAAATAGTGTTCTACCAAATCAACACTAGTGAGCAATAAACAGGAACTACAATCTGTCTCCAACAACATGGATACATCTCAAAAGCATTATGCTAAATCAAAAAACTCAAGTAAAAACACTATACTATAAGGCCCAATTTATATGAAATCTTAGGAAATGGAAAACTATAGTGGCACAGAATACATCCGTAGTTTAAAGGATCAGAAGTAAGAAAAGGAGCATAAAGAAAATTGGGAAGGGTGATAGAACTGCTTTACATCATGACTGTGGTGGTGAAGTAATTGTTTATGACTGTCAAAATTGAGACTTGTAACTAAGTGCGGTGGCTCATGCCTATAACACTTGCTACTTAGGACATGGAAATCAGAAGAACAGTAGTTTGAGGCCAATCCAGGCAAAAAGTTAGCGAGACCCCCATCTCAAGTAATAAGTTGAGCATAATGGTATGTACAATATCATCCCACCTACAAGGGAAGAGTAAAAAGGATTTAGGTATAGGCAGCCCTGGGCAAAAACACAAGAACTCATTCAAAAATAAATAAATAAATAAATAAAAGCAAAAAGGCTCCAGAGGTAGAGCACCTGCCTGTCAAGTGTGATGCTCAGAGTTCAAACCCAAATATGGAAAAGAGACAGACAAACAAGGAAATATATCCCCTCCATTAGTAATACTTCTAAAATACTATTACATTGCTATTTTGACAGATAAACTATTAAAAAGAAACATCAGGTAGAGTTTCATATGGGAAAGATGGAAAAGGAAGAGACTGAGAAGACTGCTATTGTGGACCAGCCCAGGCAAAAAGTTAGTAAAACCCCACGTCTACCAATAAGCCAGGCGCGGTGGCATGCACCTGTGATCGCAGCTGTGCAGCAACCTGCAAGTAGGAGTATGGTGGTCCAAGGCCAGCCCCCGCCCCAGACAAAAACATAAGATCCTATTTGAAAAAGAGCTAAAGCAAAAGGCTTGGCTCAAGTGTTAAGAGTACCTGCCTAGCAAGCATGAGGCCCTGACTTCAGACCCCAGCACCACAAAAAAAAAAAAAAAAATTCTTTTTAAAGGGAGAAAAGGAAATTTTACTAAGAAATCATACATAAATCTAGAACTTCACAGCCAATTATGTTTTAAAATAGTTCCTCTGGTTTAATAATAAAAACTAATTCTCTAGGCATGGTGTCACAAAGCTATAATCCCAGTACTCAGGAGGCCAACGCAGGAAGATTTTGAGTTCAAGACCATCATGGACTACCTAGTGAGACCAGTTTCAAACACACACACACACACACACACACACACACACACACACACACACACACACACAAAGTTTGTGTCAAAGAAAATTGTGCTTATCAGCTCATTCCAAGTCCATTTCTAACGTGGAGGGCTGTACCAAAATGCAGCTTTAGCTTACAACAGTTCAACTGAGTTGTCTACAAGAGTTAGGAAAAACACAGACAAATATCATCAGAGAACTCAGATCCAAAAGGGTTCTGCATTTGGATCACATAAATACATGTCATTTTGTCACCTAACTTAATTTGCAAACTCAACTTGGCATAAATATTCAAAACATGCTACTTAGAAACGACTGTGGCCTGGGGTTAAGAAAGATTATATAAGAACTACCAAAATAAACATCAAATTTCATGTTATTTGGGGAAAAGAGAAAGCCATCTGTGCGATTCACTGTGGATAAACTGTTGTCTGCTGAGACTAGAGATTAGTTGAACAACTGCCATTATGTTAACAATTAGACCAATAATTGATGAAAGCAGAAAATATCCTAGATATGACTCCAGGGACAGCAGAAATGTAGAACTCTCCCTAAAGCTGGCAAAGCATGTTATTAAGAAATAGCATGAAGAGAACCTTTAATTTTATTAGCAGAAAGAAAATGTAAGTTCAAAGCACATGTGCCCAGAATAGGAAAGAATGTGTGAGCTTTAAGGAAGCTCTCTACATAATCTGGAAACAAGTTCTGAATTGAAACCTAAATGAATTTTAGAAGGGAAATTTCCACCCCAGCAGAAAATGCATAATAATGGCAGTAGTTTCTATCAGTGCAGCTAGCGGGCATAGAGGTTTTTGGTAAACTCTGATGCGGCCAGTGCTTCCTATCTGCTAGACACTAGTTCTAAGCACCACCCTGTGAGGCAGGCAAACCACTGCCTCCATTTTACAGAGAGGAAGAAACCAGCTCAGGGAGATTAGCTAACTTTTTCATTGTAACCCAGCTGGTAGGTGACAAAGTCACCTCAGGGTATCCTGTTCCAAGTCCAGAGTTCTTGCTCATATTGTATTATATGCCTGTTTTCCTGAGAACCATGAAGCTTAAAGGAATTGTTCTAATTGTAGACTAGACTGGAGAGTAAATAGGAAGAACTAGTAAGAAATGAGGAAAAAGCTTTCAACATTTATTAAAAGCCCACCACGTACCAGGCATTTTACATTTCAACACAGCAGGCAATTGACTACAACAAAGGAAGGAGTTATGTGGACCCTGAAATCACCATTAGCTTTTATTTTTAAGGAAATTTATTAAATTATTTCTTTGAGTGTAGGAGGCAAAGATACATCACAATAATCAAATGCAAAGATATATTATTTCACCTGATCTTCACAAGAATTTAGTTCTTTCAGAAAAGCATTTAATAAGCATTTATGTTCCAGGACATACAAAAGATGACTTTTATTAAAAGTTAAAAATGAGGAAAATAGTCTTTGCTCTCAAAAATCTCATAGTCCACAATAATCCTTTGCCATTATCCCCATTTCACAATGCTAAGACACTGCTCAGAGGGGTTAACTCATTTGGTTAGGGTCCAAACTGGTAAAGAGCAGAGACAGGATTTGAACACAGAGCCACTCAATCCTAAAACCTATATACTTCCACTCTGTATACAGTATAGAAACTGGGAGAAAAAAAAGAAAAGTTAGTTAAAATAACAAATAAAAGGTACCTTGATTGTCTTTAACATTTTAGAACTGTGTTGTGTTAGATGAGAACTTGAAAAGGGAACGTGTGAATTCTAGACTAAATCTTGGGTTATAAGACCTCACATAGATTGAGCACAGCACCAGAACAGTGCAAGAGTCACACTTGCAGTGAACTAGTTCAACATTTAAAAACATGTATTACAGGGGTCTTCAGATGGCTGTGGCCCTCCTGGAAATACGGGAGCAGATGTTATTTCCAAAAGTTCCAATTCTTTGGAGTTGAAATTTTTCTCCCTTAGATCTTACAGGAGGTGCTCGAAGAAAGATTTACTCAGTTAGATCACAATTGGAACTGGGCCAGAAAGTCCTGTGAGGACTGCACTCAGTACCTGCTCTCTGACAACCCACTAAGTATATTCTATAGTAGAAAATATGTATTATACAACTTTCTGCTGCTCATCTAAAAGGAACAAGATATTAAAGATGCCTCACTTTACAAAGAGAGGATACTGTTCACACCAAGATGTAACAAACTCATCCAGCTGGTATCCTATTTTATTTAACTTTGGAACCAAAAGTATGCATTTCTGAGTTGGCTGCTATTGAAGGATATAGCATAAATTCACTTGGCCATCTCTAAACCATTAGCCTCAATTTGTTAAATTGTATTTTGCCAAAACTGAATTAACCAGGGATAAATGATTTTTAAAGAAATATTAAGGGAATAGTTAAGGTCTTGAGAAATAAATTTTAAATGATGTTTTTAATATGTTTATAACCAAAATTTCATCACCATTGTATTCTAAAACATTTATTGAGAAGTCAAAATGTGCCCTGTCCAAATGTATTAATTTGGAAACAAGGATTATCAAATATAAAATGTGTATCAAAAATACAAAAATACATAAAGTATATATATTTAGATGTCCATAGGTAACAATAATGATGTTGATATATGAAAATATTTGGCTAATATAAATAAAAATGGATTCACAGAATTAGCTGAAAAATATTTAAAGTAGAATTAAAGCTAGTTCTCTTCCAAACTTTAGCTAACTACATTTTCTGAACTATACTCATTGAAAAAATCTACTGACATATTTGAAAACGTAAAAACAAGGTTGTAAGAAGAATGTCTCAGGATAATCTGATTAAAACTTTTCAAAATTATACAAATTTATATGCAAAACTTTTTTGAGCTCTAAAACGTGCTTGCTATTTCGTCTACATCATTGTGCAACAGACCTCTAGAATTTTTTTTCTTGTGGAGAACTGGAGGGGCACTGTCTTCTCGCTCTCCCTTGTTATAGCGAGCTTTCTCTAGCTCCTGGTTATTACTGAACCCTAACTGGGGCTAACTGGGGGCGAATGGAGATTCAGAAAAGACATGGGATAGACAGACAGACAGAAAGTGATGTCAGGTGTACTGGGCACTTGGGTGGAGACACCCAACCCTCTTTGCTTCTTTTCTCTATCTTTATTCTTTAAGGCCTTACTCCTTGCGTTTCTTTAAAACCTTGCTTCTAAAGTCTTCTTTAAAACCTTGCTTAAAACCTCTTTCCTTAGGCTCGCTCTGTCCCATGTTTTCTCTTAGCTGTTCTTTAGCATAATCTCTCAAAGACTTTGCCCCTAGACTTGCACTGTCTCGTTAGCTTTCTTAAAGCCTCAGTGCTCAGACTTGCAAACAACAGCCGCGCCTAAAAACTGCATATGCATACTCTTAACGTCCTGGTCCTCTATCGCGTACACTGTCCCATGTTCTCTTTGGCTTTTCTTTAGCTTAGCTTTTCTAAGGCCTATGTATAAAGTTCTTTCTTTACCTTAGCTTTCTAAAGCCTATATTAAAGTTTTCTCTTTAGCTTAATTTTTCTAAGGCCTATGTTAAAGTTCTTGGTGCAGACTTTCTATCAACCCCTCTTTAACCATTCTTTTCCCTTCAGCAATTTCCCTTCAGTAATTCTTTTCCCTTCCAAAAGCTTCCCACACCAAAAAGCCCAAAGCAAAAGCAAAAGAAGCAAGCCAAAGCCCCAAAAAACCTCATGTCCTCCTTCAGCAGTTATTTCATAAACAGTGGCAAACAGGGTGGAGCAGCAGCTCTCGGGGAGGGGCGTGACATTGTAACAGGAGAAACTGCTTCCTGCTTCTCTGAAGGTAAACTTAGGAGACACAGCTGTTCTGCTTTTTTCTGTTTCGTGGCCAGGGCTATGCCTATCTTAGCCTACAGATAAAGGCAATTAAGCTGCATCTCGCCTTGCTTATGTCCAGTTCTTGTAAGCTTTTCATAATCTGCTCTCCACAGAGAACTCTTCACCTTGTAAAGCTAAAATGCTATTTCATCTTAAGGGATCTTTAAAACATTTAAAATGGTATGGGTCAGAATAGCAGAAAACAAGCTACATTCAATTCAGAGTCCAGCAGAATATAATTTGGTCAGAACCTAGGTTTATTTCTTTTAAGCAATGGTTTTCTTCATAGAGTATATAAAGCAATATTGAAAATAGTTTTTTTTAACTAGTTGTGAGTATGAACTTCCTTTAAAGTCAAATATAACATCTTTTTCATGCTTACCTCCACAATATCTAGTTAAATAAAGCACTCAGTGAATGTTCACAGTACCCAAGTAAACCGTTTAAATACAAAGCTTTATAATCCAATTTCAGGTTCTTTTTTTTTTTTTTTTTCAGATTATTCTTATCCAATAAATTGATTCTCTAAGAACCACTGCCAGGAATAATCTTTTATCTTTTGTTAATGTCTGCCCTGCTTTTTAAAAGCTTTCTTTTAAAAGTGTGCTAGTAATTCAGGTTTCGAAATTCCCACGTAATAATCAGCTCACTTAAATGGTACATAAAGAGAAGCTTGCTACTTACCATATAGTTACCAAAAGCATGATCGAACATTTCCAGTACTTGATTCCTAATTTAGAAAAAAAAAGAAATGGAAAAAGTTAAGTATATTCTATTTATCATGTTTCAAAAACTTAATTCTTCCCCATAAAAATATACCAGTAAGAAAATTAAAAATTTATGGTCAAGCGCCTGTACAGACTTGCGCCTGTAATCCTCACAAGGGAGACAGAGATCAGAAGAATCACAGTTTGAAGGCAGCCCAGACCAAAAGTTTGCAAGACCCAATCTCAATCAATAAAAGCTAGGCATGTGTGTGCACCTGTCATCCCAGTTATACAGAAAGCACAAACAGGAGGATCATGGTTCAGGCCACTCCTTGCATAAAGAGACCCTATCTCAAAATAACCAAAGCAAAAAGGGCTGGGACCTGGCTTGAGTGGGAGAGTGCCTGCCTGGCAAGCACGAGGCCCTGTATTCAAAAACGAGTACTGTCAAAAAAAAAAAAAAAATGAGTTAGAAAGCGATAGAAACAGAATCAGGAAATACATCAGTTAGTAAGACAAGTTTTCATTAACTGACCACAAACAGCTGGGCCAAACTTTTACTATTGCTTCTAACTTATATAAAAACTCATCTATGGTTTTCCTAGAAAACTGCTAAATGATGCATGCCATGATGAGAGAGAAGGACATCTGATGCTGAAAAACAATTACTCCGCTTCTTAACATAATCATTCACTATATCTGACTTGAGAAGGAATTACCAGATAGCCCCCAGAAGAAACAAGTATTGGTATCACTTGTTACTTATCTTATATGTTTCACTAAAAGAGAGGGACAGGTGTGTGTTATCAATATAAAATCACACACACACACTGGCAATCCTAGGGTTTGAACTCAGAGCCTTGCACGTACTATGACTTGGGCCACATCTGCAACCTTTTTTGGTTTTAGTTATTTTTCGGATCGGGTCTCTCATTTTTACTTGCATTGACCTCGAACCATGATCCTCCTGATCCTCACAAGTAGCAGGGATTAAAATGTTAGCCATCTCACCCAGCCATGAAATGGTATTTTATCAAGCCTCTGTATTTCCCATTAAACTGAATAAAATCACTAATGCCTAGTTTGAGTATGTATACGTTAATATTTGTCACACTTTCAAAAGATGTCTTTTATAATGTATTCTGCTCCCTCAAAAAGCTGTCAAAAAGAGTATTCACCTCTAAAAAAAGGAATCTAAAGCCCCAAAAGAGATCTGTTCCAGCACTCAGGAGGCTGAGGCAGGACCATAAGCCAGAGGTCTATAAAGTAACACCTCGTCTCAAAAAGGAAGAGTTGGGCTTGACAGAGAGACAGACAGAGCATTATGTGTTTTAGCTAATCTGTTTCTCAAACCTCCAACACAGCTGTTTAAACTGGAGATTTCAGATGCAGAAATCTGCATAGCAGATTTGCTAAATCATAACCCATACAATTGGGAGTAATGAATTAGTCTTTCAATGAAACCCTCACTGGGCCTTAAGTACTACAGGAAAAGCTACAAAAGTTGATATCATGGCCAGACAAGGCCCTATGTCTCAGTAATTAGCAAAGGAAAATAGCTAACCGATCTTTTACTAACTCCTCTTTCCCCAGTTCCAACTGTAATAGTAACAACTGAAAAGCATATTAAAGAAAATTGCTGATTAAATTTTTATTTTGCTTCCTATTATACTGCAATTATCATTTTTGAAAATGTAGTCCTGGATGACGAAATGCTGGCAATAGTGAAGCTAGCAGATAGACAAGACCTAATTTCCAGACCCTTCCTGATGACCAGCAAAACCAAGTACACTCAGCTTGTGACCTGAATTAAGGTCTAACAAATTTTCTGAATAGTAAACAAACTACCTAACTATTAAAAAGATCTCACCATCACCTTGCTAAAACATTAATTCTTTATATATATGTATGATAGAATATGGATCAAGTGATCTCAGAAAATGAGATTCCTCTAGACATTTATTACATTGCAAATACTAAACATCTTGCAAGCTAGCAACATAAAACAAAACAAAACAAAAGGCAAAATTTGCAAAGGAGCCAGTGGCTCATGCTTGTAATCATAGCTACTCGGGAGGCAGAGATCAGGAGGATCGCAGTTTGAGGCCAGCCCAGGCAAACAGTTCACGAGACCCTATCTCAAAAAACCCTTCATAAAAATAGGGTTGGTGGAGTGGCTCAAGGTGAAGGCCCAGAGATCAAGCCCCAGTACCTCAAAAAAACCACACACACACACACACACACAGAGGGATTAAGATTTGTGCTTTCATGTACTAATAAATGGCATACAAAAACTCTTCTTTTTCCTTCCCTGAAATGGGATTAATACAAGACTAATACCAAGAAGTAGAAATTCCTGTAATTGGTAACAGTAGTGCCCAGGCAAGTGTATTATAGGTGACAAAGCTTGAACTTGCTAACTCAACTTTGCAACCACTAAATTTCAAAACTACAGATAAATCAGGATTGCAGATAAGAAATACACACTATTTCCAATCCTGAATTAATACAGCATACAATCAGGAAATTTTACAACACATACTTCAGAGCAAAACTACTTAATACCCAGCTGCTCTCTGACATACCATGGAAGGCCTTACAAAGTTATATTTACATACAGAATAATATAATTACTATACTAAACAGGAAAAATACTTCTATCAGGTTTTATATCTATTCAATAACTGAATTAAAATGTACTAAAAAGCTAGGTATGGCAGTGCATGTCTATAATCCCAGCTCTGGAGCCTGGGCTAAATACCAAGATCATGGTTCAAAGCCAGCATGGGCAAATAGTTTGAGACCCTATCTCGAAAAACCCCACCAGAAAAAAGGGCTGGTGGAGTGGCTCGAGGTATAGGCCCTTAATTCAAACCCCAGCACCACCAAAAAATAAAAATTAAAAATTAAATTCTGGTCAAACATGATTTATCTAATGACTCTTGTCCAAATAAAAAATTTGACAAGACAGGCGCCAAGGCTCACGCCTATAATCCTAGCTACTTGGAAGTTTGAGATAAGGAGGATTACATTTCTAGGCCAACCTGGGCAAAAAAGTTTGTGAAATCCAATCTCAATAGTAAAAAGCTGGACTTGGTGGCACCTGTCATTCCAGAAATGGCGGGAAGAATAGGAAGATTGTGGTCCTCCTGGGCAAAAAGCGAGACCCTATCTCCAAAAAAAAACAGAGTAAAAAGAGCTGGAGGTATGGCTCAAGAGGTAGTCAGAATGCCTGCCTAGCAAGCGTGAAGCCCTGAGTTTGAATCTCAGTGCCATCAAAAAAAATTTTTTTTTTAGTGAAAAGGGAATGGTGAGTCAAAATTGCTGTCCTTAACAGACTAAATACATTTCTTTCAAGTCTTAAGGAGAGCAAAACAGTGTATGGACTATGGGGTCAGACAGACCTGGGTTTAAAAACTGGCTCCACCAACTCCTAGCTTTGCAACTCTGAACAAGTTAACTGTAAATTTAAATTACTTCATTTGCAAAACGAAGAAATAGGGAGGATTACAGAGATAACATATGGAATTTGCCCAGAATGGGATATTAGGTAAAACTGGTATCAATGATGCATAAATTAAATTCATAGGGAGAAAATTTAAGATACTTGTTAAAGTTTACTGGTAATTCTGACAGCTATTACTTCATACTTTTTTCCATTAGGCAACTTTTACCGCTATTTAAAAATTAATACAAGAGTCTTGCAATGATTCAAATAAAGAAACATATAAATTAAAACCTGGCGGTTCAAAGATATTTAAATTATCTTTCCACTTTTTTCCCAAGCTTAAACAATATTAAAAAAAAAAAAAAAAAAGAAGAAGAGAGATCTCCTGGGTGCCAGTGGCTCACGCCTGTAATCCTAGCTACTTGGGAGGCAGAGATCAGAAGGATCCCTGTTAGAAGCAGGCCCTGGCAAATAGTTCCAATGTCTAGTGGAGTGACTCAAGTGGTAGAATGCCTGCCTAGCAAGCATGAGGCCCTGAGTTCAAATCCCAGTACCACTAGAAAATAAGAAAAATTTTTACAAAGTATAGCACTATTTATAATATTTTCCTTCAACCTGATTCTGTTTTATCGTGTGACTATATGCTGGATAGACCTTTTCATGACGGAGCTCTTCCTTAATGTATAAATATTACTCCATGATACAGATGGCTCCATACTCAGCCATCCCCCCCCCCCCGTCCCTTCCCCCCCCCCCGCCCCCCACCCCCCGACCAAGAAACAGTCCTGTTCTTTCAAAATACCCCCGTGTACACCTTTCTCTAACAGTGCTTGTATTTCTGTAAGGTAGATTTAAAGAAACAGGATGGATGGATCGGCGTATACACAATTTAAATTTTAGGAGATAGTGTGAATAAGTTACATTAATTTACCCTACTTCCAAATTGTTTGCTTTTCACACCTGAACTAGCTAGGACTGTCTCCCTGTCTTTTATATTTACCAATCTGACCGGCAAAACCCAGCTATCTCATTGTTTTAATCTGCACCTCTCACATTAATGAAGTTGAGTAACTTTTCACGTTTATTGCTCATTTGCACTTCCTCTCTTCGGACTTAACTGTTCATGCCTTTGCCCGCTTTCTATTGGTTCTCGGCTTCTTTTCTTATTCACTTGTGGACTCTCTCAAATTTGGTATGACTGAGTTAAATGCTGCTAATAGAACTGATAGTTTGACAACACTTTTTCAGACTGAGAAAACTACTCTTAGTAAAAATAAGTAGGTCCACTTAATTAGGGCTTTTGCATCATACCATCAAATAGTCTGTTCCATTAGGAAAACGCTGTGCGGGAAAACACTTGCAAGGAAATGGTAAGATGTGACAAGTTCAAGTTCCAATGGACGCCTCTTCCCCCTAACAGGTGTAAGCACCATTTCCTTAACTAACGTGAGACGGGAGACATTCTCCAGCTGGAAGCTCACTGTGTGAGAAAGGAAAAGCTACCCCCGGCTGGCCGGGTGGACAGGCAACCGAGGACGCGCGCGGCCACACGGGTGTACCCCCTCCCCGGCCACCGAGCCCGCACCTGTCGCCGACAGCCCCCGAAGTCACGGCGTGAGCAGCGGCCACCGATCTTCCCCGGACCCTGTCCTCCCCGCTAAGGTCCTCGCGTGGAAGCAGCTGTTCCGATCGCGACTCAAGGGGCCATGGCACGCCCGGGGATCGCAATGACAGGCACCTCTCGAGGGTCAGCCTCACCCACCCCGGTGCTGCCAAGCAAGACCCTTACCCAAGCTTCTGTTTCTCTTCTCTACTCATGGGCGCGGCCCCCGCCGTCCACACGGACGTGGCTGACACCAGGCAGAGCGCGGCCGTCGCCGCCACCAGGCTCCATGGCGCTCGCTGGGGAACCGGGGACCCACAGCCCCGGCCGCCCGCGGCTTCGCTCATGGCCCCGCGGTTCCGCGCACGCGCAGCTGCTACGCCCGGTCGGTGGGACACATCGCCGGACGCCGGCGGCGAGGGGGCAGCAAGCCGTGCCGAGGACGGGATGTGGAGTTAGACAGGCTGCCGCCGGCGCCAAACTGCAGAAGCCACCGAGCCGGTCCCCAGCGCCAGCGCTGCCACCGCCCTCCGCCCTCAACAGTCCGCAGCACCTCCCCCAGCTTTCCGGTGTCGTAGTCTAGGAAACCGCCTCCCAACGCTACTTCCGGGTAGTGCCGCAGTCGTTGAGCCTCAGGACCAATGGGAACCGTCCCGAAGAGAGGCTGGCCCTGGTCACAAGGGAAAACATTGGCCAGCTGAAGGGAGACGTGGACAAAAGGCGGGCCTGGGGACGGACTTCTCGATTCCACCCACCTTGGACCTGCGGGGTTACCGCCTGAAGACTACTACTCCCAGCGTGCACCGCGTCCTCCCTTTCCTTGGAGACTACTACTCCCAGCGTGCATCGCGCCTTCGCTCAACCCCGCTTGCGGTCTCCACGCAGAATCCCTGCCCTGGATGGCGCTCTGCACTCTGGGATCTGTGGTACTCTAAGGGCCCCTAGCAGTCCCTGGCGTTCCGCTTATGCCGGCGTCCCTGCAGCCAGCCCGCCTTGGTGAGATGACGAGTCCCCCGGTGCCCGTCAGCAGTTTTTCCCCTTCTTCCTGCAGGTGTTTCCCCGAGGGCTGACGGAGTGAGGCGCGCTGAGCCCAGGTCGGGGCCGCAGGCCATAGGGAATAGGGTTGGAGTAGGCCTGTGCCCTTGGGGAAATCGCAAAACACAAAAACAACCGAATGAACTGAGCCTTGGAGGACGTTGTGCTAATGGGTTTACTTTCATTATCTCGCACTCTTATAGGTAAGGACCACTATCCTCTCTTGCTCGCGTGGAAATCGAGGTTCAGAGAAGTTAACTGACTCTCATGCCTACTGGATTATCAGCCTCTGGTTGCCAAGCTTGCATTTAAGCGCTGTGCAGGGGCTGTGACATGATTGATAGTAGCTGTTTTAAAAAGCGCCGTGTAAAATTGGACTGGAGGAGTAGCTCAAGCAGTAAAGTGCCTGCTTTTAAAGTGTGAAGCCCTGAGTTCAAATCCAGTCCCACACACAGAAAAAAAAAAAAGCGCCGTGTAAGGACAGCGGTGTGGGATGAAAAAAAAAATTAGTGAAGGAGCTTGGACATAACCTCCGTGGGCACAGAAAAATTGCTTACTTGTCCCTTCAGCAGCATTCAGCTCTCTGGAAACTTTTTCTTCTTGACTTCTATCACTTTACCATTTAACCTCTGACTTCTGTGATTGGGATTACATCAGTAATCCCTCTTGCTTCACTTCTCTCTCTTCTTCCTTAGAATGCTGGTGTTTCCTCAGGCTTTTCTTTTTTTGTCCTTTTTCTCGTTGTACTCTAATTATTCCTCGGTGATTTCTTTAATGAATTCTTCCATCCGTATCTCTGTGGTTGATTTTTACATCAGTATCTGTCCTTGATACTTGACCCACATTTCCTAATAGAAATTTCCTTACATCTGGCAAGGGTAACACACCTGTAAAATGATTTAAATTAATGCATCAGAAATATCTTCAACTTACCCTCTTCCTTCAGAGTTGGTGTCCAACTCATTGCCAAATGAAGTAGATTCTACTCTGTCTTTCAGATCATAGCCTTTCTTTCCACCCCCCACTTCTGCTCAGTTGAAGACTTCATTGCCTCTTTCTGGAACCATTGCAATGACCTTCTAAGGGCCTCCCTGCCACCCCACTCTCTAGTACACTGCTGCAGAGGTGGCATTCAAGGGTATCTTTCCCTTCTGTCCTGCCATGCCTTCAAGAGCTATGTAATAACTAAATAAATTTTCATTATTTCTGGGTCTTTGCTCATATTCTTTCTTCTGTCACCCTGCCATCTTTGTCTGTTGAACACCCATAACCCTTTAAGGCTTGGCTCAGATTCCATCTCCATGAAACAAGGAAGTGGAACCTTCCAGTGAGCACAAGTCGCCTTCTCTCCCATTCCTGCACTGTAGTCTGTGTCTTTCTTATTGCATTTTTCATCGTATGTCATGTCGACTAGATTGTGAGCACTTGAAGGGTATTCACTAGCTTTTTCATGTTTATTCTAAAACTCAGTACTGTGCCTGCCCCGCTATCCATGCTCAATAAATGTGGGGTCTCCTTGTTTTGTTATTCCTTCAGTTTCCTCATCAATAAAGTGGAAATAGTATGATCCTTTTATGTACTTAAATTGATGCTGTAAAAACACACGAGGCCATTTCATGTTTAATTTGATTGTTTTTAAGAAACTTGCTTCCAACCTCAATCCTTTTTGGCAGTCTTAACGATGAAGTTAGCTAAATAAATAAATACCTGTGAGTCCGTCTTGGCTCTGGTGTAGAGAACATGCCAAGTTAAAGGTCAGCACGAATCATCTAGTATTTGAAAACTAAGAACAAATGTGCTAGGGGTACATTGTGGCATTTACAAACGTGCTTACAATATGTCTTAGTTACATTCACCCCCCTCCATCATTCTTCTTCATCCCTCCTACCACCCCTTTTAGAACAGTTTCAACAGATCTCATTTTTCCACTTTCATACATGAGTACATAGTATTTCCAACATATTCACCCCCCTACACCCTTTCCTTATGTCCTTCCCTCTCCCAGTGATGCCAACCCCCCCAGACAGGACCTGTTTTACCTTCCTGTCCTTCGTTGCTGAAAAAGAAAAGACATTTTTTGTGTTTAAGACATCTCTACAGAAAGTTTCATTATGTTATGTTATGTTAGTTATTTGGAGTGGATTATTTGTAATAACTCAGTTTTCTTTACCTTCCTGATGCTCCAAGCCTTCATAAGAAATCTAAATTGGCTATTAGAGATCATAAAGAAACAACACACTTAAGGAGAAGAGCTTAAGGCTTTTAATGTTTCACATTGTCTGTATTTTATTTGTTTTCAAGCTAACAGTGAGTTTTGAAAGGGTAGAATGAGGAGCCAGAAGACATTCTTTGTTGACATACTAAATAATAAGCATCTTTTTCTCCCTTACAAAAATTCAATTTCAAGCCAATGATAGAGTCCATTTTTCACTGAACTTTGTAAAACCTTAAGTCTGAAAGCTAGTGTGGCTTAAAACACATTGACACTTACCTAAAGTGGAGCCCATGGAAGTGAAAAAAAAACATATTCACAGTGTACATTTTCAAAGGAGAACCCCCTTTTAACCCTTTAATGGGAATCATGGAATTTTTAAGCTAATTCACAGCTTATAGACACCAAGAAACATTTACATGCATTATTTTAAAAACCTTTACTAATGGTAAAAAGAATATAGGCGTTAATTGAGAGAGTTGGTTTGTACAGGGGGAAAATACTGGTGAAAGCACTCAAGGAGAATAAAGAATAAGGACTTTTAAGGAATGTGGAACAGATTTTAGATGTGTGAAAGCCCATTGACATGATAAGAAATAAAGGCCATTTATAAAGTGCCCTTTAACCAGGGAAGAATTTGTTTGCACGGTCTTGTAGCTTATGTAAATATGTATGTTCACTTTCTTGCCTGGATATGTCAGAAGTTGGGAGGACTAGGAGCCCTGACTAGAACCATATGGATTCCCAAACATAAGGGAAAGGCTCTGCCTTAATTTTATGGCTCAGAAAGGGTCCTAGGAAGCTGAGCCAGCTGTGTGTTACTGGTCACAGACCATTCTAAAACTCCAGCATGGAATTTGGGAGTGGCAAGTCTGTCATTCTTCAAATCATTTTTCCCATTAGTGGATAGTATGTGGAATTTATAGAACACTTTTGTTCTTAAGAACTCAACCTTACAAACATTAAATCAAGACAGTACTTATCTCACATTTACAACTAGGGAATTCGAGGCCATATGAGGAGTACTTCATTTTTAAAAAAACCACTCAGTGACTATTGTGGACTGACTCCCTGCATGGCTTGCTGACTGACTAATCTAAATTCCAAGAAATCGAATAAAGGATTGAGATGATTCACTACCCCTAGAGATGTCCCCAGGGCTTTTTCCACTGCCTTGAGATCTTCACAACACTTCAGCTTCAGATTATTATCACATATGATACCAGCACCAGCTCTCTCAAGCAGAGATTTTGCTCTTGCATTATGTTAAGCTTGCTCCTGTGGTTGGGTCCCTCACTGAGTAACCATTCTTCATCCACTTCACGTATGAGAAGCAAAGCCCCTTCTTCATGGCTCTTCCTTTGGTCCTTTTCTGAAATCCCACATAGTTCCTACTTACGGGTTCAGTGTGATCATAAGATTTGAAGTCAGCACCATCCCACAGTATCTCACTCAGGTATACTAGGGGCCAAGAATGATGGTCCTGAGCCAGCTCTGCAATCTTTTACGTGTGCTCACTTAAACTAATTATTATTAAATTTCTTTGTGCCTTAGTCTCCTCATTTGTAAATGAGGCCTATCTCATACGATTTTTAGGTGGATTTAAATGATTTAATTGTTAGTTATACCTTCCTTCTCAGGGTGTTTTGAAGATAATGAGATAATGCGTACAAAATATCTAGAAAATTTTGAAAGAGCTGAATAAATAGTTGTTACTAATATATCATTATGCAATAGAAAGGAAAAGTTGCTGTGGTTAGAATAGGAGTCAAGAGTGGATATGGAGTCCTGTAGTTCTGGTGCTTTTTGTTTGTTTGTGTTTTTGTTTTTGGCAGCACTGGGTTTGACCTCAGGGTCTCACACCCTTCTAGGCAAGCACTCTACTACTTGAGTTACTCCACCAGTTCTTTTTTATGATTGGTTTTTTGAGATAGGGTCTCATGAACTATTTGCCAGTGCTGGCTTTGAACATGATCCTTCTGATCTCTGCCTCCTGAGTAGCTAGGATTACAGATGAGCCACCAGCATCAGCTCCATAGCCCTGATTCTAACCCTGCCTATAATCTTGTTCACTTCCTTAGTTTGCTGACTTCATGTTGCCATTACAGGCTCCCAGTCCAAAACCCAAGCTCTCTTAGACCTACATGCAACTCAAGAAACCACTGAATTCCTGTAGGATTTCTACCATGGAGTCTTTATATGAGCCTCATCATGCATCATGCAAACACAAGGTACTTTTCTCCCTCTTAAAATTAAAGGTGGTCTCATCAGTAAATCATTTGAAGTTGTAGAAATTATGGAATAAAGTTGCCAGAAAATTCTGTGAGTTTTTTGTTTGCATGACTTTCTTCACTTTTACTTTTTTTTAATAAAAGCACATCTTAACCTCCATTGTCCTTAACATTTAGAAAGGTTGTTTTACAAGTTATCTAACTTTATATGAAATTCAGGATCAAAGTGAAAAAGGTAGTCAGAAAAAAAAAAAAAAAAAGAAAAAGGTAGTCAGTTGGTCATGTCAAAAACCATTAGGCAGAGCACTCCCAGCATTTGGACACTTACTAAAAATGAGCTATTGAGCTGGGTGTGGTGAAAGGTGTCTATAATCCCTGCTTGAGGCAAGAGGATTACAGTTTGAGGCTAGCCTCAGGCAAAAGTGTGAGACCCCCCCCTATCTGAAAAATAACTACAGCAATAAGGGCTGGGGTGTAGCTCAAGTGGTAGAGCATTTGCCTAACAAGTACAAGACCCTGAGTTCAAACCCCAGTCCCACCCAAAAAATGTTATTAATAGAATAATCTTAGTGTTTCTCACCATCCAAATCCAATATTTTTTTTTTTAGTGGGACCAAAGTTTGAACTCTGGGCTTCATGCTTACAAAGCAGCCCCTCACAAAGCAAGCACTCCACCACTTGAACCACACCTAAAGTCCATTTTGTGCTGGTTATTTTTTTAAATTATTCATTTATGTGCATACATTGTTTGGGTCATTTCTCGCCCCCCCCAGCCCCCCACTCCATTCCCCCCCACCCTCTCCCCTCTTCGCTTCCAGGCAGAACCTGTTCTGCCCTTATCTCTAATTTTGTTGAAGAGAAGACATAAGCATAATAAGGAAAACAAAGCGGTTTTGCTAGTTGAGTTAAGGATAGATATACAGAGAGATTCCTAGCATTGCTTTCATGTACAAATGTATTACAACCCAAGTTGATTCATCTCTAACTGATCTTTACAATGGTTCCTGACCCCTTCTCTGTTGACCTCTGTCGCCTTAAGGTTTCTGTATTAGTTCCTCTGGAGTGGGGACATCAAATGGTTTCATGTTTTGGGTTCCTACCTATTCCCATACCACCCATATGTGCTCTCCCCTTGTCATGTAATCCAAGTCCAACAACATTGCTGCATTTGCCCTAGATCTAAAGTCTGCATATGAGGGAGAACATATGATTTTTAGTTTTCTGAGCTTGGCTAACCTCACTCAGGATGATGTTCTCCAGTTCCATCTATTTACTTGCAAATGATAAGATTTCATTCTTCTTCATGGCTGAGTAAAATTCCATTGTGTATAAATACCACATTTTCTTAATCCACTCATCAGTAGTGGGGCATCTTGGTTGTTTCTATAACTTGGTTATTGTGAATAGCACTGCAATAAACATGGGTCTGCAGATGCCTTTGGAGTAACCTGTGTTGCATTCCTTTGGGTATATCCCCAGGAGTGGGATTATTGGGTCATATGGCAGATCTATGCTTAGATTTTTAAGAATCCTCCCAATTTTTTTCCAGAGTGGTTGCACCAGCTTGTACTCCCATGTGCTGGCTATTTTTGGAGATGGGGTCTTGTGAACTATTTGCCGGGCTGGCCTTGAACCATGATCCTCCCAATCTCAGCCTCTCAAGAAGCTAGGATTACAGGCATGAGCCACTGGTGCTGGCTCCAATATTCTTACTTCCTAGAAATTCTCTTTGCATATGGAAGTATATATAGGATACATACCTCTAATACTATTTTTTCAGGCTTTCTTCCTCCTGCCCCATCATCCTCAAACTGACCCAAATTTGTTGAAACTCATCATTTGCTAACCTCAAAGGTACATTTTTCCATTGAAATAAATGATGACAGTCCTTAAATATTTGAAATTAAATATTTCCTGGCTTTCCTCTCCAGCTTAAGGTTGCATGAAAATAGTACTTTATTTCTGTTTCTTCTCCAAATATATCAAAAACTTTGAATTATATTTGTAAGCCAGGGATAGGAAAGATATGTCATGGTTAAAAATAGCATAAGTAGTTCTTCATTTCTTTGCACATTAATCTCCTTGTAATTTTTAATACCAGTATACAACCTCCAAATACACTTAGTTGTACTTAAAACGTCAAGAGATGGGTTTTAGATACCACTGCCCTCTTGAAGTTCACCATATTTTTCTTGGCATCAGACAATGAGGTAAGCACAATGTATTGTGCATTAAAAATATACTATTGTTTGACCTCTGCTAAGGATTGATGGACTTCATTATTGTTTATGGAACTACCTCTTGAGCGAATACCAACCTCAGAACCTCCCTAGCCCTTCTCTATGACTTGTACCCAATTTTAGCACACTGTTTGGCCTCCCAGGTCCTCTACTCTAGTGTGTAATGGTTTTGTCTTGTTTTTTTTTTCCCTCAGGGTCACTCCACCTCATTTCCCTTTTATTTGGCAAGTGTGTGTGTGTAACTTTGAGAGGGATGACTTGAATCCTAGACCTAAGACCTACCATTTACCATTCTATACCAAGTCAGTTTCTCTAAGATTCAGTTTTAGTTTGTTTTCCTCAATTCAGCCAAAAGAAGTGATCAGAGGTTACAGATATGGAATCAGATTAGTGGTTTAAAAGGGGGAAATAACTGTTACAAACAGTTTAATCAAGTAAAACTACTGGTTTATTTTTAGTAATTAGTTATAGCAGCCAAATTAGAGGAGTGGGTGAAAATTAACTATTCCTCAACCACAAAACCAGCTGGCAATGAAACCAAGTCTTAGGTCAATTTCTGTCACACATACATTTATTAAACTTCTGTTAGCAAACAGAGACAAGGTAATGCATAGCATCTATTCTGTAAATTTGATTAAATCCCTGGGTTCTGTCATTTTAAATTCTGCAATCCTGACCTTGCATGAAAGAGTCACTGGATCAATATTCCAGACCTGGGATTCTGTTAACAGAATCTGTTATATTAGGCATCAGGCAGTTATAAGTTCTGCATCCTACACACCATTATTAGCAGTCCAGCTCTTTATAACTTGTTCATTTAAGGCTAGGAGTGCCTCTAAAGTATTTCAGCTAGTCTACATAGCTTGGAAATCATTAATATTATCCTTGAGAGCCTATTTCTAACACCCATTATGATGATTAACAACTATTATTTTCAATAATGAAAAATTCATTTTTGAAATTTGATCTTTGGTACTAATCAAAATAAGACTGAGAGGCACAATACCCACCTTCATGTAGGAAGTCTGCCTGAGATCACTAGCTACCATCCTGGAATGTGAAGTTCTGATTAAGACAATTGCACTTTGAGTATTAACCTAATCCATACATAATATATTGTGTATGCTGAAGAATTTAAAGGTGCATATGCAGATATCATGATAATATTTATGAAGCAGATACTATATGTCATGTACTTTCTATTCCCCACACCACTTGAGAATAATTGTCTTTGTTTTATAAATGTAGAAAAGTAAGTTCAGAGAGGTTAGATCACTTTCCACCAATCAAGTAATAGTCACAACTTAGATATAAGTCCATACCATTTTCTATCATACACTATGGGGGGAAAAGTTTGCATCCAAATTTTGCCATATCAGGTGTTAAAAATCACACCTTTGGTACAGAATAAGATTCACCAGTCAACTATGGAAACTGAAAAGCATGTTATCTTTTACCAGTCAATTGTGGGAATTAACTGAGGACCACATCTCTGGGATGCATTGAACGTTTACTCAAAGAGCATTCCATTTGCAGGCATATTAAAATTTCTTTGTTGCTGCTAGATCTTTTCCTATAATGATAAAGACAGCTCTCCATGAGTGTGTATGGGTTGAGAAATGCTGGCGTTTTCTCAGAGGGTTCACCATGTCAGGGACAGGTTGCCTTATGATCCGCAGTGAGCAGGCCTCTGGAACTGAGAATACTATTGTGTGAGGCTGAGCCCTCTATCAGGCCTCTCATGACTGGTTGATTCTACTTGCTCCAGTCAGAGGCTACTGTTTCATTCTTCTTCTTCTTCTTCTTCTTTTTTTTTTTTTTTTTTTTTTGGAGCTTCCTCACCAAGGTTTAATATAGCCATGGACATTTTCCTCCAACCTCTAGTGTGGCCGATGGTCTTCCCAATAGTGGGCTGTTCACCATGATTAACAGCAATGGTAAAATGAGACCATTCAGAAACCAGCAAAGCCAGGTAGACAAGCTGGAATTCTCTGATTATAGTTAATTTTTTCCCTTGTGTCTTAGGTTTGGTTAGATCTATTTTCTTTCTTTAAATTTCAGGAAGAGTGTTTTTTTCAGGGTGAAGGCAGAAGGAATACAGGAGAAGACCACAAATTAAAATTGGTGGTCTGGGAAGAGAAGTAAGTCTTTTGAGTAGGGAATGCTAAAAAATACAGCACATTATTTGTGTGGAATTTATACCAGTTTGATTCTAAACCACAAGTCTCCTCCATAATAATTATCCCTTCTAAGGACTGAAAAGTACAAAATATTTTCTAGTAAATAAACCCTTCATTTAAAGGCAGTGTAGTGTCCTGTAAATCAACTGAACAAGTGATATAAAGTTTGTGTCATTTTCCAATACAAGAGCAGCATATGGAGCATTTAAATAAATTGCAGGGTTTTGTTTTAATCAGTAAGACAGTAGGAAATATATGCCAACTCATCTCAGCAAGTTATTTGTGTGGCTAGATGTTAGCTAGGTTGAATGCTGGCTCTAAAGCCAGACTGAGTGAGTTTTAAAACCTTGCTTTGCCATTTAATGAGCAAGAAGGCTGTGGGTCTCTTCACTTTCCTCTTCTGGAAAAACCAGACTCATGACAGTACTTACCTCTCAGAATTATTAGAGGGCGAAAACAAGTATTTGTATAAAGCACCCAGAATGACATGAGAGCTCATTAGACACCAGTCACCATTTTCTTACTATCCTAACAAGAAAAAAAGGTAAGGGTAGGAGTGATGGAGATGTTCATTTATTAGATTAGGAAAGAACAGAATTTTCTTTCTGGGAGAATGTGATAAAGATGACAATTCTATCTTCCCAGCTTGAAACATTTCCATGACCTCTATCTTGTATATAACACCACAAATACCTAGTTGGTGTTTTAAAGATGTAGATAAGAGCTAAACATAGTTTATTATAAATTTTGGCAAGTCTTCTGCATGCTACTAATTGATGGTATTGGAGCTTTGAAAGATGGTATCACTATGCACAACAAACCACAAATGATGCAGTAAGTAAATGCCATCAGCAGTAAGAAATGCAAATAAAGAACTAAGAGAGTTCAGAAAGGTGATGCTGCCAAATTTAATGACCTAAAACCCCACAGAGTGACCTATCTTCTTGAGTGTCCTTTTGATAGCTGTTTCATATAAACCATGATGAGATCTTTGAAAGTGTCATAGTAAGGAGTAAAGCTTAGAGAAGCTATTAATAATGTAGTATTTCTTTGGTCATAAGGCAAGATTAATTGAACTTAATAAATAATACTTATTCCACCCAAAATACTCTTACTATTCTTTGATGGCAAACCGCACGCCTCAGTTTCCTTAAAACTACTGTCAAACTCTAATCCTTAATGAAATCTGTGTTTAGCATAATGCCTTAAACTAACAGGTACTTAATAAATAAGCAACAGTGTGCACATTTGAAAATAGCATCCCATGTCATTCTCAATACTTACTGCCTATTATCTTCATCATATTTGATCAATCTTCCTATTCATTCATTACATTAGGGAGTCAACAAATATTTCATTACAAACAGTAATTTGGGATGATCCTTTTATTTCTTTATAACTTGGGCAAATGATCGAATGATGGTACTACTCACCACATTAGAAAACATAGGCTGAAAAAGAAAGAAAGAGAGAAAGAAAACATAGGCCAAAGGACATTGGGAAGAAGGGAACAGAGGAGGTCGGTTGGGGCAAAATGAGTTTGAAGTGCCAGTTTGACAGTCAAGTGAAAGGCTACAATAAGAAGTTGAATATATGGGTCTAGAGATAAATATAAAATACTTGAGAGTCAGCAATCACCATAGATGGTAGTTAAAGCCATAGAAAAGTGGTAATCCTAGCTATTCAGGAAGCAGAGATCAGGAGGATCATGATTCAAAGCCAGCCCGGGTAAATACTTCGCAAGACCCTATCTTGAAAATACCCAACACATAAAAGGGCTGGCAGAGTGGCTCAAGGTATAGGCCCCGAGTTCAAACCCCAGTACCTCAGAAAGAAAGAAAAGTAGTTCTTAGCCTGAGGCGTGGGGACCCTTAGGAAGTCTATAATTGCTTCAGAATGTCCATGTAATCCTAAAATTATATTCAAAATACCCTCCCCTCAAAAGTTTCCTGGATTTTGCTACATTCTCCATGGCTCCAAAAGAAAAGATTAAGGGAGGAACAAAAGGAAAAGGTTAAGGGATCACCAACATTTAAGAAGTAGAAGAGGAGGAGATTCCAAGATGGCGGCTAGAGGGAGGAAGCAGAAAGTGAGCCTCCTATAGTGAAATCTTGGAGAGACGCTGGAGACACACTTTGCAGGCATAATCACCGAGAAAAGACATAACTTTGACCCCTCCACACCTCCAGCCGGCGCAGAGAATCTCCACGTTAAACGGAGAACCGAGGAGGCCCCCGGGGCCGCCAGGGGCCGGCGCCCATACGGCTTGGGAAGACGCGGACCAGTTTACTGTCGATTAGTACACTAACACTCCCTGTTTATACCTTTGAAACTCTCTTGTCTGATACCTTGTTCTGCTTTCTCCCTCTTGTCTGTATATTTGCTTTCCCCTTTTCTTTAACTACTTGCTTTCCATCTCAGCTCACTCTTCCATTCTCAATATTACCATTGTTATTATTACAAGCTAGAAAATACTTAATTACACACAGTACAGGGACAGTAACAACACCAAGGACAATGACAGGAAGACAGAAAAAACAAGGAAACCAGTTTCCCCACAGCAAAAAATTAGTACAGGAACCAGAGGGGAATGAAGAGAACAGAAACTCAGAGCCAGACTCCAACAAAATGAAGATAAACTATGCCAAAGGACCCAATGAAGCCTACAAGAATAATTTAAAAGAAGACATACTACAAGTACTCAATGAGAATTTTATAGAGATGATACTGGATAGGGTCAACCAAAATGTACAGGAGACACTCAAGAAATTCCAAGACAATAAAAATAGAGAATTTGAAAAAGCAAAAGAAGAAATAAAGGAAACCATAGAAGCACTGTATAAACACCAAAGTGAAAGAGAGAACACAATGAATAAATGGATAAATGAACTCAGGACAAAAATAGACAACAATAAAGAAGAAAACAGCCAGGATATGGAAAACCTCAGAAAAAAGAACGAAACAGAACTGCAAAACAAAACGGAAGGCCAATCCAGCAGAATAGAACAAACAGAAGACAGAATCTCAGAACTTGAAGATGAAATGGTAATTAAAGGAAAAACTGAAGAACTATTAATTAAACAACTCAAGACCTGTGAAAAGAAAATGCAAGAACTCACTGACTCCATCAAAAGACCAAACTTGAGAATCATGGGCATCGAAGAAGGAGAAGAGGTGCAAGCAAAGGGAATGCGTAATATATTCAACAAAATAATAACGGAAAATTTCCCAAATCTAGAAAAAGATATTCCCATACAAATGCAAGAGGCCTCCAGGACACCAAACAGACCAGATCAAAATAGAACTACTCCACGACATATCATCATTAAAACAACAAGTTCAGAAACTAAGGAAAGAATATTGAAGGCTGCAAGAGAGAAAAAACAAGTAACATACAAAGGTAAACCCATCAAAATCACAGCAGACTTCTCAACAGAAACATTAAAAGCAAGAAGAGCGTGGGGTGAGATCTTCCGGGCACTGAATGAAAATAACTTCAACCCCAGGATACTCTACCTAGCAAAGCTATCATTCAAAATAGATGGAGCAATAAAAGTCTTCCATGATAAGCAGAAACTAAAACAATATGTGACCACAAAGCCACCATTACAAAAGATTCTGCAAGGGATCCTGCACACAGAAAGTGACACCCAACTTAACCATGAAAAGGCAGGCAGCACCAAACCACAGGATAAGAAAAAGCAAGACAGTAGAGAGTAACATCAAGTTAGGTACACACAATCAAACCTTCAAACAACTAAGATAACTAAATGGCAGGAATCACCACATACCTATCAGTACTAACACTTAATGTTAATGGACTTAATTCACCCATCAAAAGACACCGTTTGACAAAATGGATTAAAAAAGAATATTCAACAATTTGTTGCTTACAGGAGACTCATCTCACCGACAGAAATAAGCATATGCTTAGGATGAAAGGCTGGAAGAAGATTTACCAAGCCAATGGCCCCCGAAAACAAGCAGGAGTAGCAATACTTATCTCTGACAAAGTAGACTTCAAACCTACATTGATCAAACGAGATAAAGAAGGACATTCCATACTAATAAAAGGGGAAATAGACCAAAAGGAAATAATAATCATCAATCAGTACGCACCCAATGTCAACGCACCCAATTTCATCAAACATACCCTGAAAGACCTAAAAGCATATATAAACGCCAACACAGTGGTTGTGGGAGACTTTAACACTCCATTATCATCAATAGATAGGTCATCCAAACAAAAACTCAATAAAGAAATCCAAGATCTAAAATATGCAATAGATCAAGTGGACCTAGTAGATGTCTACAGAACATTTCATCCAACCTTTACACAATATACATTCTTCTCAGCAGCCCATGGAACCTTCTCCAAAATAGATCATATCCTAGGGCACAAAGCAAGCCTCAGCAAATATAAGAAAATAGAAATAATACCATGCATACTATCTGACCACAATGCAGTAAAAGTAGAACTCAACAACAAAAGTAAAGACAAAAAACATGCAAACAGCTGGAAACTAAATAACTCATTACTTAATGAAGAATGGATCATCGATGCAATAAAAGAGGAAATTAAAAAGTTCCTAGAAGTCAATGAAAATGAAAACACAACCTACCGGAACCTATGGGACACAGCTAAGGCAGTCTTGAGAGGAAAGTTTATAGCCATGAGTGCATATATTAAAAAGATTGAAAGATCCCAAATCAATGACCTAATGATACATCTCAAACTCCTAGAAAAACAAGAACAAGCAAATCCCAAAACAAATAGAAGGAGAGAAATAATAAAAATAAGAGCTGAAATCAACGAAATAGAAACCAAAAAAACCACACAAAGAATTAATGAAACAAAAAGTTGGTTCTTTGAAAAAATAAACAAGATCGATAGACCCCTGGCAAACCTGACTAAAATGAGGAGAGAAAAAACCCAAATTAGTAGAATCAGGAATGCAAAAGGGGAGATAACAACAAACACCATGGAAGTCCAGGAAATCATCAGAGACTACTTTGAGAACCTATATTCAAATAAATTTGAAAATCTAAAAGAAATGGACAGATTTCTAGATACATATGATCATCCAAAACTGAACCAAGAGGAAATTAATCACCTGAATAGACCTATAACACAAAATGAAATTGAAGCAGCAATCAAGAGTCTCCCCAAAAAGAAAAGTCCAGGACCTGATGGATTCTCTGCTGAATTCTATCAGACCTTTAAAGAAGAACTGATACCAACCCTCCTTAAACTGTTCCATGAAATAGAAAGGGAAGGAAAACTGCCAAACACATTTTATGAAGCCACTATTACACTTATCCCAAAACCAGGCAAAGACACCTCCAAAAAGGAGAACTATAGGCCAATCTCCTTAATGAACATTGATGCAAAAATCCTCAACAAAATAATGGCAAATCGAATTCAGCAACACATCAAAAAGATTATTCACCACGACCAGGTAGGCTTCATCCCAGGGATGCAGGGGTGGTTCAACATACGAAAATCAATAAACGTAATAAACCACATTAACAGAAGCAAAGACAAAAACCACTTGATCATCTCAATAGATGCAGAAAAAGCCTTTGATAAGATCCAACATCATTTCATGATAAAAGCTCTAAGAAAACTAGGAATAGAAGGAAAGTTCCTCAACATTATAAAAGCTATATATGACAAACCTACAGCCAGCATTATACTTAACGGAGAAAAATTAAAACCATTCCCTCTAAAATCAGGAACCAGACAAGGATGCCCACTATCTCCACTCCTATTCAACATAGTACTGGAATTCCTAGCCAGAGCAATTAGGCAAGAAGAAGGAATAAAAGGAATACAAATAGGTAAAGAAACTGTCAAAATATCCCTATTTGCAGACGACATGATCCTATACCTTAAAGACCCAAAAAACTCTACTCAGAAGCTTCTAGACATCATCAATAGCTATAGCAAGGTAGCAGGATATAAAATCAACATAGAAAAATCATTAGCATTTCTATACACTAACAATGAGCAAACGGAAAAAGAATGTATGAAAACAATTCCATTTACAATAGCCTCAAAAAAAATCAAATACCTAGGTGTAAACCTAACAAAAGATGTGAAAGACCTCTACAAGGAAAACTATACACTTCTGAAGAAAGAGATTGAGGAAGACTATAGAAAGTGGAGAGATCTCCCATGCTCATGGATTGGTAGAATCAACATAGTAAAAATGTCTATACTCCCAAAAGTAATCTACATGTTTAATGCAATTCCCATCAAAATTCCAATGACATTCATCAAAGAGATTGAAAAATCTACTGTTAAATTTATATGGAAACACAAGAGGCCACGAATAGCCAAGGCAATACTCAGTCAAAAGAACAATGCAGGAGGTATCACAATACCTGACTTCAAACTATATTACAAAGCAATAATAATAAAAACAGCATGGTACTGGCACAAAAACAGACATGAAGACCAGTGGAACAGAATAGAGGATCCAGATATGAAGCCACACAACTATAAGCAACTTATCTTTGACAAAGGAGCTAAAAATATACGATGGAG